>NC_136915.1:42636917-42951480 GCF_949752795.1 Hyperoodon ampullatus
CGTCTCGTTTCTGCAGGGTGATGACACTTGCTGTGTTATCTCTGCACTTGCCACCACGCCTTTCCGACGGTGGCCTGGAAAATCCTCCTGAAGGGCATTTGGTCCATGTAGCTGCCCCTTGGGGTCCACAGGAGGGAGGAGCCATCCAAATGGACCAAGAGTACCCCCACTCTCTCACCCTGAGCAGGTCCATGTGGAAAGCCAGGAATGCCCTCCATATTCAGTATACAGAGCAGTGTGTCGATTTCCTGAAATATCCTGTGAAAACAAGAGGGTTTTCATTTTGAGAAATCAGAAACCCTAAGGACTGCTTATTGCATTTGAAGTATCTAATTTTAACCCATTCACAGTAGAGAGTTTTTTAAAAGAGGAAAGTGTACCAGAAATTGTCTGTAAGTGTTAAAAATGGTGCTTTCATTATTCTTTTTTTTAAAGTTCACTTAATCTCTCTTCCTTTGCTCTATATTTTTCTGACTGGTATTACTGTGAGAACTTATTAGTTAATGTTTGTGAAGCATTTTGAAAATGGAAATAGCCATTGACATAGTGATGAGCAGTAACGTGTTTAAGTGTTCTTTTCTATTTCAGAAATTAAATTCCAGGGATAAATCTTACCAGCTCTCAGATTAGTCAACTTTGCCACCTGCAACACATTTTAATGGGCACGTATTTTCAGTATGTTATGTTTTGGACCAGGAGAATGAACATGTATTAAGCGCTTACTGTGTGCTGAGCTCTGAGCCAAATGCCTTAAATTTGTTATTTTCAATCTTCACTGTAACCCTGCAAGGCAGACAGAAAATTGTTCGCATTTTTCAGATGAGTAAATTTGAATTGCACCTCAGAGAGTCTTAAGTGGCTAAGCCAAGGTCAAGGCTGGAGCTGGTTTTCAAACCCAGATCAGATAGACTCCAAACCTCATGCTCTTTCCATTATACCATGTAGAATTTTGAATTAAGATCTTTCCAGTAACAACAATTTATTTGGCAGTATTTACTGACTAATAGCAGACACATAGCCTAGAATGTTTTTAATCGGATTAGATCATTTACTTTCTCTGAGACTACTGGGTTGCATCTTATGCTGATAGGAATTCTTTCCTCAGACGAGGAGGTTTAGGGAAGGGCACAGAATTTGGTTTCAGACTTGAGTGCAAGTTGCAGTTCTGGCTGAGTGACAGTGGACACTGCCTGAAGCCTCATTTCTCCATCATGTGTAAAGTGACTTCACTTCTTCAAGCCTCAGTTTCCTCAGCTGTAAATGAGAGGAGTGACAATTACCTACTTTGCAAAGTTGTGGGAGAATTAACTGAAGTAATGTACGTGGAGATACCTGTTACCATTTATTGTGTGCTAACTGTTGGCAGTATTGAAAGGACTTCGTGGTAATTGCTTGCCTAGACATTTTCCTGTGTAAAGCAAACAGGATCTCCATTTATTGAACCTTTGCCATATTCCAGGCAGGGACTTTGCTAGGCACTTTGTATGTGCTTCTCCATTACCATATTTATGACATTATATAATAATTACTTATTTACTTATTTATTTACTTCCTTGCAGGCAGGAGCCTCTTTTATTTCCTTTATATCCCGGGCATTTAACATAATGGCTTTTGGCTCATCGAAGGAACTCATTAATGTTAAGGAAGTTAGCTTGGCTTTTGTTTCTTTATACTGCTTTTCTTCTTTTAAAAGATAACTTCAGTTGTGGGAGGGGCTATTCAAATGAAGCACTATATTATCATTAGTAAATTGTGACTTATAACTTGCTTTAAAATATGCCTGTAACTAAAGAAGTTTAGGTTGCACTGATTTGACAACAGCTGATTCTGAATATCTGTTAGTCTTTCACTCTTTTAAAAGGTAAATTTCTGGGATAAAAAGAATATATCAAGAGTTGGAAGAGTTTGCAAGCAAATTTACTTTGTGTCTGTGATTTCAAAGGAGATGGTTACCCTACTCAACTCTTTTCAGTAACCTTAGTGTATCATAATTTGGATGTGTCATATCTAAATTATTAGGGACATATTAAATTAGTCCTAAAAGGGTCTTATCTGAGAATTATATATTATGCAGTTTGAATTTTATTTAAAGGTAATAATTTTGAACTTTACCATGTGTTTTTAAAAGGCTTATTATTTCTCAATTTTTAAAATGCCAGTTTGACTCTTGCCCAATTAGTATGAATTAGTGAGATTTCAAAAGCATGTTTTGATAAAGACAAAAGATTGTTTGTGAAGACAGAAATATTAACTTATTTTTCCTCTGTTCTAATCCAAAATTTTCTGTTGTTATGAAGCAAATCATAATGCATATAGTAGGAGATTTTAAAAAATAGAACAACGAGGAGATTGAGATGAAGGAAAACTAAGAGAATTTTAAAAATAAGATAAACTCAGGGGTGAGGTTTGTGCTTAAAAAAACAAATCAAGTTTGCAGTGAGGTCCTATGCTCTTTCTTTACACATAGTGGGCTACAGATTTGGCACTCATTTTCCTAGCAATATTACAAAGAGGGGACCCAAAGAATTACAGGATGCAGCATCCATAAAATAAAAGTAAACCCATCACACAGATAATAGAGAATATTAGTGGTTCATTGCCATAATAAAGTATTTGCCTCAAAGCAGGTAGAAATATTCTGATACTTGGTATTTTTGATTTTTTTTTTTTTTTTTTTTTTTTTGCCTCTCCACTTTGCTTCTTGCTCATGAGATTTTTATAAATATGTATTAGGAGGATCTCCGTATGCAGGAAAGAGAGCGAGAGAAACTCAAAAAGCATGGCGTGGAATGCTGCTTGACAGTGTCATACATTCACAAGATGTCCTTGAAGATGGAGCACAGAACAGAGATCAGGGAAATTTTGGCAGCTGCAGTTGGGAAAATAAATGGCTGTTGTGTGATTGGGCAGATCCTGAAAGCAGGCTCCTGCTCAAACCATGTAATTAAGAAAAGTGGGAGCTTTTGTCCAAGAGCAGAATGTTCATAATATCAGAGTTTGTCAGCAGGAGCTTTTAGAACAGATCAGTACTTTTCACTCCCTGATCCAGGGAACAGTTTTCTTATAAATCATCCACTCTCCTTGCTGTCCTCATGAAGGTTGCTGCCAGGCGATAAGGCAGACTTAGACTGTAACCTCACTAATGTGCAGTGATGTAGGTGAAGGGGAGACCAAATCAGAGACTGTTTCAAGAAATGCAATTTTTATTCATTTGGGCTCCTATGTAGAAACAAGCAGAGTGTGGCCAAGGAGAGATCCTGCAGGACAGCTCTGGGAAGGAGATGGAATCATTTTTTGTTTGCTTGTTTTTGTTTTGTTTTGTTTTTTGAATTTTATTTATTTTTTTATACAGCAGGTTCTTATTAGTCATCCATTTTATACACATCAGTGTATACATGTCAATCCCAATCGCCCAATTCATCACACCACCACCGCCCCACCCTGCCACTTCCCCCCCCTGGTGTCCATACGTTTGTTCTCTACATCTGTGTCTCTATTTCTGCCCTGCAAATCGGTTCATCTGTACCATTTTTCTAGGTTCCACATCTATGCGTTAATATACGATATTTGTTTTTCTCTTTCTGACTTACTTCACTCTGTATGACAGTCTCTAGAGAGATGGAATCATTTTTAATACTGTGGCTCCGAACTGGTTTGAAGGATTTGACATTTTCTTTATTTTTTAAAAATAGCTTCCTTTCAGATTATAAAAGTGCGATATTTTCATTGTAAAACAAAAAACTTGGAAGATAGAGATGGAGACAAGTATAACAATCACCTATAATCCTACTATTTATTATTAACATTTTAATTTTCCCTCCTACTCTGTGCATGTTTATATAATTGACATAGTCAATTTTTTTTTTTTTTTTGCGGTGTGCGGGCCTCTCTCCGTTGTGGCCTCTCCCGCCGCGGAGCACAGGCTCCGGACGCGCAGGCCCAGCGGCCACAGCCCACTGGCCCAGCCGCCCCGCGGCACTTGGGATCCTCCCGGACCAGGGCAGGATCCTCCCGGACCGGGGCACAAACCCGCGCCCCCCGCATCGGCAGGCAGACCCTCAACCACTGCACCACCAGGGAAGCCCGACATAGTCAATTTTTTATTTCACCTTTTTTCTACATTGATTACAAACATTTTCTCATGTTATAAAAACCATTATAAACATAATTTTAACAGTTGTGGAATACCGTGTCATAAAATATATGATAACTTACTTAGTCACCCCCTCTTTTGGGCCCTCAGGTTGTTTCTATTTTTTCACACTTCTGGGTACACTTTTCTTAATATACCTTGTTGTGCATACTTTTGGTCTACAGAATTCTGGATTCTTTTCTAAGCTTCAGAATGGATCATCGGTCCAAGAATATGAACATGAGGTTCAGAAAGTTTGTGCCCATTTATATTTCCACCAATAATGATGAGAGAGAGACTATTTCACTGCCCTTTAAAGCTTGACACTTGCAAACTTTGAATTTCTATCTATGTTCTCTGTAACAATTTTTTCCACAAATAATTCACATCCACACTTCTCCCAACCCAGGTCTGCATTCTCACCAACCCTGGTTTCCTAGAGTCCAATTTTACTTGCACCCACTTGCTTTCCCAGAGAGTGTCCCTTTTTCTAATGTTTCTTTCTTATACAAAAACAGAAAACGAAGTCAGTGAAGGAGGAAATTATAAATAAAATTTCAAGTGTGATACAGGAATTTTCAAATTTAAAACTACCCTATTAGATTGTTTTTCAAGATCTTTTCACCAGTGAACATACAGATATAATATGAGGCTGTGTGAATCGTCCATGGGTCTAATTTATACATCGGCCACTTATACATGCACTGAGGTGCTGAGAACTTTTTGTTTCTCTCAGTAACTTTGGCTTCAAAATTTCCCCAGATAATCTCTCTCCTTCGAATTAGAAGGGCTGTTGGCATTATACAATTCCTCTTAACAAAGAGAAGGTTGGTTGCTCTGTGCAGATTTTTCTAGATACTAACTCCCTCTACTCCCCTCTGCTCTCCTCCTCGTCTCTACCCCAGCTGTGTTAAGAAAACAAGGTTAATTTTCCAAATAAAAAATATTTTAAGTAGATATCTGAAGAATTCAATCTGAGTGTGCACAAAACTTAAATTCAGAGAAGTGACCCAATGCTTTAAATCATGATATAGATACAGAAAAACATGTGGCTTTTTACAGCTGAATCTTGGTGAGTTTGCTCATACTCTGAGCCACTAGCCAGGCATTTTATAAATATAGAGTACTTATGTTTACATGAATTGTGCCACTGGCTACTGTTTATGCATTTAATCAGAAAATAAGTCCGATTTAGTCTGTGGACAGTTTTACAGGTGACTCATTAATGTTCTTTGTATGGAAGATAAAGATAACATATATTCCATCACAACTGGTTCCCATCCCAACAGGAACCCATAGCTTAATATTAGGCATTTTGGATATTTTGTCTACATTAAACATTCAGATTTTGGGGGCTTAAGGAGTAGAATGGGAAAGGAATTGTTTTCCAGTTGATTTTTTTTATTAGAGCTGATATTTTTGCAGGAAGCCTGAGCGCTTGCCCACGAAATTGCATTTATATTAAAATGAAATCATTTGTCTTTTTCAAATATGCCTTTAATGAAGAAATCCTATTGAAAGTTTGGGATTGTATTTACTTATTGGCCATTTTGGAAAAGAAGACTGAATGGGGGCGTGGGGGTGGGTGTCATTTGAAGGTTTCCCTGTCTTTATAATGAACTGGATGATCAAGCCATCCCTCAGCTCTGGAGAGTTTTCTGTAAAAGTCTGTTAAAAACCAAATACTCAGGGGTTGTACCAGGACTGCCCCAGATGGGCACACCAGGAAATCATTTTAGGCACAAACTGAAGCCCTAAAGAAACACTGTAAGATATAAAGGAGGCCAGTATTTATTTAGGAGGAGAAATGTATGTGATGTGTCTGGGGAAGAAGATTAAAAACTTGGATTTCTGTGAATTTGAGAACAACGCCTAAAAGACATTAAATTTTGATTACGCTTTTCATTTAAATGCTGGCCCTGCTATTTTAAGTATTAATGCCTCTTATTCTCTCCAGTGGCGGCTGATATTTTTTTAAAAGGCCTGACTGTCAGCACTGAGAATACTTTTGCCATGCCTGGTATTCATCTCCAGTGAAGAAGATGCTGTTTCAAAGGAGTAATGCCTCAAGCTTACCTCATTGTTACAAATAGTCACTTGTTTAGGACGTAAGCATTTAGACCAGAAGCAGGATTGTCAGTTCAGTATCAGAATGGTGTATGACTAGTCTATGTGTAATTTCATTTACGTACTTTTGGTGAGGGGGTGGGGCATTGTTAGACAAAGTCTGAAGGGAATTGCTTAAAAGAAAGAGGTGTATATGATTGATTTTAATTATTTGTTTACCTCCCCTCCTTTCCCATCCTCTCACCTTGAACCCTCTAAGGGCAGGGATCAAAGTATTTTTGTTTCCCCAATTCCTCAAACAATGCCTTGGTCTATAATAGCACTCAATAAACTTGTCTTGAATTGAAAACACTTGTTTTAAAGATATGCTGAGAATTTATTACCACATAACTTCCTAGAGTAAATAGGTCTTTCAGGTTATTTGTGCATCTGCCCAAAGGCATTATTAAACTGTCAGCATGTTTTCCTCAGTTGGAATTAAATTTTTTTTTTCTAGAGTTTTCTAGTTCCCGTCTAGCAGAATCTACAGAAGCTTGGTACAAATGGTTTTAGGGGACCTGAGTGCAGTGTTCAGCCAGATTCCCCTGGTCCAGGGGTCTTTGTGAGTCATCACATATAATTTAGTTGGGGGTGGGTGTATATTCCCAAGCTCCCTTTTCCTAGAGTGATCACATCATAGATCTCAGCCCCTCCTCGTGGGCCCCATTTAATAACGTATCTCCTTCCCAGTTGAATCATAACCAGGAAAATGTTACGTTAAAAAAAATTTAGGGCTTCCCTGGTGGCGCAGTGGTTGAGAGTCTGCCTGCCAATGCAGGGGACACAGGTTCGTGCCCTGGTCTGGGAAGATCCCACATGCCGCGGAGCAAGTAGGCCCGTGAGCCACAACTACTGAGCCTGCGCGTCTGGAGCCTGTGCTCCACAACAAGAGAGGCCGCGATGGTGAGAGGCCCGCGCACCGCGATGAAGAGTGGCCCCCGCTTGCCACAACTAGAGAAAGCCCTCACACAGAAACGAAGACCCAACACAGCCCTAAATAAATAAATAAATAAATAAATTTAAAACACATAGTGCCATGTCCCGCCCCAGAATTCCTAAGTCAGTGGAGCTGGGGTAGGATCTGAGAATTCGCTTTAAAAAAAAAAAAAAAAAAAAAAAATTTAATCTGAAGGGACTTGAGCAAATTAAAACCTCTTGAAAAGGAGGAGACAGCATGGAGTTTATGAGCTGATGGACAAAACTTTAAAGAAATATCAAATTGGGGGGGGGGGGGGGCGTGTAAGGACATTTTTAGTATCTTTCAAGGAGCAAGAAGAGAAGTGAGGAATTACTCCTAAAAATAATATCTGTCTTCAGGAACACAGAGCCTGCTGTGTAATTTTCTAACTTTGGGGATTTGTTTTTCAGGCTTTTGAAAAGTGGGTGAGATGCAGTAGTCTGTGCTGCTCTACCAGAGTCTAACACCGTGCATGTCAGAATTTTATAAGGGTCAAATGGGAAATGCCTACAAAGAGAATTAGGACTTTTATTTTTGTTCTCATGAATAATTTAAATCTATTTCTTTAATGGTTCGATTCAGTGACTGCCCTTGGTAAACATTATTCTTCATGCTCTTGGGAGCACTTGTTCTATTACATAAGGCTTAGCCTTTATACATAAATTTTCAAAAGTCCTTCCAGCATGGTAAAAGGAAACACCTTTAAATACTCATTAAAATATTTAATAAAATACATATGTGGATCGCAGATGTACACACCTGAAGCAAGTTTGCAATTAGTACATTCCTTTAGCATCTTTCTAGTTTCTGGGAATGCTGACATTTAGAGGGTGCTGAAAGTAGAAGGGAGAGTATTTGAAAAAGAAACATCACATTCCTGTGACCTTCTTAGGTTCTTTTCTCTTGTTCCTTTTGACTGATGATGGAGTATCGAGGTCACCGCCCCACCCCCCAAGAAAATCAGAAGTTGAGGACAGCTGAGAGTGGTGTGATGGGAGTACAAGGGCCCTGCACTGGGCTCTCAGATGATGAATGTCAGTAGTGAGTTCTACATAGACAGACACAGGTTCCTCTAATATAAAGTTGTAACCTTCTATTTGCCTCGTGAAGTAAATACTGAAAGTGTAAACTAGGTTAAGGTACGTAAATGCAAGACCATACAATTTATTGTCAGAGTGCCATTTCTGTGGAAAATACTGGAGCAAAACCATGGTGGTGTGGCTGACAGGATTGGTGTGAGGGCTATGGTAGGACCCCTGCTGTGCCTACGTGGGGTCTGGAATAGTGATGTCCTCAGCTGTGAGGAACAGGACCAGCCCTATAATGCTTACCTGACCCCCCCCCCAAGCCTGAGCACATGAAAGCCTTGTGAAGAGTGGGGGACAGAGGGAGCTGTAAGAGATTCATGAGCCGATGGAAGAAATATTAAAGGAGGCCTTACATACTTTCTAGAATTTTAGAATGGGTCTTGCTTAATATACTTAAAGGACTTTCTGGCCACAGGACGTGCTTGCTCTCTCCTCTGACATGTGGACCCTTCAGCAATAAATATTTTTTTTAATGAATGAATGAACTCTGAGGGCAAGAAATTACATGAAAAGAGTGATTGGGGAAGGAAGGCAAGTTTTTGCCCTTTGATTATATTGCTACTCATAGAATCAATTGGGAGATTTCAGTCTGAGACAAAGGATTGGCTTTAGTGTACCTAAAATGTTACGTGCATATATATTTTTCTGAGGAGAAAGAGCAAAGGCATTCACCGGCTTCTCTACAGCGTCCATGTCAGCCAAAGCTTCAGCCCTCCTGCTTGAATGAATGCCTCTTAGAATCTGCATTTGAAATAATATCTAAGTGTATGCTTGGCATATAATAGCAACTCAATAAGTATTCTGTCCTCTTGTTATATGTAAGATGGAGATGACATTAATAAAATTATTGGCTTGTACTTCACAGGGTTGTTAAGAGGCATCTAGCAAACTATTGGACTTTCAAGGACTTTCATTCATTCAGTAGTTCTTTATGCAGAGCCTACCAATTCTCAGGCCCTGTCCTACATGCAGGAGATACTATTATAAAGAAAACAGATGTGGTCTCTGTACGATGGAGCTCAGAGTTCAGGTCGCCATTCTTTGTGAACTGTTTAAAGTACTCTACTCAGAAAAGTAAGGAGGTAGACATGTCTCCACACCTATATTCAAGTGCATTTCTGTGATATGGCCACCTCCACACCCTCCCCGAAAAAAAAGTAGAAGTAAACTCTCATCTAAGGGGCCATGTCTGCATTGTCACAAGAATACTCAAGTGAAGTAGCCTATAGGCTTAGGCTTAAGTCCTAGCTCTGTCTCTAACTAGCACTGTGACCTGTGCAAGTCACTTCCCCTTTCTGGTCCTCAGTTTCCTCATTAAAGTTACAAGGTTGGGCTTGGTGGTCCCTGATGTTCTCTGATATCTGTCATGCATCCACACTGTGAACTCAGTGAGAGCCAGCTCCTTGTCTTTGTTGTCTGTGTATCCCCAGGACCTAGCACAGTGCCTGGCACTCCAGGGCTCCATCTCCGTTCATCTAACATTCCCAGATCTAGCCATTGTGGAAATGAACCCTTTTTTAATGCATATAACCGGGCATGTCCAGGAAGTAGTGTAACAGACACCTTGGGTGGACAATAACAAAAGATGTGACTGAACAGTTAATTTAGGACCATTGGGAAGGACCCAGAATTGTGGTGACAGAGATACCATGAAGGGCAGAGAGGGTTGGCTCTTATTTTCAAGAATATCCTGAGGAAGAAAGAAGCCTGGCCCAGCCTCTGCTTCTTACCCCCACTGCCTCCACAGAGATAAACGACCCAGAGTGATGATCCAGCAGCTGCATGCCTGAGGCCTTCCCCCTCGCTTTTGTTGTATATTTTGCAGAAAAAAAGGGGGGGGGAGTGGGAGGGGTGAGGTTAATGCCTTGAGTGTGAGTAATTAGTCATTCAAACCATCAACATTTACAATGACAGGATTTGAGTGCCTACATTATTGTGCACTGCTCTAATAGTTTACCCCTGAAATTTTCTGCCTGTATAATGTTTCTTAAAATATATCACGGGAACATAAAAGATTTAATGCAGTGCTTTGTACAACCATTAGAGTTTGAAGTCAACTGAACCTCCTCAATGCTCTATCCTGGATGCTGACTGTAATTCTGCTCTTAATTGCCATTCAGAGGACGGAAGGAAGGCAAGTCAGGGGTTTGGAACCTGATCAGCTACGAAGTTGGCTGTGAGACCCACACAGAATCCTTCATTAAAGTCCATATGCACACTTGAGTAACTGATATATTTATTTGCAATGACAGTTGTGCTGTTAGAATATCAAAGGCCTTAGAGTAGGGAAGCAAGCTTTCTGATTTTGCCGAGCCGGCCTCTGAATTTATTGAAGGATGTGCTTCCCACTAATACACATGTTTACCTCTGGTCTGTTTCCCAAGTAGAGATTATAAGTGTCCTCTCTTTAAGATCTATCATGTAACCTTAAAGTGCCACAGTTTCATATTCTTGCATTCAGTATATTTACCTCTTGGCAACTTTCTTATTTTCCAAGTAATGTTTTAAAATGCTCTTGGTTCACTTGTGTATCAGATTTGATTCTGACATTTTACATTTCTGATTCTTTTTTTAAGCCTGTCTTGCATCCTGGGATGCGTCATTAAGACCAGCAAGGGGTCTTATTACATGATGTATATTAACACATTTGCAAATGTTTCTCAGCTTTGAAACTGTACGTTTTTATTGAGAAAACTCTGTGTGTGTGCATATGTGTATTTTCCTCAGTTCCTTCTGAGTCCACAAAAGGATAACTGTGTAGTGTGTGTGCAGAGCAAAGAGAGCTCCATCTCCATGAGATGAGAAATGACTTGACCTAATTTATAGGTTTGTTTGGTTAAGGTACCTCAATACCGAACATTGTATCTCATGATTCCTTTTCAGAGGTTTGGGCCCAGTTCATGTTGTCGGATGTCCAGATGGGGCTCAGCTCCAGGAGTCAACATAAATTTAGGAAATCCACATAGGATGTAAGGAGATCCAGAAAGCTGATTGGGGAACTGAAATTTCTTTGCTGCAGACTTGATACTTCCTAGGCCTTTCTAGAGCAGGGAGACCCATGAGATGTTCACAGAGACAAGTGCTGGCTTTCGCCACGTGTGTCTGTGAGTCGAGCATCCAGTGAACAAACACCGAACACGGCTGTCAGGTAACCTTCAGTAGTCTTAGTCCCACAGAATCTCAGCCTGCTTAGGTATGACTTACATTCCTCTTACGCCATCATTAACACCCACAAAGCTGCCTCGCTGCAGAATATTTTCTAGGTGTTTGTGCAAGAGCCGAGCCGTAAGAAGGGTAACCTAAGAAAGTGGAGCAGCGAAGGTGTTCTGTAGATTGTGGGACTGGCTTTTTTGCCACTAAATCAAAATGCAGTAGTTGGGCAGCTCTGTGCTTCTGCCACCCGAGCCTCCTGAATTGGATAAATTCTGTTTTTTAAGTTCCTTATTGAGTTGGCAGTGCTCCTTGTGTTTGTTGCCTGGACACCTGACTCAGTGAAGCAGTGAGACGACACAGCAAACGGAGGCACTGCACAGACCCAGGAGGCCGAGGCTTGGCAGAGCAGAAACCTGCCGCACAGCCAGGAGTTTCAGTGATGCTCCGGAACAACATCTCCATTAGCGTGACCCCTCCCCTGGGCACATCGCCCTCATTCTTTCCTGGGCCCTTGCCTCAAGGGCAGAGCAGCTGAATAGGATTTACGGGGTGCATTTTCTATCAGTGCTGAGGAGAGCTTGATTTCCGATTCCTCTCAGGAACCCTTTGCTTTCTCCTTGCTGTTTGGACCAGCCTAATGCAATCCCACAGTTGACCTGAAGCCAAGAAAGTTGTGATGATTTAAGTGGAGCCACTTATGTTACCTACATGACGGCAAAGAATCTTAGAAGCTTCCCACCTTCCTCAATCTGCCTTATTTCCATGACTCCTCTTGAGACTTCTTTTTTTTTTCTTTTGGTTTCATATCCCATTTGTGATTATCAGAAGAAGAAACGATTACAGTAATGCTCACCTATGTAGGGCATGATGAGGAATAATACTTATGATGCTTCTAGCCACTTTATGTTCTAGACAACTTATATATATAAATAACCTTGCACAGTAGGCTTTATTCCAGTTTACAAAGAGGAAACTGAGGCTTAAGAGTATTGAAGTAACCTGCCTGAGATCACAGAGCTAATAAGTAATAGAACTAGAATTTTAAGTCAGCTGTTCCCTTGGCTAAAAACTCATTCCCTTTTTACTACCACTATGTTTCAGATGAGTAGATAAGCAAAACAGAACAAAACAAAAGCAAAAAACAGTCTCTGAAGGTTGATGAGGATGAGCAGCAACTAGAACTTTCCTACGCTGCTGGTGGGAGTGTCAACTGGTACATCTACTTAGAAGAACTATTGACAGTATGTACTAAAGCAGAATACACCCTATGACCCAAAAAATAGACTTCTAGGAATATTCCCAACAGAAATGTGTGTGTGTGTACACGAAAAGACATGTATATAATGCTCATAGCAACATTATATACAATAGTTAAAAACTAGAAACAACCCAAATGTTCATCAAAGTAGAAGAGATAAATAAAACATGATATTTTCATACAATGGAATTCTCCACAGCAAGTGGAGAAGAACAGCCTACCACTACACCTCACAACATGGATGACACCCAGACATAATGTGTGAAAAGACATAAAAGAGTATGTATTGTGTGATTCCATGTATGTAAAATTCAAAAACGGATAAAACAAATCTATGGATTAGAAGTCGAGTAGTGGTTACCTTTGGGGGTGGTATGAATAACAGGGGTGGGGACACAAGAAAGGCTGGAATGCTGGTCATGTTCTGTATTGTGATCTGAAAGGTGGTTACTTAGGTGTGAGTTGTGTTTACTTTGTAAACATTACTTGAGTTGTACCCTTAAGATTTGTGCATTTTGCTACATGTATATTAGATAAACATGCTTATCTCCCCAAAATTCTCTGAGCAGCCAAATGGTAGTAATGGAAGCTACTAGTAACCAGGTATCTGCTAAGCTTTGGTTTCCTTGTCTATAAAATGTAGAGGATATTAGAATATGGCTCACTGCTTTCTTGTGGGGAGTCAGTGAGAGAAGTCACATCAGGTGACTGGCAGAATGACTTCAATAAATATCAATGATTGTGGTTATGTTCCCACAACTATTCAGGCACTTTACATATATCCTGTCACCAGATACTTCTTACCACCTTGCAAGGCAGGTGGCATTGTTCTCCTCTTTCAAATGAGGAAAACTAAGGCTCCCAGAATTTAAATCCCTTACCCAAGGTCACACAACTAGGGAATGGCAGAGCATGATTCCCTTTCCAAGGAGGTGATTGTTAATTTCACATAAGACAGAAAGCACACCGTGAAGGATGAATAAGGAATGGTGCTAGGATGAATGGAAAAGTGGGACTGATGAGCTGCATTTGGGGCCAGGAAAACTGGGTGCAGGCCCAGACTCTGCCCCACTTTCCTGTGATGACAGAAAAGTCACTGGATGTCTCTGGAATTCATCTCAAACATGAGAGTTTTGAACTGAATTTTATTCCCTGAAGTGCCTTCCGGCTCTGTAGTTTTGTGATTCTCCATGTTTGTCATTCTATACAAGGCATCTTTAGGACCCGGCTCCGTGAGCTTAAACCCATTTTTCATGTGAAACCTTATTCTATCAGTATCTTCTTGGGACTTTCCTGAATGCCCCTATCCTTTAAGCAGGTTTAATTGCTCCTCTGTTACAGGCCCATTGTCCTACTGTAGCCATTTGCCTTCTGTGTCTTCTGTGGACTGTAAGCCCCTTGTGGGTAGAGACCGAGACTTATCTCTTTTACTTCCATGCATGCTTCCTCAAACAGTACACACATTCGTGGAAATATTTGTTTTATTGGCTGTTTAGATACAGTGAACGTCCTTTTTAAGTAATGTGTGAGAGGACAGCCTGGGGCTGTGCTAGACTTAAAGTGGAGACCTAGAGAGAACTTTTCCTTCATGTTTTTAATTTTATTTGAGGTCCAGGAGAAATAGTAACAGAGGCGCTGGGGAGAAAAATTATTAGATAACTTTGTAGCTCCCCAGCATGCCTTTATGAAATCTGAAGTTTGATCAGTATTAAGTATCAGTGAAAATCTAAACCCTTCCCATATGGAACAACCCCACTTAATTTAATGTCATTTTACTTTATGAGACAGTTAATAAACAGGTACTGTATTTGACCTTGTGAGCATAGCCCTCTATATTTAGCTTTTTCAGCTTTAATGGAACTATCATTTTAATCATGATTATTACTTTACATTTTAATTATAATTTGGTGTGGCTTAAGTATACATTTCTGAGAGTGATTGTGTAATGAAAACAGGAATTAGCTTTTCATTAACAAAATAATGGGAGAGTTCCCACTGCATTCTAGTCTGTGCTCAAAATCTACAGGGGCTGGCCTAAAAATAGCAAGGGGAGTTTAACACTTTGGTTAAAAACATGTTTCTAAATTGGCTGTGTTCACAACACCATCTCTTTTGCTCCATCCTGCTTTATCTTGTTCTCTTTCTTTACAAAAAATAAAATAAAATCTTGAAAGAGACTTTGTGTCTTTGAGATATCAAAAGGCTTACTATTTTTATTTTTATTTAGATAATTAGCACCATGGAGCCTCAGGTGTCAAATGGCCCGACATCCAATACAAGCAATGGACCCTCCAGCAACAATAGAAACTGTCCTTCTCCCATGCAGACAGGGGCAGCCACAGATGACAGCAAAACCAACCTCATAGTCAACTATTTACCCCAGAATATGACCCAAGAGGAATTCAGGAGTCTCTTTGGGAGCATTGGTGAAATAGAATCCTGCAAACTCGTGAGAGACAAAATTACAGGTATGCTCTTCTTCGATATTCTAGGCTTGGGATTCACAGCTGCGTTGTTCCATTAGATGTGCAGATCTTAGCAGAAATGCATATGTGTGGTGATGCCTTTTGAGTGTCTGCAGCGTGTATCCTGCATTCAAGGTCAGCGTGGGTACACAGTCATAAACTCATATGCGTATGTATACTACATGAAACCACATTGCAAATTGGTAGGACTGGGAAGCAGATAAAATTTTGGAGCTTCCTCAGCTTTACTTTATGTGAAATAATCCTTTGGATGTGTCCTCTTTTATTCTTAATCAGCCACCCCTACCCTTTGTTCTTTAGTTCTCAGTTCTGCCCTCTGCCCTCCCTATACTAGTTTTTTGTCTATTTATCCCTTTCCTCTCAAACATTTGGTTTGCATGTGTCCAATGTCTTTCCATGTATCTGAGACTGTCTTTTAAAGGGGGCCATTGTGGTCACAACTGCCCATTGTCCCTGGGAGAAATAGGCCCCAAGGATAGCAGATGATTCTGGAATAAAACTACCCTGTAGTAGGAGGGAGATGCTTGATGAAGGTATTTTATCTTATTTATTTGTTTGTTGTGAAGATAATCTCTGAGAAGTCAGAGACTTTTTACTTGAAAGTGAAACAATACCCTATACTTCAATACTTGAAAGTTTTAGGTTCTGATTTTTTTCTAACTGACAGCCATTTATTGAGGACTTAATGTTTGCCAGATACTGACGCTATTATCCTTTGGGACTGGGGATGAGGGTAGTTTCCTTGTAACCCTTCTGGAAGTGGGAATGTTTTCTTAGAAAAATACTGGACTACATAGTGACGGCAGTGAAGCTACTGCTCTCTGATGCTCCCGTCCTAAAATCATTCACACTCAGCTTTGAGTATTTGTCATTTTTTGGTGTTGACTTTTGTTTCCCTCTCTCTGGACAGTTTAATTGAAGAGCAGCTGGCCTATATAAGAAAAAGGAAACTCTAAAATACAGAGATACATTATCTTGATTTTTAAATCAGAGAATCCAGTGTATTTATGTGCATGTAACTATATATATTCTCCATTTCTTCTAATTCACTTGTTAATTTGTCCCCCATTTATATTAAGTATTTTGCAAAATCATAAAACTAAAATAACTGTCGAAAATATAAGTCACATAACCCTCTAAACATAATTTCCTCTTCTGTAAAATTGGAAAAGAATACTTATCTCAAAGGGCTTATTGTGAGGATTAAATGAGAGACTGGATATATACTGCCTAGCACAATACCTATTGCATAGCAGTCTCTCAGTAATGGGGGAGGGTGTTATTATTATAGGTACAGTTAGTATGTTTCAAGGAGAATGGCTAGAACAGAGAAATTTTATCAAGGTCTCCAAATGGGCCAGGGCTTTGGTGTTCTTATCCCAGAGCCCTGGATCATCCATCCTTTGACAGAGCTGCCTATGCTCTCAGAAAGCCAATGTTTAGATTCCTGAAGAATCTTTATATAATAGGATGATAATTCAAACCAAATTAAAACCAGTTAACCATATGATTCTTCCTCCCACTCCTGTATAGAAAATGTATTTTTGGTGTAGCCTTACCTTCTAAATAGGGACTCTGCCAGCTAGATTAGTGAATATTATTAATCACCTTTTCAAAAGAGTTCCTTTAGAACTATAGTAAGATTTTTGAGAAGTACTGATTCATGGTGTTGTTCCTTGTTTTCTAAAGACACATGTTTAAACAAGCAGATTCCTTTACTGAAAGAATGCTAATTTGGTAGTTCACTGAGTGTATTTGAATAAGAGTGACAGCTTCAAAGACAGCCTTTAATTTGGTATACAAAACCAAAATTGTCAACTTTGGTTTGTTTAGCACCCTCTCCAGCACAAGCAGAGACATACAGTAGCATCTGAGCTTAAAGAAGAAGCTTACGGGTTGAAAGCAGAAATACAATGCAGGCATAAATTTATAATTATGCATTTTTTAAATTCAGGGGGGAAAAGAATTTTATTTGCAGAGAACTTATGGGAATGAGGCAGGGAAATATAGAGAGACCAGAGATATTTGCCCTCATTTGGTAGCAGTGTTTAACAAAAGTAGACTTGTGGTTGTAAAGAGTGCTTATTAAATTCTTCATTTACACTACCTAATTAATTCTAGCATTTTAAATTAACAGTGAAACTGGTCCCTGCTGTACCATTCCATAGATGCAGCATATTTCCTCCATCCACCCGTTGTTCAGGTTTAATTGGCTACGCTAAAAGTCAGAGAAGGAGGGAGACATAGGGCTGTAGGGAGGTGGGGAAGGAGTGGAGATCGTTCTGATGGAAGACGCTCTGAGGCCTACATTTGGGGTTAAGTGATAACGCAGGCTGGGAGAGGTGAGGTTTCACACCAGCCAAGTTAAAAGGCTGCTGCTAGTGGTTCAGAAGTCAGGGTAAATGACATCATAGGTATTTTTGTTGCCCTGATTTTTAACATCCCCAGTCCCCCTTTTCCTCCAACACCTCCTACAGATCTCAATGCATCTTGATCCTGTGAAGTTTACAAGGAGTTCTAAATATCCAGTGGGAGGATTTGGGGGGTGGGAAGTGGCAAAGAGATAAGAATTCAAGATTAAGATTTTCCAGCCTAAACCACTCCCGAAGAGAATGTAATAGATTCCCTTAGAAGGTTCTGGCTTCTAAAATTGAGAGAGAGAGTAAGAGAGGGGGCGAGGTGGGGGGAGAGAGAGAAAGAAGGAAGGAAAGAAGGAAGGAAGAGAAGGAGGGAGGGAGGAAAGAGGAAGGAAGGAAGGAAAGGAGGGAGGGAGGGCAAGAGAAACTGTTAATGGTGTTGCCAGTAGGCTGGCTTCGCTCCTGGCTATGGGCTGTCAGCGAATTCTGCGTTTGAATTTGGGCATGGACTTAAGTGTTGTGGTACTGAGGACATACTTGTTACTATTTATCAAGTACTTACTCTATGCCAGGTACTTGCTAGGCACTGAACATACCTTATTTCGCTTAACATTAAAAACAGCCTCCATTTTCTTAGATGAAAACACAGAAGCTTAGTAACTTCCCCAGACAGCACAGCTATTAGCAGGTGGTAGAACCGGGATTCACCCCCAATTTCCAAAAGCGTGATCTTATGTGGAAGCATGTGCAGGGTGCCCCTGCCTGTGGTACCTGAAGATCCCTGCTAACCCTCAGCCCATAACCCAATGAAACACTGGGTTCCTCTGAGTAGCAGTTGCTGGCCGCACTCTGCACCTAATGCACCATGGCTTAAAACAATACTCCTGGGCTTCCCTGGTGGCACAGTGGTTGAGAGTCCGCCTGCCGATGCAGGGGACATGGGTTCGTGCCTCGGTCCGGGAATATCCCACATGCCGTGGAGTGGCTGGGCCCGTGAGCCATGGCCGCTAAGCCTGTGCGTCCGGAGCCTGTGCTCCGCAACGGGAGAGGCCACAACAGTGAGAGGCCCACGTACCGCAAAAAAAAAAAAAAAAAAAACAATACTCCTGTGTATAACGGGAGGCAAAGATAACAATATTTATCATCCTCTGGGGATATAACTCCGTCTTCAGTGGAGACCCAAATTTACTGTAAGTGCCAGGTTTAAGATTCCCTCATAGTGCTTTTGGACATCTCTGTTAATATCTTCTCAGAGATACTAGATTTTCTTTTTTCCAATTGGGAAAGGCTGCTTATCAGGATAATCTAGGTACCAAGGAGAGAAAACGTGTGTCCCTAGTCGCTTTTGTGTGCAGCTGTGAACGCAAGGAGGCTCTGGAAGCTATGTCCTTTATTTTTCTCCTCCATCCACATGCAGCCTCTGCTGCTAGAGAGGAAGGAAAGTGGCATGTGGCCCACAAGGATTTATGCAACTGAGGAACTCAGGCAAAGAACACCAAACCCCTGGTAAAAATTCTATTATTACCGTGGACTGCAGATAATTGAATTAGTTTCTTATTTTTTTTTAAAATTTTGTTGCCTTTTTGTTTTTCAAGCTTTGAGATTGTATTTCTGAATCGAGGTTCCTAGATGATCAGTATTTTAGGGAAGGAAACATATGGCTGAACCAGGATAGAGTTTGGTGGCTCAGGGTATGTCTTAAAGCCAGAACAGCTGGAATGTTAAATTGCATTTTTATAATTGTCCCTCTTGTTATCACTTCTCTCCAAAAGGAATAGAGAAAGCATGGGGGAAACTAACAAAGAACAATCACCAGAAATAAATCAGTGTACAACAACAAATAGTTTTGATCTGCCGGTCTAGATTGTGTGATTATTTACATCATAGAGATAAAAAAAAGAATTATACTTTTACTTCATGTCACTCTCCATGTACCCATACAATGCAGTTTTTAAGAGGAGTTTTCTATCCATTTCAGGCGAGTGAGAGCTCTGAAGCAGGGGTTTTGAGGACAGGGTGGTCCAAACGGAACACTATCGATTATAAAACTGAATATATGGAGTGACCGCTATATGGAATAGATTATGTGGGCTGTGGATGGCTGAGAAAGGGTGAAGTCTGTGTTAGCTGGAGCTATTGGCCGGAGTGGAGCGGCGGTGGTTGAAAGATGGGGTTAGGATTTAGGTAGAGGGAAGAAAAGCAAAGAATGGAGCTAAAATTCCAGTCTAAGAACAAAAGACTTTTTTATTCCTCTGTGCTTTGGACAAAGGAAGTAGAGCTGGGACGTGCCTCTTTGGAAGCAGTAGTCTTATATTGAAGCAGCATTGCCAAGTGAAGCTAAGCATACAAAAACATCAAGACAGTTAGAGTTGCACCCCAACGGACAAAGACAGCATTTCCTAAACCCCACCTCTAATCCATCTCTTCATTTCTTCCTTTATAACACATCTTTGGCTTAATTAATATTATCATTTAGTGGAAAGAGCAGAATAAGGCAAAAAAGATGCTTCGCTACTGGAGACATCAGGGTGAGTTCTTTGCCAAAGGCTTTGTATGTAGAATCACACCTCTAATTAAAGGAACCATCTCAGTTTTGATTCAGTGACATTGGGTAACTTCTCTTCTTTCTCAGATTTGTGAAAGTGCTAATATTCCTGTATGTCCCTCTCAGGAGGTAAGATGTGGAGTGTGGACTACAGCAGTGGGGTGTTGGGCAGGGGGCTGTGTCTGTTAGAGCATCAAGGCCAAGAGGCATTACATGGAATACAGTCTCTTGGGTTAAAGAGGGAGAGGAGAGTGAGGGTTGTGGGGTACCTCATGTTACCTTATATACTTACTTACAAGGAACGACTAATAGGGACACTATGAGAACTTAATTGTTTTGCTTCTAAGATAACTTTATAAACAATAAAAGGCCCTGAAAAAAATCCTAAAATATGAAAGTGCTTGGAATTCACTCCTGAAACGTGAATTCAGCCTTAGGGTAAATTGTATTAGTATAATTTCTGACAGCACCCAGCAAAGATGAATAAAAATAATAGCAGCAGCTTTTGTATGTTTTTGTGTGCCTTCTGTGTGTTCTGGGCACTATATTAAAAGCTTCAAATATAGTTGCTCATTTAAATAGTAAATTGGGACTTCTTGGAGATTCATAATCATAGCCAATGTTTATTGAGTACTTACTATGTGCTAAGCATTGTGCTAAGATCAATAAATGGAGTTTCACGTAATCCACAAGACAGTCATTTTACAGTCAAAGAAACTTGGACTTAGGAGCAATTGAGTCATTTGCCCAAGGTGACTTAGCTCCCAAGTAGGGGAGCTGGAACTTGAACTCTTGGCTGTCTGACTAATTGTGAGTTATCCCATTATAGTTTATCGCTGGCAGTTTCCCTGAAAATACTAAACTGACATCTCCCCGTTACAAACCAATTCAGCTTATATTGCCTAGGGAATGAAAACTTTTAGTACAGGGAAAATATAATTAGAATTCAAAATCTTTTGTTTTGGAAAATAGCATGCTATGCATTGAATTAAATAAACGCCAGTGTTTTTCTTTTTTTTTAACTTTTTTTTTTTTTTTTTGTGGTACGCGGGCCTCTCCCGTTGCGGAGCACAGGCTCTGGACGCGCAGGCTCAGCGGCCATGGCTCACGGGCCCAGCCGCTCCGCGGCATGTGGGATCTTCCCGGACCGGGGCACGAACCCGTGTCCCGTGCATCAGCAGGCGGACTCTCAACCACTGCGCCACCAGGGAAGCCCTTAACATCTTTATTGGAGTATAGTTGCTTTATAATGGTGTGTTAGTTTCTGCTGTATAACAAAGTGAACCAGCTATACATATACATATATCCCCATATCTCCTCCCTCTTGAGCCTCCCTCCCACCCTCCCTATCCCACCCCTCTAGGTGGTCACAAAGCTCGGAGCTGATCTCCCTGTGCTATGAAGCTGCTTCCCACTAGCTATCTATTTTACATTTGGTAGTGTATATATGTCCATGCCACTCTCTCACTAATGCCAGTGTTTTTAAATTAAGCAGGTTGCTGCTTACCTGAACAAGGAAGCATAGACTTAGAGTGGTTTTCACCTTCAGATTCTCTTTTCACAAAATACCCCTCACTGTGTTCTCCTTTATCTTGCAAGCACCGTATTGAAATGGATGCTGCCTTAAGTTTAAGCATACTTAAAACCCGGCCTCAATTATGCATATCCAAGAAAATCCCAAGATATCAATTAGCTAAATGAACTTTTCCACATGCATATCAGAGGGATATTCGTTAACGATGGGAAGAGTAGAGGAAATAGTAGCATTTATCAGCATATTTTGCTGCTGATTTTGAAAATGTACTTGGTACAGTACAATGTGCCTCTTGAATTCAGAGGAAAATCAGGCAGATTTGCATCTGTTATTTTATTTATCACCTCCCTGCAGTCATTTTATACGTATTCCACGAAGAAGAATAAAAGAATTTTGAATTGTTGACTTGGGGAGGGGGTTGATTATTATTGGAGGTGAATGGAAAATTTTTAGGTATGGAGAAGATTTGGGAAACTAATGCAGTTACAGAACAGGCGAATAGGGGTCTGCTTTATTAAGGGGAACTTAGAGAACGTTAAGTGCAGACAGTAAGCCATATAATCATTGTGCCTCTTACACACCCATCAAGGGCAATCAGAGACCTCCCATCCTTTCTAATTGGGACAGGTTGGCAATTGAGTGGAGCTGTGAGGTTTAGAGTTTGTGCAGGCACAATCTTTTTCTTTCGACACATTTCTTTCCCCAGGATGGCAATAGGCAGGATTATAGAGCAGGTATGGTTTCCTTTTGCCCCCTGGCTATCTTTCCCTTCATCTTCCCTTCCAAATCAGAGGGTTCTGCCCTGCTTCTGAACTCAGATAACCCATAGGAAAATATTCTCAAATCCCAAGAGAGATGTCTCAGAGGATTTTTACCTAGGATGTGAATCAGGACTGGGTATTTTAAGGATTTTCTATTTCTGTACTTTAGTTGACTGTTTGGTTCATAAGACCAATTCCTTGTTCACTAACCACCCCTCCTTCCCCCAACACATAAACACACCCGCCACACACACACTCACTCACTTCCCCCTTCTCTGTAAAGTGACCTGGTTGATTGAGACTAGGAACTAAGCAGGAAGGTAATGTCAAACTGAAATTTCCACACATTATCTAAAAATGTAATTCGTCAGCTTCAGGGTAGGAGGAAAGTGCTTTCTGAGATGTGTTAATGGGAAATTCATTTTTTTCTTGTCTTCTGTGAGCTGTGGTAGTGGTGATTTCTTCTTTCACTCTGCCTCCACCCTGCCCCCATTCCACATTTCCCTTACTGCTCTTAACTGATGAACTCTGTTATCTGTCTTTTATTCCTTGTTATAACTATAGGTCTTTTTAAGTTGCCTTTTTGTTTTTTTTACGGCCCCAAGTTGAGCTTTGATGGGAGAAGATATTTCTAGTTTGGAAAGAAGATAAAATTCAGATGGAGGCCATATATTTATATAAGGCTTTTACATTTGTAAAACATTTTCAATCGGCCAATTGTATTTATTTAGTGTCTGCTCCTTCAGGCCAAGTAAATGTTATTTCCTTTCCTTCTCTTCTCTTAAATTCTGTATCAGTTTCTGTGAAGAAGCTAAAAAGGGTAAGACAGTTTGTGCACACATGTTGCTGCTAGCAGGGTCAATGAGTCGGGGAGGCCAGGACAAATCACAGGACCCTACAGAAGCCTGCAGGTCTGGGAGGGGCTGGGAGCCTGCTTATGATGCATAAAGGTGGTGCCACCTTGCTGTTTTGTGTGGGGGTGGGGGGCGGGGGGGGGTTGTTTTGTTTTTCACCGAAGCCCAAACTCACCTTTCCTGACCCTAGCTGTTAATTTCATTGGAAAGATAGCCCAAAAGGATTCATAACAGAACAATGAAGTTGGAGGTTTGCCGACTGTGTGTCAGCTACAGTGCTAGGCATGCCATATATGTTATCTCATTGAAGCTTTGTACCAGTTATGCACGGTCAGTGATATTGTCCCCATTTTACAGATAAGAAAGCCAAGGCTTAGAGTCAGTTAGCTGGAGAGTGCAAAACCTATGGTCTTTCTATTCCCTTACCTGCCTCTGCTGAATGAAGATGAAGAAAACATCAGCTATGGGTGTTCAAATGATAAAAAGATCACTGTGGGCTGGGGTTCTCAGAGCAAGTGTCAAGTAGGAGGAAGCCTTGAACTTGGTCGAGAGTACATCGTAGTCTGTGTACACAGACCAGTACACAGCTGAGCCAAGTTTCAGAGATATCTTCAAGGGATAATGAATAGAATAGTCAGGACTACTCTGTGGGGTAAAGTTAGTACCGCCTTTGTGTTTATGAAATAAGTTCAGAGAGTTTAAGTAATTTATCCAAGGCCATAGCTAATAAGTTCTGGAGCTATGATTTGAACCCAAGTCTGTCAGACTCCAAAGTGTGTTCCTTCTACTTTGCTAATAAATAACCCGACCTAACACAGGAGGTGGACAACTTTCAGACTTCCCATGGTGTCTGTGATTTGAGAATCATTGTTTTTCTTGCTGAGGTCAGGGCCATGTTCTCTGAGTGACTCTCCTTCCACCTACTTCAATTTCTTGCTGGTTTGGTTTTCTGCTTGGTCCTTGTTTTTAGTTGGATGTCTGGTGGAACAAGGCACCATTTACACTAAGTGGATGCAGCTAATTAGGGTAATTACCCTAACTCCTATGGCTGCTAATAGAATTTCTCATCACAAACGTCTTAAATCAGATTAAATAGTTTCATTGGTAGTATGAGCATACAATATATACTTAATAATCCCTAATATTTGCCTTTCATGTTTATTTTCAAAGATTTTTATATTCAGTACCTCCTCTGACCCTATTAAAGTAGCCAATATAGGCAATGTCTATACTTACTTTACAGATAAGGCCGGTGCACCCCAAAGAAGAAACATTTGGCTTCTTATTTTCCTTTCTTTTTCTTCCTCTCTTTTTTATTTTCTTGGCTTGTTTCCTGTCCTGCCTCCTTATTTATTTATATGCCATTTGATCCAAAAAGGATTTGAATTGGCTTATGAGATGGAAAAGAGCTAAAATTAAAATAGCCATAGATTTTTTTAAAAAACAAGGTAGAAGGGAAATGGGTGTAGAATGGTAAAAGGAGACCAGAGAGAAAATTTGTAAATTATATGTCACTAGGTGACTTGTCTGAGAAGTAACAGACCACCTGGCCCCCTAGTCTGTGTTTTCTTTATGTCAAGGAAATATGGATGGTGACAACCTTGATCCCGTTCTCAAATGGTAACCAGGATCTCAGCCCTTCTCGCCTTCCCACCACACTCACTAGAGCCTCTGATCGTGGAGCCCACTGCCAGCTCTACTACAGGATAGGATATGAAGCCTGAAATCACATACATAGAGTTTTCCTTTTTTCAAATTAAATCCATGTTGGATTGATCGACTTGTTTTTTATGGCCAGAGCAGGCAGCCACACAGAGAAGCTGCCTGAGTGGAGTCCCTGTTTTCATTAACATAAGGTGTAGACAGTGTGCCAAAGGAGGCGTCCTGAAGCGAGATTCTTTGCCTGCTGCCCTGGACTGAGGTATTGGTGGCTTCTGAGTCTCTGCAGTCTTCCCCCTCCCCCTCACTCCCAAGGTTGGGCACACAGGAACGTCAGTCCTCTGCTTCCATCTCCCTGGTGAGGGTTCCTACACTGAATCCTGGCAGGTTCCCCATTGTCCCTGAGCCGGACAACAAAGAAGAAAAAATGAATGTCACTCTCACTTCCTGGTCCTGACTCTGGAAAAGACAACTAGTTCTCAGCTGCCTTTTCTCTTCCCAGTGCCCCTCACCAGTCAGTGGAGCCTTCCCAATGAGACAGGCCACCCTTTAAGTACAAAAGAAATGAGCACTTACCCAAGAGCTCTACACTCCCCAACACACACAAACACACACACGCACCAACTTCCTGGTCAAAAATTCCAGATGCAGTGCATTGGACTAACCAGAAGTGAGACAGATGTCAGTCAAAGTCCTACACCACAGCCCCCTTCCTCCACACACACACACTTAATAGATGTAGGCATGGCCTTGCATAAGTCGCTGTATTCCCCTGGACCTCCATTTTCTCAATATACAGTAAAAAGATAAATCCTTACCCTACCTTCTTTGGATAGTACTTGTGAGTTCAAACCAGGTGACAGATAAAGACACCTGTAAACTAAAACAACCTGTAAATGTGAGGGGCCCCTTCTATCCCATAACCCCTTCCCTCTTCTTTCTAAGTGTTCTACCACTGGGCCAACAAACAGACAAAAAGAGAGGAGTGGAGAGGAGTGGGAAAGTGGATTTCTGTCCTGGTTCAGTCCTCAGTATGTAATTCCAAGGACCAAGTAGAAGGCAGGAGGATGGAATGGGAACTCAGATTTATTAAGTACTGCTAGAAGCCAGGCACTTTATGTTTGTTATCTCACTTAATCCTGACCTTGCCCCCAAGAGGTAATGGTGACCCCATTCTTCAGATGAGGAAACCAAGGCTCATGGAGTTTAAAATGACTGACCTGAAGTCACACAGTTGGCAGGTGGCCAAGCTGTCTGTGTACCTGTGTCTCTCTGACCACATGCTGCTGCCAATTGGGATAGAAGTCCTTCACAGAGAAGGTTCCCTGCATTCTGCTGTTTCATCCTGAGTTGTGAACGTGGCTGTGTAGGATGTATCCCAGTAAACCTCAGAAATAGCTACAGTAATAATGCACTTTACTAATGCAGTTTTAGTGGTTCTGGAAGATTGTAAATTAAAGCCCTTAGTTCAATATTTGAAAATGTCAGGATGGTTTCTGAGATTGTTTTAAAAATCAGGCCACTTTTATGAGCGGCAACATGAAGAAATAGAAAGATCCACCAAGTTCTCATTCTAGCTCTAGCTCTGGGGCTTGCAGTGGATCAAGCCGTTCGGTGCCTCAGGTTGTTGTGCACAAAATGGGGATAACACTGGCTCTTTCCACCTTACTGTGTGTTGTGACATCAGATGAGCTGTTAATGTGTCATTAAGTCGTTAAAGTACTATACCAATTCAGGATATTACTGTGGTCACCTGGAAGATAAGATATTGTAAGCAGGGGATTTCTGAGGGTAAAGTAAATACTAAAACCCCTGTGATAAGCTAGCTTTGCTTTCTAGTCTGCCTTCCAAATGTTTTGTTTAGTTATCTACGTACATCTCAACAAAAGCTGATTACCTCTCTCAGACATCAGTGTGTAACTGTTATTAATGCTCAAGCTGATCAAATTACAATGCCACAGATCCTACTTGCACTTTAATATTAGATTTTGGATTCCGGTCTATAATGAATGATTTTTCTCCATGCATTGGAAAAATTGGTTAGCAGAGTTCATAAGAAAGTTTAATTAGCAGGCTGTTTGTGAAAATAGCGGCTGTGAGTCATCGTTCAGAATGAACTAACATTTCTCAGGGTTGAATTTGTTCTTCTGTTCCTTGAGCAGCCACACAGGATCCTTGTGTTTGGGAAGCTGGTGTCTGCATGCTGCCCACTTGAACTGCATCGTGTAATAAACTAATGACAAAAACAGCAGATTTGAAAAGCCAGAGAGGAAGAGGAGGTGTAGGGTGTTTATATATTTGTGTATGTGTGTCTGTGTCTTCCAGGGGAATATCGTGGACCTACTATAATCCAGGATTGTGTGAGGCAGGAGAGCCTAGTGATTAACAGCTAGCTGCCTCTGTATGCATTCCAACCTCACCACTTACTAGCTGTATAGCAGGAAAATGTTTACTCTATTTGTGCCTCGGTTTTCTCATTTGTAAGGTAGGGATATTGATAGGATTCTTGTGAGCATCAGTATATGTAAAACACTCAGAACAGCACCTGACATATATAATTCTCACAGCAGTTCTGCAAGGTGGAGGTATTATTTGCTCTATTTAACAGGTGAGGAAACAGACTCAGAAAGGTTAAGTAACTTGTCCCAGGTCACACAGCTTCTAAGTGGCAGGGAAAAGTTGAACCCATGTTTGTTTGACTTCAAAATCTCTATTTTTACCTACAGTACTGTACTGCCTCCCAGGGTTGTATGCCTAGTTTGTTAAATATAGATAGTGTTCATGTCTATGCCTGTATGTACGTACCTATAAGTGTGTGTTCCTGCTTGGGGTCCACATAGCCACACACTATTTTGTTTTGTTTTTCCTCTGGATCTTTGGTTCTCCTAGTGAAACACCTTGAGCTCGTCACATGCTGACTACTGATACAGAGTGAGCTAGAACCAGACTTGTACAATGTGTACTAACATGTGAATATATACACAGATGTCTGACGCCCTCCCCACTGTGCATTTCTGTCCTGTGTCTAGATTATCCCAGAAGCAAGTCTGTGTGATGTCTTCTGAGAAACAGAATCATGGACTATGACAGTGAAAAGAGACCTTAGAGGTGTTCTCTGGCTTGGTCTCCTTGTTTTCTGCTGGTGCCTCTGGTATCTTAGGAACTGTAGCTCAGAGTCAGGGTCCACACCCCCCCACCTTAGGGTAATTATATCTTGAGACAGTATTCAGTCCTGTTTGAAAGAGTAATGTTCATTTGGGAATCCCATCTAAAAGTCTTTCCCAAAGGTATTTAATAGGTAATATGTTTTTTAAAATAGGTTATGTGACCGCATGAGTTTGGGAAACTGAAGTAAACCAAGTTATAAAGGAGTTTCTTTTTATCACTACTTCTCTGAGTCTGTGCTAATGTGTGTTATAAATCTTAAAAAGAATGGTATATAATATGTAACATTACCCAAAGAAGCTTTTCTTCTCCAGCAGTTTGTGGACTGTACATTCTTAGCCAGGAGGGAGAAATGGAGCTCCATTAGGGATAAGTTTTCCGGGTAGAAGGGAAGAAGACAGTTTGGGCCAGTTACTACCTGATGACCTCATTTCTTTTGTTAAGAAAGAGGTGGGGTCATCTACTGCATGTGGATGGGCAAGTGGAGGCCTTGGTGTCCCAGGAAAGTGTTGCCGACTCCCAAAAGGGACACAAGATGATGCCATATGGGTCCATCTCTCTAGCACCAGCAAAGTCCCATCACATACTAGGCATTTTTGTTGAAAATTATTGAGTACTGGGTATGTTCTGGGAATTATTTAATTTATGGGTTCGTTTGGTCTCCTGACTGTCAGGGTGACGTTTCATTTTCCATCACCTGAAAGAGCTGAGCCATTAGAAGGTGTTTACATTTGGTGATTCTCAAACAGATCTCAGGCACTCCTTCATTTTCACCTCTTTGACTCAGTGTAATGAAACTGGTCACACCTGCTTGGTGCAGCCATTCGCGCAGAAGCCCTTAGCTTTTAAAAAAAATAGCAAAAGAATATGGCTTCCCTCCTCCATTCTTACTCCACAGACCCATTTCTGTGTGAGTTCTTTTGTTCTTGGGTTTTGATTTCTTTATTTTGTCTTATTTCTTAACTGTAAGCTGAATGGTGAAGAAAAGGGAAAATATACTTTTGCTTCTTATTTCTTTTCTTTTTCATGCATCTGGGGAATTTCTTTCTTTTTCAACATTTGTTGGAGCCAAACTGAGCTTTCAGACCACAGTCATGAGCTTCCTGATGGTACTTCACTATCATTGAACTCCTTGATGGTAGGGACGGGGAGTTCCACACAGCCGTTAGTGGTTAAGTCCAAGGCCAGAGAACCCCATGCCCTTAGTTCAGAAAAGACACTGGCAAAGGTTTTCAGACAAAATTCTTCTGCAACTCATATTTGACATCCTGACTTAGCTTTGCACAGACCAGTTATTTATCTCACCTCCTTTGCTGAGAGCCATGAATTTTCTTTTACTTCGAATAAAGGCAATTTTAATAGATTTATATTCAGTTAATATTTATGAAACATCTTCCTGTGCCAAGCCCTCTCACATAACTTATCTTAATTAATTTAAATCCCAATATGATATCAGGAGCCTCCACCTGCCCTTTATAAGAATAGTGTCTGATGGGAGTTTTGGAAGTAATTTTCTTTGTGCCTAAATACAGCAATTTCTTTCACCCACAGACATTTCACCCATAGACAATCTCATTTTGCCCAAAGGCTGATTACAGTGTATATAATTAGTATTAACCTGATAACTTTTTCTGCCTCCTCTTCCTTTGTTGCTAAACCCTTCTCTGACATCAGCTGCAGTTCTGGAATCACCTGTTGGTTCACATCCATTCTAGGGGGAAGGTCTTGTCTGTCTGACATTGAGAACTCTGTTTCATGTGAGAGTAAGCCAACCAAGAGTTAAGAATTCTAGTTCATTTCTCTGGCTAGCTGGGAGTTTGCCAAATTCCTCCTCTTTTTGTTTTGACCCTCGTTAAAAATATTTAAATATGTGCCTATTCTTTCCTGTCTGTAAGAGTATTCTGAACATAATTTAATTTAATGTTGCTTCTATTAAGAATCTCTTATTGCCCCAGGGTCATCAGTCGGAACATTTCTTTTTGTGTGATAAATGCTGAAGGTAAGCTAGTTGTCACTGAGGCTTCTATTTTCCCTGGTACTTTACCTAGAATACTTTTTCCTTTTGGTTTTTTTTAACTAAGTCTAAGTACTTGATACTACCTTTTTATCCTATGAATCGCCTTTCTTTCCTGAACAGGCAGAAGAAAAATAAGGTTCAGATTAGTTCAGTTTTTTCATTTATTGAGGCTTATTATTAAAGTGTATGTTTGAAGATCTGTCACTTGGAGCAACTTACTTTATAGAACAAACCAAAAGAGTAAGTTTTTTTTAAAAACACTCCTTTGAGAACTGGTTGGTTGGCTTTCTTTATGAAATAGTGTAGCTTTGTAACTGGTCCTTCCTGCTTTCGGGACTCCTGGAAATCATCATATACACTCTGAATTTCCATGTACCTCACCCCAGTAACAGAGGTATTGTTTTACATCTACTTGAACAGTTTGGTTGATATCGTCTCTGAAATCAAGAAGCTCTGTTGAAAGCCTGTATGAGCTTTAGAGTCAGAGGGACTTGTGCCTTGGGATCTGAGGCCTCTGGACATGTCTTCTCAATGGTAAATGGCAGTGACCATGCCTAACTTGTAAGATTGTTTTAGGGGGCAGATGAGATGATACAAATTAAGCAGTCAGGTAGAATTTAAATGTTCTCACTGCAAAAAAAAAAGATAAGTATGTGTTAATTAACTAGATGGGAGGAATTGTTTCACAAGATGTATATATATATATATATATAAAATCATCATTATGTACACTTTATTTTATTTTTTTAATTTTTATTTTATATTGGAGTATAGTTGATTCACAGTTACGAGTGTACAGCAAAGTGATTCAGTTATTCCCATACAAGTATCCACTCTTTTTCAAATTCTTTTCCCATTTAGGTTATTAGAGAATATCGAGCTGAGTTCCCTGTGCTATACAGTAGGTCCTTGTTGGTTATCTGTTTTAAATATGGTAGTGTGTATGATCTTACAAGCTTATATGTCAATTATACCTCAGTAAAGCTGGAAAAAAATAAAGCACTCAGTATACATAGTAAGCACTCAAAAAATGATAACTATTTTGTTACTATTCATTTGCTTATTGAATTCATACATTCATTCATTCATAGATTTACTGAAAGCCTACTATGTGCCAGACATTGGTTGTACCAAGAATAATAAGACCCATGTCCCTGCCCTAAGGAACTTAGGGTTCACTGAGAAATACATTTAGTTCGACAAGTTTATATTGAATGCCCACTATGGACCAAGTGCTTTGCTTGTTGTCATCTTGATGCCGCATGATGAGCTCTCAACTGGGAAATTTCATCTGCTTAGGAAGCCAGAATGTAGCCTCTGGAAATAACCAAGTACTGATTCAATGTAATATTAAATACTTTGGGAATTCAGAATAAGAAGGCTGGGTCCTGTTTTTTTTTTTATCATGTTTGTTGTTGGCAGAGAGCAGAGGCACTCAAAATTTCAGATGTCTAAATGATTCCTGAATCTGTGCCAGAGGTATGGAGAGATCTCATGTATACATCTGAGCACTCAACTTAGAATCGATATTGACAGTTCAGGTTGACATCAGCAGCACTGGCCTCCTGGAAGTGATAGCTATAAACTGAATAGCAGTCTTCTCTCCTCAAGGGATAGATGCTTAAGCTGCCCCCTCCTCCTGGAATGCCCTTCTCTGTCTATGGCCTGGCTACCTCCTATCAATCTTTTCAAATTAGTCTCAACTCAGTTACATCCTCCAGAAAACCCTCTCTCCTTCTCACTGTCACAACACTTAGCCACAGTCTACTATAGTTGTTGATTCACAGTTCTGATTTTCTTACTAGACCATGAACTGCTTGCTTCTTCCTTGGTCCTCAGTTGCCAAATCTGTAGAAGAGACTCAAAGATGATTGATAGTTAAGTCCTTTCCAAGACTGTCATTCTATGACCTACCAGATCCAGTTTGACAGACACAACCAATGTGGAAGATGGGAATGGGATACTTTGGGGTATATATTGAAATTTAATGGAAAGAATGAAGACTTGGAGATAGTACTAGAAAACCCAGGCTCTCTCAAGGTCTCAGGCACACTGTGCTGTGTCAGGGCAGGTGTTTAACACACAAATCAGCACATATTGAAGAAACCAGGGCACAGCAGAAAGTGTACAGGCTCTGAAGTCAGATGGGTCTGGCTACTATTCTCTAGCCGAATAACCCTGGGTATGTTATTTCTCCTTTTGAAGCCTCGGTTTCCCCTTCTGTAAAACAGGGATGGAAATGCCTGCTTCAGAGGTTGTAAAGATTTAAATAATAATATATGTAAAGTGCTTAGCCCACAGTAGGTGCTTAATAAATATTCTCTATTATTTTTATTTTCTCAGTTAGAAATCAAGATAAACTGTGAGCATGGGGTCTCAAATAAATGTAATTTAGAACCTTTGTATCTTAGCATTAGAAGGTATCTTATGAATTGATCTTGTTAACTGCTGCAACATCTCCTGATAAAATGTAGATCTGTTTGCATAGTTCTAGTCAGGGGGCCCTTACCACCTCACAAGGCAGCCTGTATCCTTATAAAATCATTAGTAGAAAGTTCTTCCTCTTATCAAGGCAAAAATCTACTCCCTCACTTTCTTCTATTGCCCGATTCTCATTCTCTCCCTTGGGACACCACATAGCTAGCCTACCCCTGACTTCCCATGCAGCCTTTCAAGTATTGGAAGGGGCTTTGAGCACCCCTAGAATCTTCTCTCCTTCAAGGTTAAAGTCCACAGGTCTCTCAGATGTGTCTCATGGGATCTGGTTCCATACCTCTTACCACCATCCTCTGGGAACATAGCAGAGAACAAAAAATACTTGGCTTCCGCCATCAGTGAATTGATATTCTGATTGGGGGGTGAGGGAGAGAGACAAGTCACCTGAAGGCAGGAACAATTTCTTGGTCATTGGAGGCACACTCATAGTATCAAGCATGTAGTAGGTGTCAGTTATTTGTGGAATTAGTATGCCTATTGCATGCTATGTACTCCAATGTGAAAGAAAAGCATCAGAAACATTCTCTACCTTTGAGGAGGTTGGGCCTCATTCAGAAGATAGCATCCTCAGATGCAACGGCGTAAGGCAGTATCTACTGGGGCATGGGAGATGAAAGAAAAGAAACCAGCATCTACTGAGCCTCTGTTATATACCAGGCACTTTACATGCATTATCACTTTCAATACTCCTAATAACACCATGAAAAAAGTAATATTAAGTCCATTTTGCAGATGAGATTACTCTAGCAAAAAGGGGCAAAGTAAGAATGCAAAATCTGTGGATGAAAAGAAATAGCATATATTAAGAAATCCTGAGAGCTTTCCTGTCAGAGCTTCCCTTCCCTGTGACTACAAATTAGATGTGTAGTTTTCTCAGAAATCAGGGTGTGGAGGTTCATTTAACTTAGCCATGGTCACAGAGCAATAAGCTGAAGCTGCATTTCTTACAAGTCCCCAGTGATGCCAGTGATGCTGGTACAGGCATCACACTTAGAGTAGCAAGACTTTAAACCATACTTAATTTGAGGGAATTGTGTGAACTACCAAAAGAAAATAAATCCTCTGATTAGTTGGCTCTACTAACACTGAGTTTGCAGGAGAAAATCCAAGACTCAGACTGTCCAGCAAATGTAAACACCCACAGAGGTGGGCTGGGAAGGAACAGAGCCATGGATGCTCTAGAATCTCAAAGCATCCCAGTCACTGTGAAGAAAGGGAAGAGTTTCCAACACAAGGCGTGTGCATCCCCTTGAGTTCTTGCCTGATGCCAGACACTGCCGTGCCTTTGCAGAGAGACCAAACCCTGTAGAGAAAAGGCATGAGCTGGGAAGTCACACAGACCTGAGTTCATTCAAATCCTAGCCTGGAGGCCTACTTCCCGGTTGACTTGGGGCAGGTTATTTAACATTTCTTAGCCTCACTTTCCTTATCTTTACAATGGGCCTAATGGTACCCATTTCCGCACAGGATTAAATTAGGTAATTTTAGTAAGCCACTTAGCAGAGTGCCTGGCACAAAGTAGGCACTGAATAAATTGTAGCTTCTGTTCATCCACATGTTAATATAGTTAATCCTCACGGTGATCCTTTGATTGTGAAGATAAGGGATTATCCCTGTTTTTCCAGATAAGGGAACAGGCTGGTGAAGCTTAAATGTATTAACCAAGGATATACAGCAAGTACAGTTTTGGGCCACACATACATGAGTACATGCAGTAACAGCCTCAGAGCTCTCTGACCCTCTTTAGGGTGTGTTGAAGTAGATTTCAAGGCAGTGGACAACAGGGAATGTCATCTCAGGACTGGCAGGGAGCGAGTCCTAGGATCTGAAGTTGGCTGAGGTTAACCCAGCATGTGGATTACTGCCCTGCAGGTGATCTTGAGGTGACTGGGGATTTTATCATGTGCTTTGAGAACAGAATTTCAGCCTGAGCTAGGGGTTCCAACATCCACAAAAATTCCTTACTCAACTCAGAAGGTTTCATCAACAGCAGGTACCCATCTGGCTGCCCCCTTGAGGGCTTTGCAGATGAGGGGAGTAGCTGTTCAGTTTCTGGAGAATGGTGGTTTTTGAAGAAAGAAAGAGCAATGTGTGCAGGTTGGCAGTACAGAAATGCTGAGGCTCCTCCCGGTCAGCCCTGTGAGGGGACAGCTTCCCTGCTGCCATCAGCCATAAGGATGTCATATTTAGGGTCCTGCTGTCATAACCCCCAGGACCCCAAAGGCAAGGGAAAACAACTTCTATCCAGAATGACTGGGAAATGAGGGGTTATAATCAGCTATGATGGTGACATTTCCTAGCATTTGAATACAAAAAAGTGCTTAACACAAACTATTGAGGTAATTTACTTTTTTCTCAGGTGGTTCAAAACAACTTCAGAGATATTTCAGGGCCTCAGTATAGTTGTCAACAACACTTTAGTTCCAGTGGAGTAACTGTGGTGATGGCAAAGGGGACTAGATTTGGAGTCAAAAGATCTGTACCAAGGGGTGAGCAAACTATGGCCCAAAGGCCAAATTGAGCCCATTGCCTCTTTTTTTCTAAATAAAGTTTTATTGGCACTCAGCCATGCTCATTAGTTTACATATTGTACATGGCTGCCTTCACGCTACAATGGCAGTGTCATCATGACACACTGGAGGACCCACCAATCCTAAACTATTTACTATCTCACCCTAAACATAAAACAGTTTGCCAACCCCTGATCTAGACTCAGTTTCAGCTATTCAGGGATAGTAGAGCAAACCTCTGTTCTCTCAGAGCTTCAGTTTCCACATCTATAAATGATGACTCTCTCTCCCACAGGGTTGTTGGGAGACTCAAATGAGACATAATGGGTGGAAAGGCACTTTGGAAACTCAGGATTTCTTTGGAAATGTTGAGCCAGGATGGTTTTTATTTTTCACCTGATCTGTGCCAGAGGGGAACCAACCAGGACATATTTTGTTTGTGTTTTCCAGTCCCTGATGTCAGCTTGTTGTCCTGCTCTCGCTTTTTCACAAATACGAAACGAATTCCCCAGGTGCCCCTCTCATCCTCTTCTCCCTCCAAACATAAACACATCCTGGTCATGTGCTTCCAGCAATGGAGAATTAGTACAAGTGTATGTATCCATCTGTTCCCTTATCGAATATTTGTTGAGTACCTGCCATATTCAAGTACGCAGACTTTAGAAACTAGTTCTTGTAGGGAGAAGTGTTTGCTTTCTAAGGGGAGAAGTTAGGTATAGAAATTATTATAACAGAAGAGAAATATTGCCACATTGTAGTACAAGGACACGTCGTGTCTTTGTGTGTGTATATGCACATGTGCGCAGTTGAAAAAATAGAAATATTCAGGTGCAGATTTAAGAAAAGCTTGTTAAAAACAAGAATCTGTTTAATCCAAAATACACTGAAGTGCCTTAAAAATGTAGCCATTATGTATAACAGTTTTCCCTTGGAAACTACATTCTAATTTTAAGTTTCTATCCCAAACTGCCAAGAATGCCTTTCTTGCCAATTCATGGTCACTGGGCCTCTTACCCACCAAGCCTGCTGGTCAGGACTGCGAAGGACTGGTCACAAGTAAGGGTTGTAGGTCACCTGGGCATCAAGGAGCAGGCACTCACTATAATTTCTGAATATTGGAGGTAGTCTTCATTTTATAATATTTTATCTTGTCTTTAATGATTTTGTTTTTTTCTTTATTGATGATTCAGTAAACATAACTTCAATGATTTAATTTGTATGCTTGGCTTGCTATCAAAATAAGCTCATAAACTGGGAGCAAACTAAAGTTTGTTTTAATTTTCTGTTCTGAAATTACTGTTGCCATACCTGTTTGGTCAAATCTTGCTGCTGCTGATAAAGGGAGACGATGAAGCTATTTGAGTAGAAGAAAGAAAAAAAAAACCTTATCTATTTCTGGGATGCAGATAGACACACTTAGTTCTAGACTCCAGACTGGGTCCCCTGGGCCTTCTCAGCATGGTGGCTCTCTTGGTCCTCGTAGAAATAGTGTTGGTATTCTTTGTGAATATGTTTCATTTGTATTTTTTTATGTTCTGTGTACAATTTAAATACAGAAATGCAAATCCAAAGCCTATCACCAGTATATGGCCACCAAAATTAAAACGTATAATTCTTCCTCATTTTACCCTCCCTCACTACTAAAACAGTTTCTGAAAGAAATGAGGCTTGGGTTTTTATATTTTCTACCTAGGGATTTAATCCTCTCAAGAGTGTTTTAAAAGAATATGCTTAGCTCCACTGAGTATTTTTTATGAGACTTAGCTGAATTCCTTCTATGATGGCAAAGAAGCACGTAAAGAAGCCTGTTCATGAACTAGGCTAACCACAGGTAGTTTTATTGTGCTGCCAGTTTATCTCATATCTTTCAATTCACAGGCAAGCCTTTCCACCTCTCTCCTCCTCCCGTTCAGTGCAGTGTCCTGTTTTAGATTTTGCAGTTCATTATTTCATACCAAGGAAAACCTCTGATCTTTTATCCCTTTCCTTTCTGAAACGGTGTTCATCTAGTTTTTAGTTTTCCCCGAAGCACCCTCATTCTTGACGTTAAATGCAGTCTCTCTCTAAACCTAGAGCAGGTGAGCATAACACGGTTGTGCTAATTGCAGTCGGGTACTAAGGTGATGGTGGGTTTGGGACTACACAGGCAGGTGCGTAGATATGGTGTATCTTGCTGGGCAGGAGTCTTTCCTTCACTTGACCTTCAGAACCTTCCTAGAATCTGAGTGTGTTTTCCTTCCTCCTGAAGCAATGTTCTAAAATAAAGATAAAATATAGAATATAAAAATCATAGCCACTATATATATTTAAGATTTCCATAAATATATGAATGATTGGAAAGAAAGATAGTATACCAGGGAACATGCACCACTGGTAGGCATGATAAATTCTTCCACATATATTCCATCAGTACAATGAGTCATTGTTAAGTGGTTAAGTGCAGTTAAGTGGTGAGTGTTTTGTCTATATTTTTCATATTTCATTTTAATTTTATACAAATTAAATTTATTTGGATAGATTGACTCTGTCTGGCCTGTTTCCTAGAACTCATACATAAGGTTTGTCATTGAGATTATTACTTTAAAAGTGCCCTCTAAAGCCCCTCAATTTGGTGCATGACTGTTTAAAAGAAATAACTAAGACTATTTTACAGCAACTTTTAAGGCTTCTCTTATATACAAGGTAAATAGGACTGATAAATTCGCATGATGAAAATAGATTTAATTAGGTGACTTTAGCTAGGCTTGATGAGGTGAAGCTGAATTTAGGATGAATGATATTTTTAAACCAATGAATTAGTCTCATGTATTTTTGGATTTGCAAAAATTTTCTGAGAACATGTAGCAGGGTCTTGTATTCACACACACCTCTTTCTCTAACTGTTACTCTCCTGTGTGTGCGTGAGTGTGTGTGCACATGTGCACTCGCCACTCATACACACACACCTCTCACACACCACACATAACACAGTGAAATAGAAAGAGAAGGGCCCCGCTAGCTACAGCGTGCTCAACATTTTCTCCCCCTTCTTCAGTTACTAATTCTGGCTGGTGAAGGGCACATCTGGCGAAGCTTGCTCCTGTCTTTCCTGTTCTAACCCTGTTATTCCAAAACAGAAGGAATATCCTAATGTATGGTCATTTGGGGTTTTCCATTTGGGGGACAAAAATGCAACTGAGTTTCCTCATGATTCTCTTTACTTCCACCCTATAAAGGATAATAAAGTCACCCATTTTCTGATCCGGAACCCAACTTGTTTTCCCAGGTTCCCTCCTACGTCCAACACAAACACAGACATTTACCAGCAAAACAGAAGCTGTTGGAAAGAGTTTTTGGCTGCTGAAGTGGGCTCCTGTCACCAGGACATGGCAGACTTTTTGCTGTATTGTCTCCCAGCCCTGGTCTGAGTGTACTCCAAAGAGAGCTTTATGTAATCAGTCTTTCCTGACATGTGACGTCCTGTCATTTTCCTCCCCTTCGGCTCTGCTGCCGCCCACAAATCAATAACATTGCCTGGGAAGTTCAAGCTGGTTTTGCAGCCACCCTAAGCTCTGTATTTCTTAAAGAGTATGTCAGAAAATGTAAAGTTTCCTAATGATATTTTTGGCTGATGACACATGGCAGAGCTGATGGACTATTTATAATCAGTGGCACGATCGCAAGCACATTATTTTTATTTCACTTGGGGGGGAGCCCTGTCACTTGCTACCTCTCTTTTGAGACAAGTTGATGCCATCTTCACCTAAAGTAGCTAAATCCTCTTTGCAGAGTGTATTTGCACTCTCTCCTTTGTGTTAGGAGCTCCCCAGTTCTTTCCAGTAGATCTCCCCCCTTTTTTATTGTTCTTAGGCTGGGGGAATGATGAGGGCAATGAATGATTTGTTGCAACTGCTTTAAATTCTGGCCATGCCTTCACTATAAATGTCTCCAGTCTTTGCTGCTCAGATCTTGCTACAGTCCTCTGAGTGTAGGCATGGCTGGCATGACTGAGGCAGCAGACACAGCTACTGCATCCAGCACTTGTCCCAATTTTACAGGACTGAGCATAGCAGAGCTGTCTTTTGTTGAGCAGCTACTATGTTCTAGGTAGGCACTGCATACTCAGTATCTCGTTAACCCTCTCAAACCTGTCTGTGGCAAGTGCTGTTATCTGCAGAGAAGAAACGTCCGGGGAAAACAGGAGATTAAGTGAATCCTCTTCACAGTCCCACAGCTGATAGGAAAAGCCCCAGAACTCCAGTTCAGATCTCTTTCTAACAAACCACACCTGCTCTTTTTCCACTACCCTGCCCTGCCTCTTCCCAATTAAGTGGACACTTGCGTGTATATGGTGTGGACGTGCAGGGGCACTTACCTATTCCCAGCTGGGGCAGCTCCTGTGAGTTTAAAGGCTGACGAGAGTGAGAGATGGAAGAACTAGAAACTTCTCAACCTGGGAGTAAACCCTGGTATAAAAGGAACCATGTACTAAAGGGTTTTGACGCACTGCAATGGGAAGTGTTACCTCTATAAAGATAATGAGCTCTCTCTCTCTCTTTTTTAAAAAATGTTTCCACAGGACAGAGTTTAGGGTATGGATTCGTTAACTATATTGATCCAAAGGATGCAGAGAAAGCCATCAACACTTTAAATGGACTCAGACTCCAGACCAAAACCATAAAGGTAAGAGGTTACATATTAGCTCCTTATTTGGGAGGCACTGGTTAAATTTCATTCCTTTGATCTAATAAATTCAGGCTATGAGGGAGCTGGCAGTGGCGTTCTTTATTTATTATTCAAAGGACACTTACCATCCACTGTACTAAGTGAGGGACACAGATCATTACAGAAGAAAGAGGTGAGGGTGGAGTAGAGGGAGAGGACCACAAGCTGTGGGACCTCCAATCCAGAGAGCAGGTGGGATGACTACCCCCATCAAGAATGCCTGTGAGCTCAAGCCTGCAAAGCTGGTCAGAGCAGAGCCAAGGGAAGAAGCTGTTCCAGGCAGAGGGAACAACACATGCAAAGCTGTGAAAATGTATATAAACACTGTGAGTGGGGAACAACATATAGAACACACTATGGCCTAAGGTTGAGCAGGGAGATGATGAAAAGATGAGGATAGGAGGTGGGCAGGGGCCTCACACGCGAGGCCAAGCATCTTGGTTTTACCTAAAGGTGAAGAGGACCCTCCTACACAAGGCTTGAAAAGGAAAAATCAGTTTTAAAGAAATGCACTGGTGTAATAGGGACAGGTACTCTAACATCTGGGGAGGAATGAAAAAGTAAACATTCTAGCAATTCAAAAATAATCAGACTGGTAGATAATATCTCAGGAGGGGTTGTTTCAAGTCAAAAAAGAAAAACAGTCCCCCAGAGCCTGCTCCTCCAAATGGACATTTCTGTGGCTGGCTAGTCACTCTCTCCATTCAGACTTCACCTTGTGAGGATCCTTGAGGAGGTGGTGCTGTTTGCTTTCGGCCCCTGGCCCCTGACAGCCAGTGGTGGTCTCCTGGATGGAGCCTGCCTCTTGCTCAGCCTCCCTCTCCCTTCTTCCCCCACCTCCAGGCAGCATCCTGTTTGGGGGCAGCTGCCAGCTGATTAATGAGTCCCATCCTTCATAGCCTATTAAACCATGGGGAGGTGTCTCCTGGGCGCTCTTATCCTCACGACAGCAGGTCTGACGCAAAGTAGGACAAAAGAGAAACCTCTCCCAGAATGGAAATCTATAGATGGCACCAGCTCTCAGCATTTGAAAACACAAAACCAGAACTTTATGGTTCAACAGAGCTACTTTTCCAACATCCAGACCGACAGGAGGCTACTGGTGTAAGAAAATCTTAGCTGGGAGGTAATCAAAACAAAAACAAAACAAAACAGAAACCTTCTCTTTTTGGAATATATTATGTGGTTATCTTTCTTTCTCTTTCTCTCTCTTTTCTTTTATATCTGTCTTTCTTTCTTTCTTCTTCTTTCTTTCTTTCTTTCTTCCTCTTTCTTTCTTTCTCTCTCTCTTTCTTTCTTTCTTTTTCTTTCTTACTCAACTCCCTCCCTCCTCCTTTCTTTCCTTCCTTCCTTTCTTGCTTCCTTCTTTCCTTTCTTTTAAGCCACTCTACTTTTGCAGTTTAGTTTAGCTTATTTTCTAAAGATGATCGCTTTCCTGATCTCATACAGTCTGGGCTTCACAAAGACCCCAAAATGGGCTTGACACAGGTTGCCTCAGTCTCAGCTTAGAATCAGTCCCTGTGAGTTCTGTAAAGGAGAAATAATCGAGAGTTGTTTAATTATGGGGTAGTCCTCTGAGAGACAGGAGCATTACTTTCTTTCAAAGGAAAAACATACCTATTTTCAATGCTTTGAGATGGGATGCTCTTGTCCCCTGATTCTTTGATGAGGCCACACCAGATTGAGAGGTGTGTTTGTGGGTTTGATTGATTTTTCTGTGTTATCTAGTTCAGCATTAGAATGTCAGACATTTGCTCTTCCCTTGATGCTCTTCCCTCATCTTAAACTGAGAAAGATGCTTTTCTTTCCTCTGCAGTTTTCTTAAAACCCAAACCTCCCCAAGAGCTTAAGGTCAAATTCTTAGCCATCCATTCTGCTTTTTTAAAATAAAGTATTCCATGAAGCCATTGGAGATTCCCAAAAGGCTGAGTGGATCTGGCTTTTCTGATCTCAGAATGCAACCCCCCTGGCCCATGATGCCATCAGAAGAAGTGCTTTGTCTCAGTGGATCTTAGAAACAAGGAACATTGATTATTTCCTTTCTGTGAAGAACCAGTCAGCCTCCTTCCCATCTCTATATCCTTTTCCCCACTCCCTCACCCACCCTGTGCTCACCCTGCATCAAGATGCTGCCAACACATTTGCACCCAGCAGCAACGTGGGCTTCCGAGGCACTGTAGGATTCAAAATGCATGATGCCACGGCTGAATCAATAATTTCCATTCTCTACGATGAATGAAAATTTAATGTGCAAACCTGGGGATTTCAGCCCTTTCATTAAAGCGTTTATTTGCCATACTAAAAATTAAGTTTGAGTGATAGGTTCCTTTATTAACTTTTCTTCCCTTTCCTAAAGGGACACAGTGTTTCAGGTAAAAATCATATTAAAGGAAAGGGAAAAAGCAAACCCTTTTGGTGTGCTGTTAATAGTCTCATCATTTATTAATTTTTTAAAATTACTTTTCTGCCTTTCAGGCCACTATTTACTTCTTCTGCTTCAGTTTGCTTTGATAAGTGACATGAGATTTATCTCTTTGCTCTTATTCCCATGAAGGAATAAGATAACTTGCCTATCTGGAAAAAACAAGTATCTTCTTTGGAAGCATGCACCATAGAGGTCTCCTCAGAATCATGTAGTACATGTTTGCAAACTTCCGTCAAGTCTGTCCCTCCTTTTGCTTCCTGCAAAACACACGACTTCAAATGTAATGTACAACATAGATGCAGGCAAACCAAGAGTTAATTCCTAAGCTTTGAAGGTTAATGATGAACAGCTAGATTCAGGGATAGTTCTAGAAAGCCCTGAGGGAGTAGTGGAGACTATAGTGAGCTGGAGAGCACTAAAAAGGGCAGCTGTTCTTCGGCTACTACTGATTATTTAAACCCAGATCATTGCCAGATCTTCCACTTATTCAATAGAAACCCAAAGCTAGATATTTTATGCCAAATCTCCCAATTTTTAAAGGTTAAAAACCAACTCAAAAATTTTTAGAGCAATATGTAGGCAAGCCAAACAAAACTTTTTTTTTTTAAACACCTTTATTGGAGTATAATTGCTTTACAATGGTGTGTTGGTTTCTGCTTTATAACAAAGTGAATCAGCTATATGTATACATACATCCCCATATATCCTCCCTCTTGCGTCTCCCTCCCATTCTCCCTATCCCACCCCTCTAGGTGGTCACAAAGCACCTAGCTGATCTCCCTGTGCTATGCGGCTGCTTCCCACTAGCTATCTATTTTACGTTTGGTAGTGTATATATGTCCATGCCACTCTCTCACTTTGTCACAGCTTACCCTTCCCCCTCCCCATATCCTCAAGTCCATGCTCTAGTAGGTCTGTGTCTTTATTCCTGTCTTACCCCTAGGTTCTTCATGACATTTTTTTTTCTTAGATTACATATATATGTGTTAGCATACGGTATTTGTTTTTCTCTTTCTGACTTACCTCACTCTATATGACAGACTCTAGGTCCATCCACCTCACTACAAATAACTCAATTTCGTTTCTTTTTATGGCTGAGTAATATTCCATTGTATATATGTGCCACATCTTCTTTATCCATTCATCTGTTGGTGGACACTTAGGTTGCTTCCACATCCTGGCTGTTGTAAATAGAGCTGCAATGAACATTTTGGTACATGACTCTTTTTGAATTATGGTTTTCTCAGGGTATATGCCCAGTAGTGGCATTGCTGGGACAAACAAAACTTAAGAGATGACTTACGGAGAAGCAGTTTGCAGCCTCTGAACTCAAATTTAAATACACAAACACTGTTTTGCATTTTGAAAGTGAATGATTCATTACTAGGCTGCTAGTAGAAGGTGCCCACAAATGATGGTTCCCTGTTAACAACTGTTCGTTTCCCCTTTACTAAAAGGGATGCAATGTGACTGTGTGTGAATACTGAGGGCACGTGGAGGGCAAGACCAGGCCCCTGTCCTCAAGGAGAATACAATCTTAGCATCAAAGCAGAGAAAGAGAATGCTTCTTTTTTTTTTTTTTTTTTTTTTTTTTGCAGTACGCGGGCCTCTCACTGTTGTGGCCTCTCCTGTTGCGGAGCACAGGCTCCAGACGCACAGGCTCAGTGGCCATGGCTCACGGGCCTAGCCGCTCCGCGGCATGTGGGATCTTCCCAGACCGGGGCACGAACCCGTGTCCCCTGCATCGGCAGGTGGACTCTCAACCACTGCGCCACCAGGGAAGCCCCGAGAATGCTTCTTTAAATAAGACCCTCTAAGTAGTGTGGATGACTGCAGATAACTTGCCTATCTGGGGAAAAAAAAACAAGTATCTTCATTGGAAGCATGCATTACAGAGATCTCCTTGGAACCATCTAGTACATGTTTGCAAACACATGACTGCAGAGGAATTGTTCTTCGGATTATAACTTCTTTAGTGGGAGAAAGTGGCCAGGTTCCCACGCCTCTTGGAGATTAGGCTCAGAGATGAAGTGACTTGTCCGAAGGCACACAAGTGGCCAGCAGTTGAGCTGAGTTAGCATCCAAAGGTGCCGTGAAAGATTCTTCCAAAAGAGGAGCTACTTAATATGTGAGCATGAGCTTGAAAGGAAATAATAGTAATAATGATAGTAATGATACCTTATATTATTTACTTCGTGTCCAACAGTATTCTAACCCCTACGCATGTTTAATAACATTTAATTCTTGAAGCTTCCCTAGGGCTAGATGCTTTACACACATCAGCTCTGATTCTTTTTTTTTTAATTTTTGGTATGCGGGCCTCTCACTGTTGTGGCCTCTCCCGTTGCAGAGCAGAGGCTCCGGACGCACAGGCTCAGCGGCCATGGCTCACGGGCCCAGCCACTCCATGGCATGTGGGATCCTCCCGGACTGGGGCACGAACCCGTGTCCCCTGCATCGGCAGGCAGACTGTCAACCACTGCACCACCAGGGAAGCCCAGCTCTGATTCTTAAAATAGTGATTCTCTCCTTTATACAATTGAGGAAACTGAGGCCCAAAGAGGTTAAGAGACTTATCCAGGATCACACAGTTAGTAAGTGAGATTTGGAATAAGAAAAAAATGTTTTAAAAATAACTCTGGCAATAGGTCGTCAGTGTGGGAATGTCTCACTGCCTGCTTGCTCAGCGGCACAGGCATTCTGTGAGTGTGTGGGTGTGTATTTGGTTCTGTGCACACATGGGTTATACTCCCTAGTCAGGGAAGATATATAAAAAGCAAACAGACGAATTGCATGGCTCCTCCAGGTTCTTCAGTAAACAGACTTGTGGTTCAGGGCTTCTGCCATCAATCAGGAGACAGACCTGACTTCAGATCATATCTTCTCAGACCCCTGCTTTCCAGGCCCTGAGCTAGGTCCTAGGACTTCGGTGACCTAGGGATGGCAGTGCCCTGGAGATTCTTCCATCCATGTGAGTCAGAGCGGCATGGGGGGGCTTCCCTGGTGGCGCAGTGGTTGAGAGTCCGCCTGCCGATGCAGGGGACACGGGTTCATGTCCCGGTCCGGGAAGATCCCACATGCCGGAGAGCGGCTGGGCCCCTGAGCCATGGCCGCTGAGCCTGCGCGTCCGGAGCCTGTGCTCCGCAGCGGAAGAGGCCACAATGGTGAGAGGCCCGCGTACCGCAAAAAAAAAAAAAAAAAAAAAAAGAGAGGCATGAGGTATGGACCATGGGCTTACACTGACTAGCCTGCCAAAGACCCAAAATTGGGTCTTTTCTCAGCATTTCAGCCATAAACCCAGTGGAGATTATTTGTCCTGTTTAGGGCCTTGGAAGTGCTGTTTAGCTTCCAGCCCCCCACCCCACCCCCCGTTTGTCTCCAACAGAGATCACTTTAGATGCTGAGAAGCACTGAGCAAAATGGCTGTGGGTTCTGGAAGATGATCCCCAATACTCCTGGACCCGCAGTGGATGCCCGTCGCAATCCTGAACCTCTGCAGGGCATTTACAAGAGCAGCTTCTGAATTCCAGCCTCTTTCAAAGAAGCACTCTGTTGAATGCAGTTGCAGTAGTCCAGCTCTGTGTTGCATTAATTAGGAACAAAGAAAAGTAGATGGTTCTGTAGTAGCTTCAAAAGAGGGATATGTTTACCAAAAGTTTGGATTGATATACAAGTTACACTGAGAGCCTTCAGTAAAAAGTGATCCAGAATGGAATTTGAGGATGTAGGATCCTAACCCTTTCCGTGCAGTGGGACACCTGTTTGGGTTTTAACCTGAGTTTGAGGACCAGGATTAGAAAAGCGTTCACTGCTCTGCCTCTGAGAGAAACTTGTCTCTCATGGGAGCCACAAACATGCGAAGGAGCGCCTCTAATGCAGTGAGATGGGGACGGCCACAGGGCTGCAGGGGTTCCCACTTGACTGGGGTAGAGGAGCCGGAGTAGGGAGCTGTGCACGGTTTGAGCAGGAGAGGGATCTGGTCAAAGTAAAGCTCCAAGTAGGTTCACCTGGCACTGGTGCATCACTTAGGTTGTTTGATGAACGAAACCAGAGGCTTGCAGGCTGCCGTGCTAAGTTTTTGTCAGCCTTAGACTTTGGTTTTCCTCAGCTCTATTAGGAGCTTTTTGACTCATTTTAAAAGCAAAACAGGCTTATTTATAAATAATTCAGAAAATTCATTATCATGTGATGAAGGCAATGTCAGCCATTCCCAGCTCCATGCTATCAACGTTTTTATATTTTTCCTTCCTTTTCTCATTGCATTACATTTACAAATGATGTTGTGGCTTTTCTCTTCCTAATCATTGCATTAAGCTATTACTCAAATTATAAAAATATGAATTTAAAGAAAGCATTCCCAGAGCACAGCTCTTGTGCAAAGTGGAGGTGTGAGTGATTTCAGGATTAGGTCGGGAGGAGGGGACAAAAAAGCTGTTCCTGCCACTCTGACTGAACCCAGGAGCGTTGGCCCTCAGTCAGGAGAGGAGGTGAGAGAGTAAAAGAGAAGCTTTATCGCGAGGCAACAGCCCAGTTCCAGAGGGAGCAGAGCTAGAGGAGGGGAAGGTGTGTGAGTGAAGCCTTTTCAGAAGGGGAAAAACCCTGCTTCTCCAAGGGAAGGAGAGCAGCTCCTCTATTTCAGCCTCTTGCTCTGATGTTGCTTAGCCATTTCTCCATTTTCGCGTTATTCTTCTAATAGCACTAACGGTGCCTCCAGGGGATCTTTCCACACTTGAGTTTTGCAGTTTCCAGTTTCCAGCCCCTCCTGCTTCTTTCTCTTGCCAGGGGTCATCAGGGAGCCTTACCTCCCTCCCTCCGCGCCCGCAATCCACCTGCCTTGCTAAAGGCCTCCATTCCGCTGAGGCATCTTTTCTTTGCTCTTGGCATAAGCAATTATTTCTCCTATCACTGCTCTTAATGCTTCCCGGAGAGTTAGCAGATCATTTTCTGCTGGCAGATATCACCCCACCCAGAAATGATAGACGACCTCCCTCAGTCTCGTTAATAATAAAAAGACATTTTCTCTCCTCCCGCATTATGGCTGTAGTCAGAGCCGGTGTGGGAGTGCTTCCCTGCCAAGGTCAGCAGGGGCGACTGGATCACTGAATCCCCGAGGAGTGAAGAGAGGGGGTGGCAACACCAGTGGAAACGGCAGACCCGTCTACCCCAGTTGTACCAGGCACTTTCTCTCCTGTGACACATTCCGTTTGGCTGCTTTGCTTCCTAGCGCCCTGTTAACTTCCGTTGAGTGATTAATTTCAGATACAGATGTAGGAGTTTGAGAGATGGAAATACAGTTCCCTTACTCTGCCCAGTGAGGCTCTTATGTTCCCAGTATCTTAAAGGTCATCCACAGTGTCCTGTGTCTGGGTTACAAAAGAAAATTGGGCAGGCGCATGTTACAAGGACACTTAAGTTTTCAGAAGTGTGTGGAATGAGGCTTTGAGGCTTAGCTGTCTACAAGTGTAAAAGATCCCACAGTGTGATGTGAGCTGCTTAAAAAAAAATTCAGCGCACCCCAGGTATCTTAGGAGAATTGTGGACTCCAGATCCCAGAAAACAGTGGTTCTTTCTTGTCCACTCTGGTCAACCCATCCCTGGTGTCTTGTCTCAATTTCTCAGCTCCACGTTTTGAAAAGACAAGATGCTCTAAGTGTTGTCCAGAGGCAAATGAGGAAGATGGCCAAACGGTGCTGCACTCACATATTCACTCCACAAAGGTTGCTTTTCCATTCTCTAGAGAAAAAAAAAAAGTGACTCTGAAGCTCAATCCTATATGTCAAGAATCTGGAAAGAGAATCTATGTGTCTACCATTTGCCTTGGGTGGTAGTGAGTCCCTGATTGTCAGACACATGCAAATGGAGTCCTTAGGGGTGACTTAGAGGGATTCCTATACCAGGCTGGAGTCTGACTAAATGATTCTAAAGGTTCCTTCTAGCTCTGAGATGCTATAACTTTGTGTTGTTCCTGGGCCCTGAGCTGTTCTGTCTAGTAGCCACTAGCCATAAATGGCTCTTTACATCTGAGTTTAAAATAATTAAAATTAAATGAAAAGTTCAGTTCCTCAGTCACACTAAGCATGTTTGAAGTACTCAATAGCCACCTGTAGCTGGTGGCTACCATGTTGGACAGCACAGATCTAGAACGTTTTCTTGATCCCAGAAAGTTCTGTTGGACAATGCTGGCCTAGAACATCAGCGGCCCTGGGGAATAAAGGATCACTTCTCCATGGTTACCATGAAGCCCCAGAGCAGATCAGCTGGTCTGTCAAAGGTCACAGAGCCACATCCCTCTCCCCTTCCCCCTTGCTGTCCATTCAAAAGAGCTCTGAGTTCAGATGGAGAGTCCGGTCCAGCTCTGTTAGAAACTACTAGGATGACCTTGGACAACTTAGTTGATTTCTCTGGACTTATTTCCTCATCTACAGAATGGTTCCTTCCAACTTTAAGTCTAACTAATAAAATATTATAGCGTGATCTCTCCAGCTTGGTAACTTTCCAGGGAAAGTAGCAGTTTGTGCCAAGTACATGGCTTCTATTTCACTGTCCACGATAGCCTGGCATAGTGGAAAGATCCCAGAACTTAGTCATATCCAGCTTTGTCTTGGTTCAGCTGTGTGACCTTGGACAAGTACCTGACCTCACTGAGCCAGAGTTTGTCATCTGGAAAATGGAACTAATAATATCTCACTTATAGGTAGCCCTGGCTTATAGTGGATTGCTTGAGTAATGCTCCCCAGCATGAAGATGATAGTGAATAGGGTTACCCCTAAGGTAAAAATGACGTGGGGAGGGGGCAGACATTTTCCCCATCTACATGTTTCAGAGATACATAAAGAATGAATCTAAGTCTTACTTTGTGTAATGGAAAGTATCATGGAGCTTCCAAGTGGCCACATCAGTCTTACCAGTAGAGCAAGATTCAGGAGTTGAAGTTTAGTGAAGAGACTCGGTGCCTTAAACCCTGAATCTGAGACCAGCTCTTCCGCTAACCAGGCCATAAAACCTTTAGCATATCTCTCCCTTCTGGGGGTCACTAGACAGACAGCAAGGTCCTCATACCAATAATCCCCCTTGATAATTAGATGGACTTTTTAAAAGAAGTCTTAAGGCACACAAATTCTATCACCACACCATTTTTTAAAAGAATTCTTTATCCAGCCTACTCTGTGCCAGAAGTACTCTCATGATATTCTTGGATACGCTTCAAATCTGTGGTTCCCTCTAGCTCCTTCTCCACGTCAGAGTCAGTGCCTGGGAAAGGAGCTAAAATGCATTCATTACATACAGTGTATTACACATTTTGTTTCAATTCAGAGAACGTTATTGTGCTCCTGCCCTACATAAGGCTTTGAGATTAGATGCCACAGAGGGTCTGCAGAGACCGCTAGAATGCTCAGACTATTTGGGCAGATGAGGTGTTAGCACAGATGGCTGTGATGGGAGGCAGGGTGTGATAGCTGCTGCCACTGAAATGTGTATCATCTGTAGAGTCCAAGGAGAGAGCAGTCATTTGTGCCTGGGCTTCATGGAGGAGGTGGCATTCAGGCTGGGCCTGGAAGGATGGGCAGGAGTTCATTTTGCCACGAGGATGAACAGATAGTAAGAACCAGAGACATTCTGTTTGAATTGAGGCATGGGGTGCTTAGAGGGGTTAGCAGGAGATGAGAGGCTGGGCCAGATCCCAGAGGGCCTTGGATGCTCAGGTAAGGGATTTGAGCTTCCATCACAAGGTGCTGGAGGAACACTGAAGGTTTTGAGCAGCAAAAAGTAGCACAATCAGAACTCATTAGAAACATTACCATCAGGTTGCCCATGATAAAAGAATATCATATCAATCATAGATCATATATCAGGTGGTGGGTGGGGGAAGTACGAGAAGTGGGGCCACATAAGCAGACACCTGTCCTGCCTGTGGGCAGGGCTGCGGCCACAGGCACAGGGGTGATCTGGTCCCCACAATGAAAACTCTTGTTTCTAGGAGCCAACTGGCTTCTTTTTTCTTTCCCAGCTCCTGGTGGTGGGATCAGAAGTCCCAGGGAGGGTGTGCTCCTAGAAGGCCCTGGAAGCACCAGAGTCTGTTCTCTGCTGCCATCCTCCTGGTCTCTTTGGAATGTCTGTCCCCAGGGATCTGTTTGCTCTAGGGAGTTTCTGCTCACTCAGAGAGTACGGTGTTACAACAGACAGGGGAAAATCTGCAGCCTGATCTTCTGAAAGGAGTGTGTCTCCTCTGCTAGACTAATAGTCCTACATGTCAGGGACTGTTGTATTCATCTTTGTACCCCCAGTGTCTGGCATAAGGCCTAAGTACACAACAATTGTATCCAAGCCACTATTTATTGAGCACTTACTGCATGCAGGGCATAGTGCCTAAGAATTGTATATGCATTAGCTTGTTTAACGCTCTAATAGCTCTATTAGAAAGCTTCTAAACTAGGTTATTCAAGTGATATAGCTCAGAAAGTGTAAGTGACTTACCTCAAGGCTTACCATTTATAGCTAGTAAGTGATTAAGATTTAAATCTACATCTCTTTAACCCCAAAACTCTTGCTCTTAACCCGTCTCCATTCCAGAATAGATGCTCCATTTCAGTTAAAGTAACATAAATGAGAAGCTCCTTGGAGTGACCTGTCTCAAAATATCATTGCCTGATGCTCTATCACCTATCAGTGAGACCCACAAGATAAGGGGTGTTGAGGACAGGAAGGATACTCCTAGTGTGTGGAGCCAGAATAGAAATAGGAGAAAGTTGGAAGCTACAGGGGAGACAGGTTTGAACTCAGCAGAAGGAAGAACTTTCCAATAATCAGTGATGGCCAGTGATGGTGGAGGATGCCTCGTAAGGTCACGAGCTTCCTGTCTTTGGAAATGTGTAAGGTGGTTGGCCAGCTGTCTTACATCCTGACCTGAACTTTTTTTTTTTTTTTTTTTTTTTGCGGTACGCGGGCCTCTCACTGTTGTGGCCTCTCCCATTGCAGAGCACAGGCTCCGGACGCGCAGGTTCGGCGGCCATGGCTCACGGGCCCAGCCGCTCTGCGGCATGTGGGATCTTCCCGGACTGGGGCACGACCCTGTGTCCCCTGCATCGACAGGCGGACTCTCAACCACTGCGCCACCAGGGAAGCCCTGCCCTGAACTTTTGAGGTCACTTCCAACATCAGGTTTCTGTGAAACAGATTTCAAGGATAATGCTTTCTGCTGAGATCACCAGCGTCACCGGTCACCCTTATTTCCCCTTACCATGAATTATGGTTGTGGAGATTAGCAGTTTTGTGAATAGAATGCCTAGCTCGTGAAAACATCCGGTTAGTGGTAGAGATCCTTGTCATTCAAAAGGGCCCAACAAATGACACCCCTGTTTTGTACATCCAAGTTTTAAACCAATTGAGAGATAAGGCAAAAAGAGAAAAACTTATGGAATCCTAAGTTCTTTATTAATGATTAAGGCCCAGATGGATTCCGTGGACACAATGGGCTTCCTAACATGGAACCCCACACTTTGACAGATTGACATACTGTGTCACAGGTGCTCTGGACCCCATAGGCCTCCCCACAGGAGAGCATAGGCGGCTCCCATAGAACTTAGAGCCTGGAGTAGAAAGTGGGCTTCCGGCTGGCATCTGGCTCCCAGAAGGGAGGAAGCAGGCAGAGTCTGAGGCACACATGCTCACTTCCCTTGTTGAAGCCTATTCAGAGCCACTGCCCCACTTCCCCAGAGAAGAGGGGCTGCAGGGGTACAAAGAGGCCTGGACTGTTACTCCAGGGGGCATATCCTCCGCATGGGAGGAAACGCCGGGTGTGGGAAACGAGTCTCCCCCGGTCAGGAGCAGCGCTCTGTATTACACTCCCCACTTGTTTGATTACTTCCCTCACCAGACTGTGGAACCCTTAAAGCAAAAACTCTCCCAGCACAGGGCCTGGCACACAGTAAGAGTTCAAGAAGGGGAGGAATGAATGAACTCTCATCTTCTAATACCAGTGTTTTCCTAAAGAAGCCCCTTTCCTCTCATTTTACCCTCCTCATAGCACTCAAGATCTTGTCTTTATCATGCTTTGCAACTGCTCTCTTTTTCTGTACCGTGGCGGGTCAGACAGGGACCAAGGTGTTGCCCGATGACTCAGGAAAGCTCTTCCCCGGGCCGTGCTGTTCCTCCCACCCTGCCAAGCCCTGGCTGTGAGCAGGTGAAGGAACCTGTGAGTGCTGTGTCGCAAGGGGCAGCCCCAGCCCTGGTCCTGCTGCCCCATCTGCGATGAATGACAATGCCTGCCTTACCGCAGACAACAGCCTTGTAAAGTCATTTGGGAAAGTGGGAAGTACTTTGTGGATGTGAGGCAGTGGAATCTGTAGGAATGTGCTAAAGGAAATTCATGGCTGCGAAGTGATAAAGGATGATCCAGACCCCCACCAGTCTGATGGAGGAGGACAGTGCTTTATAGATGCTTACTGGTAGTGTTCCAGATGTTTGCTTGTGTGGTAAAATTGGAAGGTGTGTCCCAATGGGGGCTAGTCCCAGACTGACCCACAAAAGCCTATCTGAGTCATCACATAATAATATTTACCAAGTTGATACTAAATTCTAGGTATGTGCTAGACACATTAAGTCTGTCGTCTTAATTCTTTACAATAACCCATCAAAGGAGAATTGTTCCCCTTTTTACCAGTAAAGAAACAGACTTATCAAGATCAAATTACTTGCCCAAGGTCACAAAGCTAGTGAGTACTGGAGCAACCCATGTCTCATAAGCTCTGTGCTGTACTGTCAGTCTTGCAGAGAGTAGGGGTTACTGTGAGCCTGCAGGGATGGGGAGGGATAAGGAGTTTGGACTGACCGTAAATCTTCCATCAAGATCATTTGTACAGTCACCTGCCTTTGGGCCACCCTTACCCAGAGAGAGAAGGGTCATCTCCCCACTCCAGCTCCTGAGCTCCAGAGCAAGATGGGTGCGGGCGTAGAAATACCAGTCTTGTTTTCAGAGGTGCTGGATGAAAGAAGTGAGCAGGATCCTGATGGTCTGAGGCACAGGGTTCTTTAGGGCACTTATTCCAGCGTTGGAAGCCTCGGGCTCTAGTAGGGTTAATAAGCCAGCAATGGCGGACTCTCTGGAGGGACTAAAAGTCAGCGATTTTTTTAGAAATGTTTCAGCCTAACAAAGGGCCTGATACCTGTAGTCACTCAGTTAGGGTTTAATAAATGTATGAAGAAACTTGAAAAGTTTCGATACTGGGGCGAGCATTTGGATGTTGAATGTGGGAAGATCCTTTTCCTGTTGTTTTTCGCCCCCTCCCACTTCTGCAGGTTTCCTAGACAGGGAGCTAAGAGAGCAATAGACCTAAGTTTCCAAATAGAGGAGAAAAACTAAGCGGGATTTAGGCTTGGTGAACGATTGAGGTGCTGTTCACCCTAGGGATGTGTCACTGCTCAGTGACTGGGGTCTGTCACAGTAATTCTCCCTCTCTGAGATTCTGCCTCTGTCAGAATCCCCTTTTGGGGAAATGGTTTTGGTTCTGTCATTGACTTTCCAGTTCCAGCTCCTTTTCCCTAGCAGATCTGTCCCCAGCCTTCTCTCCCCTGTACCCCAGCTCTAGCTGCCCAAAAATAAGGGGATCAAGGTCATTACTACGCATTGTGCATTTATTGGGTGCCAGGCAGGCACTGCACTAAGCCCTTGACCTTCATCATCTCTTTTGTCCTCACTACAGAGGAGGGCTATCATCAGGCCATGGCTCCCTGACCCCACCACACACTGTGATACGACCTGCATCACCACCAGTCTCACCTCAGCTCTATCTCCTTCCTGGCCCTTTTAACCCTTAATTAAAAGGGAGACTAAGGCTTCCCTGGTGGCGCAGTGGTTGAGAGTCCGCCTGCCGATGCAGGGGACACGGATTCGTGCCCCGGTCCAGGAAGATCCCACATGCCGCAGAGTGACTGGGCCTGTGAGCCATGGCCACTGAGCCTGCGCGTCCGGAGCCTGTGCTCCGCAACGGGAGAGGCCACAACAGTGAGAGGCCCACGTACCGCAAAAAAAAAAAAAAAAGGGAGACTAGCCTCCCCTTCTCTATGTTCCAGCCCCACATATACAGCCCTGGAATGGCACACATCTTGTGGCATTATGATCATTGGTCCATATACGCACCATTCTTCCATTCAACTTATTTATTGAGTACCTGCTGTGTGTTGCCTGTTGCCCCTGTTGGACTTGGAAGTCCTTTAGGGCAAGAGACCATGCCTGTTCTTGCTTGTTGTGTATCCCCAGCATACAGCACTATGCCTGGCTCATAGTAGAGCCTCAGGAAATGCTCGCTAAGAGAGACCTCTAAATCTAGTTCTCGAACAAGATTTAGTCCTTCCAAGCCCTGATACTGGAGAATGGGAAACATGTCTCTTAGCTCTTAGCTTAGTAGGACAACACAGCTATGACTTAATAGGAAAACACAGAATGCTTAGCTCTCAGCGATCCCCTTAAGTGGAGGAATCCAAGCTGCAGTTAACCCAAAGAGCCATTAATGCCCAAGTCATTCATTATGATCCGTGGGTGTTCATTCACTCTTTCAGTGGGTGTTAAGCACCCTGCCTGCAAGTATCAGGCTCTGTGTTGGGATCTAGAACCACAGAGATGAATAAGACACACATACACAACCCATGACCTCAAGGAGCTCAGCAGACTAGATAGAGAGATGGAAAATCAAGGTCAGATGGCTTAAGTACCATGGGTGCGGTTCATCGAGAGCACTGCGAGGGGGGTTTTTAGGAGGAGGTAAGATTAGGAGAAGCTGTCTAGAGAAGGTGGCATTTGATCTGGGCCTTAAAAAGAGCAGGATTAGGACCTGAGGAAGTAGGTGGAAAAATGTTCCCTGTGAACAAAAAACATAGAGGTGGGAAGGTATGTTTTTGCGGAGCATGAAGATCATTCAGACAATTAATTTGTCAGTAATTGGCAGGGGTGAGACAAGGGTGACCCTCATTACCATAGACATGTCACTGTGATGTTTTTATTTCCCTCTTCCTACTGCTCCCTCCTCATGCCTAAAACATAGTTCTGCTAAGTTATAACCTGAAAGGACAGGGGTAGGAGAACCTTGTGTAGAGTGATGCCCTGTCCTGGCAGTCACATGGGATTCTTGGTCCTTCAGTCCCCACCCCCAGATACACACACAGGGACCCTCCATGAAATGGCCTCTGTGCATGTCATCCATGTGCTGGGAAGGAGCCTACAGAGGCCACCCATGAGTTTCTAGAAGAGGTAAATGCTCAGACTGGCTGCCTTGCTCCATTGGCAGGAGGAGGCCAGCAAGACAGGTTAGTCACTCACATCATTTTATCTGTTGAGTCAACATCTATTTTTAGGTGTGGAACCCAGAAGGGGACCTGGCATCTCTGCATGGAAAGGGAGAGGGTGCCATGGGTGAGGGTGTCTGCTCATCCTTCACGCCTCTTTGCGTGATCCGCTGCTAGGCCCATTCTCAGGTGCAAGGTCTCCTTCCCTGCTGGAGGTTCAGTTCCTAATGCCAAAAGTCCAGTTTAACATGTATAATTCCTTTTGCAAACATGCTTTTGTGTATGAAGAGCACACATACACACACACATACTCACTCACTCACCCCTATAGTCTTAGCAGGTCCTGTGAATTGGTTATACCAATTAAATAAAACTAAAAAATGCTAATAAGGCATATAGGTCCCTTCCTGTCCAACATTGTCGGATGTGCTCCGAAATGACTGTTTTCATCATCTATTCTGAGCCATAACCGCCCCAGAAATAGCTTTAGCAGGAAAGTGCTTTTGTTAGACTAGCTGTAAATTATATTTCAAACGTCTGATGTTGTTTTCTTAAAAAATAAATAAATAAGTAAATGAAAGTCTAAAATTAATGACTGCTGGGGTTTGCTTTGCTTATGTGTACTGCTACAGATTTGGCTTCTTGCAGATGGAATTTCAGATCTGTTTACACTTCTGTGTTAGCTTTTAGGGGGAAAAAAAAAAAAAGCAGTTGGGAGATCCGGGAGGACAGATTTACAAAGTCGAACTTATTCTAACCATCGGTGAGGCTCACTTCTCTCTCCACTGCCCTCTCCCTCCCTCCTTTCCATCGTGCCCTCATTTTTTTTTTTTTGATTGTGGTTTCATCTGCTCCGCCTCAAAGTTAGAAGGCAACTGGTTCTTGCAGATGTTATGACAAGGTCACATATCCAGTTTCGCAAGCAGATGTTCATTCAGCCCCATTTCACCAGCACTTTGTCATTCAGTGAGAGCAGACCTTGTGGGAACAGATTGGAACAACGCAAAAGATGGGACATAAAAAAATCTTGCAGAGAAACTGATCGCCTTTATGTGTTCAAGAAGGGGATGGGGGTGGGGCGGGGTTGGCAAGGAAAGAAATCTGCAGAGCAGAATTTCATGGGTTTTTTTTTTTTTGGTTTCTTCAAAGATTATTATGTGTTGGATACAGTAAATCATCTATACACCCACATCCAGGAGGTACATCTTCAGAACTCCATGCGTGGGTAGTTCTGCATTTAACAGCTGCCATACAGTAGCTGTTTTGTTCTGCACTTAGAGACCCTTATCTGTGCATTTGTTTTAAGTTATCACCAACTCGCCTTTTGTTCCTCTATTGCTGTTCTCCTGGTTCTCATTACTATTACAAAAGTAGCTAAAAATCTGAACTACAGAGTCATTTGAACTGACACTGTGAGTTAGAATGATAGACGCGGGGCTGTCATCTCAGTTGTCGACTCAGTCTCTACTCAGAGGGTGTTGCCTGTAATGGATTTAGCACCTCTTGCCTTTTCCTAGGTCTCATATGCCCGTCCAAGCTCTGCCTCAATCAGGGATGCTAACCTGTACGTTAGCGGCCTTCCCAAAACCATGACCCAGAAGGAACTGGAACAGCTTTTCTCACAATATGGCCGTATCATCACCTCACGAATCCTGGTGGATCAAGTCACAGGTTAAGTATTTTTTTTGCCATTATTCTGTGTCTCAGTGTCACCAGCCAGTGCCTTGTGACCCATAGGAGCAGAGAGGTAGTGGTTACTTGGGGAAAAGGATATGGGTCATGAGTAAACAGATTTTTGACCTAAGAGAAAGACTTCTTATCAATCAACTGCCGAAATTTAAAATGGGCCATCTTGGGAAGTAGGAGATCTCCATCGTGGGAATTGTTCCAGCAGCAGCTAAACTACTTGGCAGAGTTGTAAAGAGGATTCAGCCATCAGGCTGAGAGTGGGGCTGAATGACCTTCAAAGTCTCTTTCAACGCTCAACCAAATAATATTACTTTTGTATGTGAAAAGAGCCGATATGTATAGCTCTGTCTCCAATGATAGCATTGTAAAGTTAGAGGCAACCTCAAACTGCCTCATTTCACACATGAGGAAACAGAGGTCCAAAGTGGGGCATGTGACTTCTGTCCAGTTAGTTAGCAGCAGTGCAGGGATAACCCAGGATCTGGTGCTGTGATCCTTTGGCCATCATAAAGAAAAGCAACCACCACCACCACCTGTCAGTAAGAAAGGCACCCAGGTTGCATTTTTTTTTTTAATTGGAGTACAATTGATTTACAATGTTGTGTTAGTTTCAGGTGTACAGCAAAGTGAATCTGTTGTACAAATACATATATCCACCCTTTTTAAGATTCTCTTCCCATATAGGCCATTACAGAGTATTGAATAGAGTTCCCTGTGCTATACAGTAGGTCCTTATTAGTAATCTGTATTACATATAGTAGTGTGTATGTGTCAATCCCAGTCTTCCAATTTATCCCTCCCTCCCCTTACCCCCAGGCTGCATTTTTGATGACAGAAGGTTTTCACCTACTCTAATTTAAAACACCCCCTGGGAGCCATTTAGCATGTGTTTATCATTTGACTATTGCAACAAACCCTCACTGAAAGCAGCTCTGCCCCAGACGCTGTGCAGAGGGACACCAGTGACCAGGGATGAAGGCGGCACAGTCCTGCCCGTACAAGACTCCAGTGTGATGAGTACCTGCTAGGGCTGTCCATTGCCCAACAAGAGCTCAGGAGAAGGCGTGCTGTGCCTGGTGGGCACTGTTGGGAAGGAAGTTTCCATCAAGGAGGTGATGTTTGAACAGAGTTTTGGAGGATGACTTGCAGTTATCTGGCAAGAAGGAGGGACAGAGCATGCTAGGTGGATAGGATGTATCCTGTAGAATAGGTGGATAGGACATACCCTAAGGCGTGGAGTTGAGGAAGAACATAACCTGTTCAAGGAATATCTGGCAGTTCAGCATGGCTGACATGAGGTTCAACAGGGGGTTGGGGCCAGATCATCAAGGGCATTAAATGCCACGCCAAGAAGTCTGGAATTCGTCCGTACGCAGCATGGAGCTATGGAAGGGATTTTTGTGGGTTTTGTTCATTTGTTTTTCTGTGTTTGGAGTGGGGAGCAATGAGGAATAGGTACCATGCACAAGGTAAAAAATTGAAAAGGTACAGAAAAAGTATAAAAGATGTTTTTAAATGGTATAATATGGTCAGAGTTTGCTTTTCAAATAGATTATTTAGTTGCCAGGTGTGGTGGACACATTGGAGGACTGGAAACTGGACAGTGGGTGATCAGTTACAGCAACTAAAGGGAGACCTGAGGACTGAGCAGGGTGGTGGGGTGGGGGCGCTGGAAGGGACAGATGAGAAAGATGCCTGTGTTCTGTGGGTAGGAGTCACAGTCCAGGGCCATGATGGCAGAAATGCACGCAGGTGCATTTTGATGGGTGAGAAAGATTCAGGAAGCCAGGCTCAGCCCTGGCCCCGCAGGTGGGCTGAGTCCCCAAGGAAATCCATGGGACCCAGCGCATCTCTTCCTGGAGATGTTTACCAGTTTGGTTTGTTCACTCTTTACCAAGGCTCTTTCTCTTTCCCCAGGAGTGTCCAGAGGGGTGGGATTTATCCGGTTTGATAAGAGGATTGAGGCAGAAGAAGCAATCAAAGGGCTGAATGGCCAGAAGCCCAGTGGTGCTACGGAACCAATTACTGTGAAGTTTGCCAACAACCCCAGCCAGAAGTCCAGCCAGGCCCTGCTCTCCCAGCTCTACCAGTCCCCCAACCGGCGCTACCCTGGCCCACTTCACCACCAGGCTCAGAGGTTCAGGTAGGCGTGCCCACAGGGGAAAGAGCCCTGCTACACGAGTGCTGGACAAGAGCCAGGGAAGTCCACAGCCCTGAAGCATGGGGCGGGGTGAGAACCTCTGCCTCTAGGAATCACTGTGGGAAATTGCCCCCAAATCTCAGTTTCCACTGCTGTAAAGTGTGATGATTGAACCAGATGCTTTTCTAAGCCCCCTTTCAAACTACCGCTGTGACCGTGATTAATCTTCAGATTCTTTGCTTGAAACAAAATTTCTGCATTTAACCAAATAAGAAGGTTCAGTTTCAACAAGAGTTAATCACAGATAAGTGACCACATTCAGCAGTTTAGACTTAAAGCTAAGGCAGTGGCTTTTAATAAAGTCAAAGAAAAGAGCAGCCCAGAAGGCATATCCTTGCCAGGGGGAATGGTTTGGTCTACCCTCCCCCTTCTTCTGCCGGTAACTCTGTTGGGTTGGTGGGGGTAGAGGGGATCCTCTCTTCTCTTTACTCTGACATTGTCAGCAGACTCCAGAAAGACAAGGAGGAAGACTTTGTCCAAGCCTTACTAGTGTTTCCTCTGGGTACCCAACCTCCCAGGACGCTCCAGGTGCAGCGGGGCATTCCCCTTCTCCTGGAACATTTCTGAAAGGCAGATTTCTCTCCATGTAGGCAGTCCAACCTTGACCATGTAGGCAGTCGACCTCTGTTATGCAAGAGATAAGAATATTCTTGACCTACCCATAATAATTTTAAATAATTATTTTATTCCACTTCTGTCCCAGCTTCCCTTTAATGAAAGGGTCTTTCTCTTTTTCAAACATCACATGGGAAGATAGTAGGCCCTTCCATCTAGCCACAAGGAGGAGAAAAATCAGCCTCTGGAGTGTACTCCCATGACCCTCTGAACATGAAATGGCTAATTATTTCATGAAGAGTCCAAGTCATCTAATTTTTATTTTGTGTGAGAGTACATGCAGTATTTATGTAAAAAACCTTTCCAGCAGGCTTCTAATGGTGGAAACTATGGTTACTACTGCCCCATGATGTGAATAGCTTATCCCCAAGTAAGATACTGAAGGTGAAGGAGATTATAACAAAATGGCAGTTTGCTGGGAGGTGTATTCAGGTTGTAAATAGTAAGCTAATTTTTTAAAAATCTGAACCCTCAAACCTCCCCACCCCATCAAAAAAAAAATGTGTGTGGTAAGAAGATTTAGTTAAAGTAGCCAGGCTAAGAAAAAAGATCCATTCTGATATGCATGATGTGTGTGCTTATATTGTTAATCTGAAGCAGAGACCTTTATTCATAAATTTCATTACAGTAAAAGGTGAACAACTTAAGATGCCACCCCTCTTTAAAAATTTTCACAGCACAAAGTAAAATAAAATCCTCACAAATGTTCTGAGAGGTGGGGGGAGTGGGATTAATTGAGACCTTGAAAGAAAGGAAGGTTCATTAGACACTTGCTTTAAACTCTAGCATTGACCTGAACATGAATTACTTTAGTTGGAGGCAGGAAAAGGGGAAACTACCAGCGGATAGACTCCTAAGCACTGGGGAAAGTTTTTGAGCTTTTCTTCTTTGAAAATGGAGCATTCTTATTAATAGTTCCATTGAGCGATCTTGCCATCTGTGAGGCATTAACCCAGAGACCCTCCTTCTCTTTGCAGGCTGGACAATTTGCTTAATATGGCCTATGGCGTAAAGAGGTAATTAAAACTCCACAGATTGCCAGATGTCCGTGTTGGCACAGACTGGGGCTAGAATTTTTTTTTTAATTCACTAACTTTACTTTTTTTTTTAATTCTTCCTTTTTCTTCCACCAGCATGTCAAATTCTCTTTTACTTTCAGACCTCAGTTGGTTTTGTTTCTTTTAGGGCACACAAAGTGTGTTTGTGTGTTTCACTTTTTCTTTTATTTGCAGGTGGGCTTCTCCTATGGTTCAGGTGCCACAGCTACCAAGCCTTTGATAATCTGGTCCTCTGAGCAGCTCCCCTAAGAGGGAAGTCTGTGACTCTTTGCCAGATGATTTTGCAAACTTGCAAAGCAACTGTTTTACATTAGCAATGCCAAGATTCAGTTAAGAGGGCAGATTCCAGCAAATCCAAATTAGAACATTTTGCTAATCATCTTATGATTGTCAGTGGAAAAATTAGATTTCGGACTACCAGCCCTGGCCAAAGCATGAATAAGTGCGTGGATGACCTTATGACTCCCGCCCCCAGCTCAAAGTGCATTTCAGGGCCCAGCCTGAGAATGAAGTGTATCTGTGTGCACCTCAACCAGGGTTTTCTTTCGTTACAGGTTTTAGCAGTTATTAGCAATCCTCCCTTGGTTATATATGTATGTATGTTTTAAACTTGCTGTTTCTTTTATTTAAAACCTTTTTGTGGTGTTAAGCTTTGGGGGACTTTCTGAATGTAGTCACAAGGGTGTTCCAGACCTAGTCTGAAAACTGAATCTCGGGAGGTTGGGTGCTTTATGTCACTGTGTCCATGAGATTCCCACGTGTACTTTTGATAAGCCCCACTGAGCTGCTAGGGAGATAGCATCTTCATCATCCTGCTCTGTAGAGCTGCACACTTTAATTCTCCTTCCTGCAGTCAAGGGAAAGAGATGTGGTCTTGAATAGTCCAAGTCACACTCCCTGTATGAGGCAGGCCTTTCACCACTTGCTGTGCATGGTAGGTACCCTGCTCTGGAAACTGGCACACAGTGGAGAAAGTAACTTGACTGGAGACTTCACTGTCAGGGTGCCAGCCTCTTGAATCTCAATCCCAGCCCCCATGAGGGTAACTGTGAATTATCTCCACATGTCTAGCATACTGCTTGCCTGTTCCCACGCATTTTACACTTTTTCCCAGCTCTGTCCCATACCTTTGCTCCTCTTGAACTTTTGTGAGGTTGCACCAAATATTGTGAAGCGAGTGATGCTTACACATAGATGAGGTCAGGGAAGACAACTGCAATGCAGCATGCACACTGCCATCTCCTCCAGTTCCCCACCCATAGTAAACTTCACAAGTTGATAAGAGCATTCTCTTTTTCCTGTTAAACCCAGATTTGGATCCAGAGTCCTTCCTACCAAAGTGCTCCAGGTAACATTACCATCTAGAGTTGAGGCTCTCCTTGAAACCTCTTTGCTGGCCCTGACTTTGGCCTTACAATATTTAGCCGTTCTCTACCTATAAACCGAAAGACTCAGTTGGAGGAGTTGACTCAGTTGACTCAGTTGGAGGAGAGAAGGTTGAGAAGACAATGTTCAGAAATAACGCAAATAATGATTAGACATGGGTTTGCCCTTCTAAGAATCTGTACCATGATGTTTTTGATTTTGTCCTGTTATTTGTTTTTAAGTAAGAGGGAAGACTGACGTAGTGAACAATACCAAAAATAATATGCTGAGTCGTTATGTTTAGCATATCTTCAGCGGCCATTTGATTATCTAAATTTTAGTTAGATACACAACTATTCTTTCATAGGACTTTTGAATCTCTAATAGTATATGCATATTTTTAAAATATTCCTAAATGATACTTTATCCATTCACTTCCCCAGTTTTTGCTTCCTCTCCTCCTATCCCCCACTTCAAAAAAAAAAAAAAAAAAAAACCTAACCAAATGAAAAGCAAGATACTAGTCCGTGTATAGAGTCAAAATACCTGTATGAGTTTGGTATAAAGTAAAATGTTAATAAATATTTTTTCTGCTGTAGGCACTGGTAACCTAATTGTTTCATCTGATGCATTCATCATGAATCACATACATATTTTATCAGATGGTGAATAGAATCTAAAGGATTGTTTTTCTTTTCAAGATTACATGAAAACTAAGAAGATTTTGAAGCCTAATACAAAAGTAGTTGTAATAGGACAAATAACAGTTTTCTGCTTTTCTGATGTACAGTGATCAAGATATATAAGTGCACACACCACTTGAAATCTCACTCCTGTGACGCTTAGAAATGAATTCCAGATAATATAGCATCAAGGAGTGATACATCTTTATTATTATTGCTCAGGGTTTTTTTCAGAACTCTTTTGAATAAATGCTAAATGAAACATAAGCCACCCATTGGATTAATAACAATGGGTGTATCTCCATGCCCATAATATCTAGAGATCTCATGTATCTCCATGCCTGATAATACTGAGAGATCTTTGACAACCGTTAAGTCAAGGGACTGCAAAGATGGTAGACTTGAGCACTTCTAGGGCCATCTCCTAAACTGCCTTAAAAAATAAATGAAATGTCCCAAGCATCGACCTCCACCAGTGTTATTCACCTATTCAATCAATAAGCAGTTATTGAGTGTTTTCTACGTGTCATGTCTGTGAGATTCCCATGTGGGCTCCACTGAATAAATAAGTAGAGCAAAAGGATGAATGAAGTGGGGCCCCTTCTCTGAAGAGCTCACGATCTATTGTGGGGAGGGAGGGTGAGGGTCAGAGTGGGATACCTATGAACATATACTTGGTAGTATGACAGAAACTTGCTCTGGGAGTTCTTCGTGGTTTTTAGTAGTTGACCTAGGCCTTTCTCTTGGCATATATGTGCCTTAGCCAGTCTAACTGTTCCCATTAGAAGAAATGCCACAGACATTAGTTTTTGTATTTTGGTTTTCAAACCCTGAAGACTCTCCTGCAAACACTCACTCAGGCCTCTGCCCCGTGTCTGTGTCTGTGCATCTGTGTGTTATCCACGGTCAGACTGATGTCTGGACCAGTCCCCCCTTCTGCTTGTCCCCCCAGGTTCTCCCCAATCACCATTGACGGGATGACAAGCCTTGTGGGAATGAACATCCCTGGTCACACAGGAACAGGCTGGTGCATCTTTGTCTACAACCTGTCCCCTGATTCCGACGAGAGTGTCCTCTGGCAGCTCTTCGGCCCCTTTGGTGCAGTGAACAACGTCAAAGTCATCCGTGACTTCAACACCAACAAGTGCAAGGGATTCGGCTTTGTCACCATGACCAACTATGATGAGGCAGCCATGGCCATTGCCAGCCTCAACGGGTACCGCCTGGGAGACCGAGTGTTGCAAGTTTCCTTTAAAACCAACAAAGCCCACAAGTCCTGAATTTCCCATCCTTACTTATTAAAATATATATATAAATATATACGAACAAAACACACGCGCGCACACACACATACACACGCACACACACAAAAGAGAGAGAAACAAACTTTTCAAGGCTTATATTCAACCATGGACTTTATAAGCCAGTGTTGCCTAAGTATTAAAACATTGGATTATCCTGAGGTGTACCAGGAAAGGATTTTATAATGCTTAGAAAAAAAGAAAAAAACACAAAAAAATACCTTTGATGCATTGAATGTTCTTTCATAGCTGTCGTTGTTGACTATAATATACATAGATAGCGACGTGCAGGGATTTTTACCCAGCCAGCTAACTTTACTACCTTCCTTGAAGGTGGGTCTTTTTAAGATGACCATTCGCTCATTTGAAGAAGAAAAACAAAAAACAAAAAAAAAATAATAAAAATAAAACAATTTTTACAAAGTAATGGGATTCAAAGAAAGAAAATAAAGATTTTTCTTTTTTGTCAAAATGTTGATCCAATCAGATTGGTTTAAAAAAAAAAAACCCACACAAATTAAAGAGGAATAATAAAAATTGCAAAAATTAAAGAAACTTTTGCAAATTTTTTTATTTTTCCTTTTTTCTTTTATATCATGTGAACTAAAACAGTCTTCTGTTAGGGGATGGGGGCGAGGGGGATACCTGATGACATTAACAATTTAATAACATTAACGTTGCCAAAGAGGTGGTCTCTTTGCTGAAAATGGGTTTCAAGAAAAATCTATTTTTATAAAATATAAAGAATTTTTACAAGAGAATCTGGATTTGAGAAAAAAATATTTTGACTGGCTAATTTAGGGGAAATTGACAACTTTGTCGCGTTCATACTGCACTGGTAACTTTTTAGAGATCAAGATGTGTGTTTTAAACTGGATTCGTAGACTGTTTTTTGAAGGATGGGCTATAAACAGATGATCTTCATATCTTTTCATAGCATGTAATAATAATAAAAAAATTATTAATTACTAGGGGAAAGGAGTGTTCATTCTACCCAGGGTACCACAGTTCCCCACAGTCAAAACCCAAAAGCAAGGAGATGAGTTGAAAGACAGTTTTTCTTTAAGTCATCAGTATGGGATGTCAGCAGAACAAAATTAAAAAGATTAATTTTTCCTTTTGATCTAAAACTTCCTTAGTTTGAGCAGTAGGTGCTACGAAATTATTTACATATCTTAGTATCATAGTTAAATGTAATGTGTTTAGGAGAGGAAAACAAAAACTACATTTGCTTTAAATTCATTAAGGAATTTTCAAATTCACTTTGTAGCCCATGCTGATAGAATTGGGCTGTGTTGGTACATTTGAAACACTGTTTATGTTGCTTGAAACACTTATTTATTTAATCGCAGATGTGATGATGCCTATGGCCGAGATCAAATATAGCTAGATTGGCTAGACTACTTATTTGTTTACTTAAACTATGGGAAGAAGCATATTATTGTGTCATTCTGTTGTGTGTGTATGTGTATATACAATATAAATATATATATATAAAGTTATTTTTTCTTTGGGTTAATTTATTATAAGTTGTAACACTTGGCTAGTTTTGTTTGTATATGTCTTAAAATGTTTTCTTATGATATTTAAGTGACAGTTAAAGAGGTATCAAGGTAACTTGTGTAGAACTATTGTTTGATATATTGTCATGTTTGTTGTGAATATTTTTTCTTACTGCACAGTAGAAAAATAAAAACAACTGGGTCTTTATTTTAATGTAATTCAGATTGGGGAAAACAAAACAGAGCTAAGGGAACAAAATGACTGAGGGAGCATTCTCCCACGTCCAGTGCACTGATCATTTTAGTATATTTGTGCTTTGTACGGTTATATATTTAAAACAAAAACAAAACAAAAAAATACAAGGGTTCATGCTCTTCCCTGGGTAATAGAAACAGTTACTCGCTATGCATAATCTAGTTGATAGTTAAATTTGCTATTGCTTTTCTTGTCTTGTTATATACAATCTTTTCAATACCAGTTTAGTCTTAATGGTAATAAAACGTTATGGTTATTTATAACTTGTGCTTATTTTGTGCGTTTTTTCTCATGCTGAACCCACTAAGTGCATGTAGACAGAACTGTTGTTTTCACACTAAAGAGGCAAACTTTGTAGTAGTAGCCGTAGTGGTAGAGAGGTAACGAAAACCACGGCTGCATCATAGACTCCTCCTTTAAATTTTTTTTCTGTTTTTTTTCCTCTTTTCGGTTTTGAGAAAAAAACACCAGATTTCAGTTCAGAGAACACTCGTTCAACATTCAGGGAAACTTTTTAACATCACCTGCTATGAATGAACTCAGTTTGCTGGCAAAGTTTGATGCATTTGCTAAGCATTAGTGGGAAAGGCATGCCAAAATCTCTTCTCTATAAAGTGTTCACTCTTGGGGGGGAAAAAAAAGGAAAAAAAATCTTAGGACCAGGCAGTTGTATACTTTAGTTATAATGAATGACTTCATGTTAATCTTGCTAGTTTAGATGATTTCTGAGGGAAAGTATTGTAAATGTTTTTTTTTCATAATCTTGTTGTGTTTGAATTATTTGTACTTTGTCCAGACAATAAATGAAAGTGTGTAGAATGGATTTGAGCTTCCCAGATTTTTAAATGTGTTCACTCACACTTTTTTTTCTGTAGCATCTTCAGATTTCCCCAATATTTTTACCATTAAACAAACAAACAAAAAAGGTAGAGTAAATTCCTGTTTTTCAATTTAGCCCAGTCTCTCAAAGTCGACTCAGTATTCAAAAGTCATTGCCCTAGTTCCACACTACTAAAGGTATGGTCTCCAGCCAGCAGTTTAAGTGTCATCTGGGAGCTTGTTAAAATGCAGAATCTCTGGCTGAATGCAAATCTATATTTAACCAGCTCCCCAGGTGAATCACTGGTACTTTAAAGTGTGAGGAGCACTGTCCTGGTTGATAATGAGCCGACACATTTGGCATTGTGTTTGGCATTATGATCCACTAGTGTCTGTTATTCATTTATAAGCATACTTGTGACTTGTGCAGAAGAAAGGGAGTCACTATTTGCAGAGTTTCTATTATGCGTCAGACAGGCTGTGTGGTGCCCTCTACATTCTCTCTCTTGGTCCTGCAGCCATCTGGAAGAAGGAAATAGCACTATCCTCATTTCACAGATGACAAGACTGAGGCTCAGTGAGATTAACTTGAAACAGCTAGCAAATTTCCAGCTGGGATTTGAATCCAAGCCTGATACAACTGCACAGCACTTCAGCATTGAGAAGGCAAAGCTTGCGCAATAGTAAGGAAACAGACCATTTTGTACTGGAAGTGAAAAGAAAGGTCACCTCTTTATTTAAACTCATTTTTGCTTAGAAGTGTCAAGTATCTGACTTTCTTACCTTTGAATAGAAACCTTAAACAAGGACTTTTTCATACTGCGTATAAGAACGTGGTTTAAACTCAGCCTAGGGGGAAAAGACTGCCTAAGGTATCATGAAGTCATATTAAAATATGCCCTGAACTTTACAGATGAGCTTTTCAGTGATTTCCTAATATGATCATTCATTGATGATCTACTGTCTGTCTTTTTCATCTTCTCACTAATTGAAAATTCATAATACCCCATAAAACATCACATCACCATCCACAAACTGACACTTGAAGAAGAAATGCCCCCACTGATGCAGATGAAGGAATAGTCAGAGTCTCTTCCATTTCTCATTAGCTCCTTTTTTTATTATTATATTAAATTACCTCAATGGTTGGGATAATTAAATTCAGGGCAAAGAATAGGATTTAATTAACCAAGCTAAATATTAAAACTCTAAGTCAGACTGAACTTCGCATACTTAAAGATTCTCCTTTTAGTTTTGTCTTAAAGACAAGCTGCTATGTTCGTTTTCTGAAGAGAAATGGGCATTCAAACTAATTACTACCCTCAGGCATAACAGAGCTTCGCAAATGTGTACATAGGGCCTAAAAATGTTGCTGCCAAACCTATGATAGTTATTACCAATCATCACCACCCCTGCTCCTTAAAAGGGTCATTTTAGTGCCCTTTAAACAAATGGATACTTATTTTGGAATATTGGAAGTTGATGGGATCTTACCAGTTCATGTAGTTCATTCCCCACCCTCCAACAGATCTATCCTGAAAGTTTCACAATTATCTGTAGATGTTTCAATAGATCTTTAAAACATCCAAAGAAGGACACTCTACATATACTCTCTTGGCAACACTTCCCATCATCAGCACAACTTGTCTGCCTAACATCTAATAAAAAATCCGTCTTGCTGCAAGTGTAAGCCTGTTAACCTCAAATCTCCAGGCAAACATTGTATAGTTTCTGTACGTGTTTGTAGGAAAGGTCTAACAAATCACAAGAATGCAGAGATTATTAAATTTCTTTCAGGTCCTAGGTACATTATGTTTTGCTTGGATGAAGAATTGCATGCCAGAGAAGGCTGAAGGCATTTACTTAGTGTTATTTCTGTCAAAATGATAGGAAGAGAAGAGGGCCAAAAACACGTGCTGATGTCTATAACCACCCCACATCATCACCACCAGCATCAAAACTACTTACATCCACTACCAAAGATCAAGCACTGACCAAATGATGGTTGCAGCCAGCAGTTTTTATCAACTTGAGTCCTGTTTAAATTTCTTTCATCAAGATTCATCATTATTTATTGAATAAAACATTTAAACCCCAAAGAATAACATTTAAAAGTACGTTTGACACAAAGTCTCTTGGGGACCCTACTCAGTCAGTATTTGGTTCTGGCTACTTTATCCTTGTCAAAATTTGGCATTTAATTGCCTTTTACCATAGAAGATTCAGGAAACTCCCAGTTCCTGAAATTGTTTTGTCCTGACTTTCCGTAGGCACTATGCATTTGTTCCCTAACAGACATACACATGCCAACACACAGAGGCAAACATTTGTACAGTTGAATAGGAAATGGGGTTTTCTACTTTCACCTGCAAAGTCAAAAATCAGATCTAACAAGACAGCATTAAAAGCAAGAGTGTGATTTCTAAATGGAAGAGCCATTAAAACCTTAATTTGAGGGCATCCTTCCTGGATCCATTCCACAGCCTTAACAGGAGTTCACAGAACACAGCTGTATAATATCCTTACACCCTTCACTGCCTTTGTTCTACCTGAAAAAGAGAAAAATAAAAGGAAATTACATTTTATTTCCAAGAGCTAAAATCAAGTTTTAATATTGTCCAAAAATGGCTCGTACTGTTCCTTTATCTTATTAACTTTTTGGCATATTAGGTAATAAGATAATTTCTCATGGTACAGTATTTATGTTAGAATCATATTTCTCTCTGTGCAGATCACTTACAGAAGTGTCTGTTAACAGGAGAGAATGATGCATAATCGGCACTTAAGATTAAAATAGACCTGAGAACATAAAAGTGTTCCTTCAATTAAAGGAATAGCATTTCTCCAGTCTCATCTTTTTTTGTTTCTGCAGCAGAATGAAAACTGGCTTAAAATCACCCAACCCCAGGTTAATTACCAAACAGCTTCCCTATGCAAGTCCAGCTTGATCTACTAGTAGTTCAAATACAAAGTGGACTCACATGCCACTCCAAGGTGTCATGTAATTATTTTAAAGAGTTTCCAGCAAAGTCCTCAAGGTTTAAGCAATGGTTTCTAGAAAGAGCACTAGCATTTATTATCTTTCCAATATGCCAGACACTATACATTTAGCATTTTGTCCTTCCGCCAACCCAGTGAAGGGTAACATCACCCATTAACATTGAGCACAAAGAGATTCAGAGAGATTTGATATCTTGTGCAAGTGAATAGGTGGTGAAGACAGAATTCAAACCCAGGCCTATCTGGCCCCAAAGCCCCCGGTTATACCACCCTGGCTATGATCCAATTCTGTCATAATTAGAGCTTCATTTCAATTAAAGGTGGAGATGAGTCCTGTTCTGTAATGAACAAGGGAAATGACATTAATGCCCTGTGCCTGGGGCTAACCTTCTCCCCAAATCTTTAATGGAAAAACAGATCCAATAATATTGGTTTTCAAGCAAATTGACAAAGAAAAACTAAAAGTAATAGTATTTAAACACTGTTTGCTCAGCAGTGCCAAAAAACAAGATTATTTGTTGACAGATCTATTTAAACCACCAAAAGTCACTGAGGTAGAAAAGAGTCAAGGATAGGATCAGAAGGTAAGAATGTTTACAAGCCACCTCAGCTGCCTTTGGTGCTGGTCCTATGAGTCTCCCTACAAATTAAAGCATTTTGTGAACCAGTATTACTGTGGTGGGAGCTCCTTCACTACCTGTGTTGCCCCCAAATCCTCAAAACAATTCTGGGAGGCACATAACATAATCCCCATTTTACATCTGACAAAACAGACTCAGAGACGTTAAGTATCTTGCCCAAGGTTGTGCGGAACTGGAATTTACACCCATGCCATCTGGCTCCAATCCACTGTCTTTCCACTAAAGCACACTGACGGCCTTTTAATGTGACCACCACCATCAGTTGAACACCCACCTACTTGTGAGGTACGGCAGGGTGGTGGGGGGCAGGGAGAAACTCACCTAAGCCTTGTCTACACTAGAATCTTTACCCTGAACATCTGCCACATGCCAGGCATTGAGCTAGGGGCACACGATGAGTAAACATATTCAGCCTTTTTTTTTTTTCTTCCACCTATTTCGTGCATGACACTGTGCAGTAGGCTATGACAGAAAACAAACAAACAAGAAACAGGAATGGAAGTTTGGGATTCTGTTACAAAGACAAAATGTATGAAACAATTATTTAGCCATGCCAGAGAGTTTCTGTGCTGAAAGGAGAATTACAGGAAATTTTATAAAATCTGTGGGGAGGGCTTCCCTGGTGGTGCAGTGGTTGGGAGTCCGCCTGCCAATGCAGGGGACACGGGTTCGTGCCCCGGTCCGGGAGGATCCCATATGCCGCGGAGCGGCTGGGCCCGTGAGCCATGGCCGCTGAGCCTGTGCATCCGGAGCCTGTGCTCCGCAACGGGAGAGGCCACAACAGTGAGAGGCCCGCGTACCGCAAAAAAAAAAAAAAAAAAATCTGTGGGGAGTGAAAGGAGTATTCTGGGGCCCAGAAAGGGAAGAGAATATGGCCTGGAGGTAAGAGGAGAGTTCTGGTGAAAGAAAGTTCTGGGTTTGAATTCCCTGGCAAATTGTTTAATGTCTCTGAGATTCCTGATCAGAGAAGGAAGGATTAGAGATAAAATACGTCAAGTCTCTGGCGCTCAGTGAAGAATAGTAGGAATTAAACTGTAGCCAGAAAGATTCCCAGAGGAAAAGACCTTGGACAGGGCCGACTGGCCAGGTTGGTGGATGCCCCTGGATGTAAAGAACAGAGAAACCCTCAAGTAAAGGAGGGACAAAATAGTAGGGATGCGTGTGGGAATAAGCTCTTGGAAATCTCACTTGGTCTCATGGCACTTCAGCTGCTTTCGAAATACAATAACTCCAGCCGCACACCAGCAGAGGCTCTGATTGCTCCTCAGCAGACAGAGAACAAATTGGTCTGTCCTCTGGAGCCCGGCCACTACAGTGACTCAGCCATTTCCTTACTCCCTGTGGCTCTTCAATGATTTCTCTTTACCAGAGGTCCACTTCTCCCTGAATAAACAGTTCAAATTCCAGAGAGAGGGACCGGATTGGCCCTGGTTGGTTGGTGTTTACAAGTTGCTGGTACCATTAATTCACCTTCTCACAGCCCAACCTGGTCCAAATAGCTGAAGCCGGGGCTGGGGTCATGTGCTATACAACATGGCCCGCTGGTAAAGAATGGCTTGGTCAGGGCAGGCAGCTTGAGCAGCCTGTGCAGTACAGTGGGGAGTGGTTGGGCAAGGTGGAGCTAAGACAGGCCTTCCTGGGGTTGGTGAAGGGATGAAGGCAGGTGCTGAGGAGCTTAGGTAGGCAGTGGTGGGTGGATGGCAGCAGAATAAGAGAAAAAGAGTTGAATTCTCAGGCTGAGGCAGGGGACTTCTTTAGAAAAGCAGGATGCCAGAAGGCTTTGGAGCAGAGAATGAGGCACTTCCATTCATAAGCAAATACCTGGGAAAAGACTGTTATCTCCAAGCCCTACTCCTCTTGGCTGTAGGCACAAGAGTCATAAGTTCTGTTTCACCCAAGATGATCCAATCAGACTACCTGGAAAGGGCAGCCCTCCCCAAATTGTCACACAATTGGTCTTGGCCTTGCCTGCTTTGTTAGCTGTGGAAAGTCCTTGGAAGTCAGTTCAACCTCCTTATTTGAATCCTTCGGAGAAAAGGGGCTTTGGGTTGCCCCCCAACCCACCCACCATGTGAATATCTCATTATCCCAACTCACAAATATTAAGATTCCTCTCCTTAGAATGCCCTGCACTCCACCACCAGGCCCCATTTCACTCAAAGCACACACAAACACACATGTACCACCCACGTGGCTAATCCAGCTTGTTCAGCTCATGATTCACTGCCTCCCGAGAACCTTCCCTGAACCTCAGGCTGGGTTAGAGATTCCTAGACAATCCCACCTCTCTCTGTTTTCCTGTATCACAGCACACTTCACACATCACATCTGTACAGAGGAATCAGATACAGTGCTTGCCTTGGAAGAGCTCAAATTTAAGCTGAGGGCTTCCCTGGTGGTGCAGTGGTTAAGAATCCACCTGCCAATGCAGGGGACACAGGTTCGAGCCCTGGTCCAGGAGGATCCCACATGCCATGGAGCAACTAAGCCCATGAACCACAACTACTGAGCCTGTGCTCCAGAGCCCGCGAGACACAACTCCTGAAGCCAGGGCGCCTGGAGCCTGTGCTCTGCAACAAGAGGGGCCACCTCAATGAGAAGCCTGCACACGGCGATGAAGAGTGGCCCCTACTCGCCACAGCTGGGGAGAGCCCATGCGCAGCAACAAAGACCCAACGGAGAACCCCCCAAAAAAATATATAAACTGAGCATCGCAGGGCGAGATCAAAGCCGGAGGGTGTTTGGGGAGCACAGAGAAAAGAGCAGTCAATTCTAACTTTGGCAGGGTGGGATGAAATTGAGGTGTAAAAAGAAAGGCATCCTAGAGATGTTTAGGAATCAGCTATATCTTGAAGGATGAATCATACTTGGACAGGCAGGCATTGGGGCAAGGTCAGGTGCATCACACTGGGAGCCATGGAAGTAATCCAGAACCAGGGGTCAGAATCTTCAGCTCTTCCTCTGACTTACTGTGTGACATTGGGCAAGTCACTGCACCTCTTTGGGCCTCAATTTCCCAAAGATTTAAGGAAAGTGTTGGACTAGGTGCTGTCTGACAGTCTTGCTCCTGTTTTTACTCCTAGACTCATCTTCCCCTATATTTTTTATTGATTCAGCAAATATTCATTGACCCCCTACTATATAGCACTGAGAATACAATGAGGGGACAAAAGAGATGTTTGTATACAGTAGTGGGTAAGTGCTGTTAAGTGCAGGCTACTCTGACAGTGAGTAACAAGGACACCTGCCCCACTGAGGACAGGAATGCCCTGATACTGTGGCATTTCAGCGGAGATCTGAAGGATAAGGTGAGTATGTCCCACCCTAGGCAGAGGGTAATAGCCTGGGCAAAGGCCCAGAGGTGGAGAGGAACCAGGCTCAGCTGAAAGGAGCCCCCAGTGACTCAGCACTGGAGGTGGGGATGGGACTGGGATGGGAGTGGTAAAAGGGACCTGATCACCAAGGGCCTCATGAGCCGTGGAAAGATATTGATATTTACCTGAAGAGTAGTGGAAAGGGGGACTTCCCTAGTGGCCCAGTGGGTAAGACTCCGTGTTCCCAATGGAGGGGGCCCAGGTTCGATCCCTGGTCACGGAACTAGATCCCGCTTGCATGCCGCAACTAAGAGTTTGCATACCTCTGCGAAGATCCCACATGACAAAACTAAGACCCAGCACAGCCAAAATAAATAAATAAATAAATATTTTTTTTAAAAAAAGAGTAGTGGGAAGGACCTAAATTCCAGCCGATGGATCATCTTCTCAAAGCCTCAGTTTACTCATCTAGAAAACAAGGATGATAAAGTACCCACCTTACATGGTATTGTGAGGATCAAGTGCATTAATATGTGTTAAGTGCTTAAAACACAACCTGGCAGATAGCAGTAACTAATAAATGTTTGCTTTTATTATTATTATTATCATTATTATTCATCTGGTTAATTCTTACACATTCCTCAAAATTCAGTATGGATACTGTCTCTTCTGGAGCTCCCTCCCCCGCACCGACCGCCCACACCAGGTTATGTACCACTCCTCTGGCTTCCCAAAGCCCCTGTTCTTACCTCTCTCACCCTGCACAGTAATTTGCTATTGACTTCTCTGCCTTTGCCCCTAAACCGTGAGTTCATCAAGGGCAAGGATTGTGCTCTATTTGTCAGGCACAAGGCTGAGCACAAAAAGAATGAAGGTGCTCAGCTGTGGTAGGCTGAATAATGGCTCCTCCAAAGATGTTCACATCCCAATCCCTGGACCTCAAGGGTATGTTACCTTACATAGTCAAAAGTACTTGGCAAATGTGATTCTGTTGAGATGGAGAGATTATTCTGGATTACTATATCTGGATTATCTAGATGAGCTTAATGTGATCACAGAGTCCTTATAAGAGGGAGGCAGGAGGATCAGTCAGTAGTAGGAGATGTGATGATGGAAGCAAAATGTGCTGGTGATGTGAAGAAGGGCCCACAAGCCAAGGAGCACAAGTGGCCTCCAAAAGCTGAAAAAGGTAAGGAAATGGATTCTCCCACAAAGACTCCATAAAGAACACAGCCCTGTCCTCATCCTGATCTTTTTTTTTTAATATTTATTTATTTATTTATTTATTTATTTATTTATTTCTGGCTGCATCGGATCTTAGTTGCCACATGCGGGATCTTTCATTGAGGCATGCAGGCTCTTTGTTGCAGCACATGGGCTTCTCTAGTTGTTGCTCGGGCTCCAGAGCACGTGGGCTCAGTAGTTGCAGCACGGGTTTAGTTGTCCCATGGCATGTGGGATCTTAGTTCCCCGACCAGGGATCGAACCCACGTCCCCTGTGTTGGAAGGTGGATTCTTAACCACTGGACCACCAGGGAAGTCCCTCACCTTGATCTTAGACTTCAGGCGTCTAGAACTCTAAGAGAATAAATTTGTGTTGTTTTAAGCCACAAAGTTTGTGGTAATTTGCCATAGCAGCAATCGGAAATTAACATACAAGACAACCATGAAGCAGGGATTAGAGAAAGAATAGTTGTGGGGAGAAGCTGATGCTCAATTCAGGCCCTCCCTGATCCCCAGCATCAGTGAGAGCAGGGCTGGGCTTTATGGTGGACCCATCTGCCCACCCCCTTAGCACATCCTCGTCAAACTGGGCCCTCCAGGAGCAAGGTGCTACCATCATATTAACTTCATCTCTGGGCTCTCATGACTTGGTGAGTAGAGAAGAGGGAGAAGAATCAGTGGATCCAATGACATCAGTGGACCGTTTTTCCTGGCTCCAGAGGATAGAGGTTGGAGAATAGAGTAATGGAAAGAACACTGGCCCAGGAGAGCTGGACTCAGTTCCTAGCTCTGCCACCAACATCCTGTGAGATTTTGAACAAATTATACAGTTGACCATTGAACAACTCGGGGATTAGGGACGCCAACTCTCCTGGCAGTTGAAAATCTGAATATAACTTATAGTCAGCCCTCTGCATCCTGGATTTAACCAACCATGGATTGTATAGTACTGTGGTATTTACTATTTTTTTTCAAGTTTATTTATTTATTTTAATTTATTTTTAATTGAAATATAGTTGATATAAATAGTATATGTTACAGGTGTACAATACAGTGATTCACAATTTTTAAAGGTTATACTCTATTATAGGTATTATAAAATATTTATTATACTCCCCATGTCGTGCAGAAAGAATTCAAGTTTAATTAAATGTGCTGAGCCTCAAAATTATACTTAGGGACTTCCCTGGTGGCGCAGTGGTTAAGACTCCATGCTCCCAATGCAGGGGGCCTGGGTTCAATCCCTGGTCAGGGAGCTAGATCCCACATGCATGCCACAACTAAGGAGCCCGTCTGACGCAACTGACAGGGCACAACCAAATAAATAAATAAAATATAAAAAAAAAATTATACTTAACATGATTTAATCTTTCATCATGATTCCCAAAGTGGATTAGAAACTCAGGACTTTAGGGTCACCACCATCATTAATGCCACTGAACCCAGAGCATAGCTCTAGATAACGAACTGAGAATAGCTTGACCCTTGTAATCATACCGTTTTATGCCATGAAGGACTTCAGAGTTGGTGCAGCCCTCTCATCTTATAGATGAGGAAACTGAGGCCCAAAGAGGGAATGACTTATCAAAGTCACATGTGGAATTAATAGGAAAAATAAACATATCTAATCTTAGAAGTTACTTTTGGGGGGTGATAAAACCTTGATTTTAGTTTCTTTTTTTTTTTTTTTTTTTTTTTTTAATGGAAAGAACACTGGCCCAGGAGAGCTGGACTCAGTTCCTAGCTCTGCCACCAACGTCCTGTGAGATTTTGAACAAATTATACAGTTGACCATTGAACAACTCGGGGATTAGGGGCGCCAACTCTCCTGGCAGTTAAAAATCTGAATATATCTTATAGTCAGCCCTCTGCATCCCGGATTCAACCAACCATGGATTGTATAGTACTGTGGTATTTACTATTGAAAAAAATTCGTGTATAAGTGGACCCATGCAGTTCAAACCCATGTTGTTCAAGTGTCAACTATATAATCCAGACCTACTTTTTCTCTTGTATTCCTCATCCCAAGAAATGGGGAAAATCCAGGGGTATTTCTAAACTCCAACCCCCTTCCCCTAACTATACAATCATTTACCAAACCCTGTCATTTTTATCCCTGAAAATTTCTCAGATTCTTCCCCTCCTCCCCCTCCTCATGGCTGATATCCTAGTTTAAGTCTTATCATCTCATTCAGAGATTAACTGGAGACCTTCTATGTATGTACATGGATTCTGATACTAACCTCATAGGAGACCTCCCCTCCTCAACATCTGCACTCCTTTCCTCCCCTCAGCCAGAATGATCTGCCAAAAACACTGATCTGACCAAATCACTTCCCTGCCTACATCCCATCAGTGGAATCCCATCACCAAGGTGATATGGTCCAGAAGCCTGAGAATGACTTCCAAGGCCCTGCATCACCTAGGCTCTGATGGCTCAACTAGCCACATCCTTCTCCTCTTCCTGCCTCACAGTTTGTGGTCCAACTATGCAAAACTATGTACTGTTCCCTGAATACATGCAGCATTTGTCACAGGTCTACCCACATTTCTTCTACCTTTCTAACAGAACTCTGATTTTATTGGGGCAACAAAATGCTTAGCTACAAAACACCTTTCAGTTTTCCTTACAGTTAGAGGTGGCCACATCACACAACTCTGGCCAATGAGGTGTAACAAGTCCTTGGTGAGGCTTTCAGGAAAGCTCTTTAAAAGATGACGCAGGGCTTCCCTGGTGGCGCAGTGGTTGAGGGTCCGCCTGCCGATGCAGGGGACATGGGTTCGTGCCCCGGTCCGGGAAGATTCCACATGCCGTGGAGTGGCTAGGCCCGTGAGCCATGGCCGCTGAGCCTGCGCATCCAGAGCCTGTGCTCCACTACGGGAGAGGCAGCAACAGTGAGAGGCCCGCGTACCGCAAAAAAAAAAAAAGATGACACAGTGTTTTCCCTTTGCCATTGCCCTCCTTCCCCTCTTCCTTCCTCCCACTTGGAATGCTCATGTGATGTCTGGAGATGAAAGTGTCTTGTTGCAACCATGAAGGCAATAGTCAAAAACTATGAACAACAGATTAGAAGCACATGAGGTGCCTAGGTCCTCGGTGGTATCTCTAAGCTGCTACAGCAACCCTGGATTATCTCCCCAAGACCTCTTCTTACTTGAGAAAAATACATTCCTTACTGCAGAGCTTCCTAACCAGTGAACACATTTTATTGATGTGTTCAGTTTATTTCCTCAACCCTCTGAGCAGCCAGGGGGTTGGGCTTTTACAACCCAAGCCCTGGGCTCTTACAACCCCCAATCCATTCATCTCTGGCCCCAAACAGTCTGTCCCTCTACTCTACTGGGACAAATACATATTTTTGTACACACACCACTATGTGACAAAGATTAGAAAACTTTGTCTCAGTGGTTTAAGTTTGCTTATTACTCTGTCCCACTTGGCCATTGCCTGTGTCTCTCAGTTTGACCACTTTGATGAAGCCTATATTGGACTTCAGGTTCACCCCAGATGTCCACTGCCCCTACTGTCTCCACTGCTATGAGTTCCATCCCAACTCACCTCCAGATTGTCATTGCTGCATTGCTGCCTGCATCAGTCTGCTGTGCAGCCAGGGCTCCTCTTGGGCTACCCATTCAGTGGCACTGACCTACCTTTGACCTCTCATGCTCCGTGTGGGCTCAATCCCTGTCATCCCACTAACTCAGCATCTTCGCTCACCTCCAGATCCCCAGGGCTATCTCTCTTTCTCACCTGCTCTCTCACTCTTGCTTATCATTAGGGGTGCACCCTTTATCTCTCTTATCCCACTTTGCTGGACCCCGAGTGTCTTACTGAAATAGTTTTCTGGCCAGACAAAAGTGGGCTAAGAAGAGCTTTACACTATGTCCACAACTAGTGCTCCTTATCTTCAAGCCACTTTACCAACCTGCTCTTCTGTGCCAGCCTCCCTCCACACTTAGAGTGATGTTTTCTCTCGGGACCCCCTTGTCCTCGTTGTGATCTGGCTTCCAATGCCTCCTTTCCCCACAACCTCAATATCCATCAGATATGCTTATATACATCTGAACCTCAAATATCAACAATTCAAGTTCTTACTTGTGGAGTCTATGCTAACCTGGGGATGCAGCTAGACACCCGAAGGGCCTAGAATATGTGCAGAATCCTGAGCCTCCTGTGACAGAATGAATATTTAAATTCTCTAGGCCTCAGTTTCCCCATTTGTAGATGCAGGAGCAGGACTACCTGATCTTAGCTTCATCAGTCTGATACCAGGAAGAACCCTGGGGGCAGGCTTGAGGGCCCAGAATACATTAGAACAAGTCTAGGATCTGGGAGAGGGGGAAAAATGAGGGCGAGAGGAAGTTTTCAATCAGGTGCTGAGCTTTCACTGCCAAAAAATTTCCCACAAACAAACCCACCCCAGCAAAGGAAGTTACTGTCGGCTGGCACACTGCAGAAAAGAAGGCGGGCACGAGGCCTCATTAATCCAGCAACTGTGGGATCAGCTGCAGATACCCCCAGCCCACCCACTTCTCACCATCTGCTGCTGCCGCCGCGGAGCTGAAGGCGTGCGGCTCTGGTGGGAGTCCAGCCTGAAGCCCACAGAAGGGCCTGCACCCTAGACTACGGGGCAGCCTCGCAGCAGGGACCCGTAAGTTCCCTTGAGGCCAGGATCGTGCCCCAATCTTGTCTCTCAACCTCCACCCCAACCTGAAATGCAGTGTCACAACCCTCCACGGGGCCCTCCCTTGGAAGCACCTGAGGGAGAAGCCCCAGCTCCCTGAATAAATATTAAGCAAATAAGTGATCAAACTGCATTGATTGGGAACCCACTGTGTGCCAGGCACACACTTTATCCCCCATAAATACTCCCCAAAACCACACTAAGACTCTCCAAAACTAATCTGTCATAATTCTTGATGATTTCAATATGCACATAGATGATCCTTTCAATATCCTAGCTTCTGAATTCCTCAACCTCTGCTTCTCCTTCCCCCTCATTACTCCCTTCCTGCTCATACCTTAGGCCTTAAGACCTGAATTTCAATTTCAAGCATCCTCTTGTCAATGCCTACTTCCTATCCCACTCCCTTTAGTACCCTGACTCAAAATAACCCTTCAGCCCACTGGGACCTTCAATTCACTTTTTACTGTCCGTCCCCCTCCCACCTCCCATGTCCCCAATTCCCTTCCTATTCAGTTTAAATCCATGATCAAACATATAATCCCATCCTTGCAAACATCCTTTTTTTGCGCCCTCCCTCATTTCACTGTATTCTAGTTCATTTGCTCTCTCTCGCTCCTAGATGATGTCTTCCTGCTTTCTCCTCTTTCTTTCAAACCTCCAATACCTCCTCCCTCATCTTCATTCTCAAGTGAAGACTCTGCTTCCTATTCCTACCTTTCTGGCCACCTCTCAATTTCTTCCTCATCTCTTTGAACTCTAAATATTGGAGGCTCTTGGACCTTTTCTCTAACTACATTCACTTCTCAGAATCACTCATCCAGGGTCATGGCTTTTAATATAATTAATGTTCAGAAGATTCCCAAATATATTTCCATCCCATATCTCTCCCCTTGGCTCTGGAGACATATATACTATTATCAAGTTGACATCTCCGCCTTACTGTCTAAAGGGCATCTTAAAATTAACATAGCCAAAAACCCATTCCTTTTTACCTTCTCATCCACTCAACCTACTCTCTTCCCCATTTTAGCAAATGGCATCACCATCCTTCTAGTCTTTCAAGCCAAAACCCTTGGAGTGATCCTTAACTCCATTTGTTTTTCTTCTCTTCCCTAGACATTTCCCCCATTGTGCAGAGACTTGTATCATTGTTCGCTATTGTAACCTCAGCTCCTGAAAGAGTGGCCCTTAGTAGGTGCTCAATAAATGTTTGCCTAATAAGTGAATAATTAAATTAATTGAATTGAATGACTTGGGTACCAAGTCATTAATCCATCTGTTCATTCAATAATTAAAATAATTACAGATTGTGATAACTAAGGGCTGGGAAGGAAAATACTATGGAAGAAATAGCAGAGGGGCTCTACCTAGGCAGGGTAAAAGTCTTTTCCCTGAGAAAAGGACTCAAAATGAGACCTGAAGGATGAGAAGGAATCACTGCGAAAGAGACAGGCAAAGAACATCAGTGCAAAGTCCTGGAGGTAGTAAGAGCTGAATACTTTCTAGGAAATAACAGATGGCCAGAGGGGCAGAAGAACAGGGAGGGAAGGGACGAAGATGCCAGAAGACATTGGAGAGCTGGCCAGACCTTGCAGGCTTTTGCAGACCCGAATAAGGACTGTGGATTTTATTCTAAGGTCACTGACTTCATATGTCTTGTCAACTTTCTAAATAAAGCGTATGGAGTAATATTAAGACCTGAGGATTTGGATCCCTGTTCTGCCAGGCTTACACTATACGACCTCTACCAAGTATCTCTCCCTCAGGATAACCATTTCTGACCCGCTTACTTTGTAGCATTGTTTTCAGGTTCAAGTGAGATTAGCCAGGGATCTTCAGAGTTGTCATTGCCAGAACTTATAGGACATTTTAACCAGATTGTTAAAGACACAGGCCAAGCAAAACAGAAATCTAGAAATGGATTGCATTTAAAGAGGTTAAATATAGTTTAAATGAGCAAGGACTCTTCTGCTATGGTGCAAGTTAAAAGGCATTATCTAGCAATGCCTGGGGACTTCCAGCCAAGATTCCAGCTATGTTCCTGGCATTTGAGAAGGCAGGTTGAGAAGTGACCTACTGACAGGAAATTACCTGGAGCCTGGAGTTCTGTCCTGTTAAGGCCACAAAGTTGGGGCTTACTTTGCCTACCCCCAGCTCTGGCTTGGTCATTAACCCTCACCCCCAACCTTCTCCCTCTGCAAAGACTTGTTGGGCCCCATCTCTGTGCTCAGGGAGAGTTAAATATAAACCTAATTAAACTGCCTTGAAGTCAGGACAGCCCCAAGATGAATTATAAAAGGATTAGGATATCTGAATCAGGCTGGCCAGACCTATGTGCACTGGTGACCTAAGAGAGCCAGGCTGGAGTTCTAGCTCAACACCGGTTGGACAGGGTGGTGGCTAAAGATAGCTACAGCTCCTCCCCTCCATCTTCATACAGTTGCCCACAGGTGCCCAAAGGAAACTGAAGCAGTTCAGGGAAAAGGAATAGACTTGCACACGCTAACATGCCAGGCCAAGCCCAGGCATGGGGTCTGGGAGCTCAGAGCAGACTTAATAACAATGATGCCTTTTCCTGAGTACAAACCAGGAGACAGGAGCTTTAATACATTCTCTGTCATCTTCTTACACCCCTTTGAAGTACATAGTATTTTTCGCACTTTACAGGTGAGGAATCTGAAATGCAGAGGAGTCATGTGACTCTCCCAGGATCTACAGGTTGTCCGTGGAGAAGTTGGGATTCTAGCCCAGTCTGACTCCAAATTTTATGTACTCTCTGCTAAATCTCATTACCTCTCCCAGGATATTTGCTTCCTCCTCCTCTTACAGAGGGAGGGGACAGCTAAGGCACTTTTGCAACGGAAGCCTTTGCCCCTCAAAGGTGGAAATTTAAGAATACTTACTTTATCATATTGTCAGGAGGATTTAATGACTTCGAACACAGGCGAGCACACAGTGAGTGCCTAATGAATGTTGACCCTAGTCATCGTCATTGTTTTCATTATCATCATCGTCTAACCAAGATCCCTTCCTATGCAGCTGTGCCTTTACGCTCAGGAGACCTCAGGTTATTCTTCTCTCATTGGGGTGAAATCCTTGAACCTGGTATAAGAGTTAAGGCAGTGATTCTTAAAGTGTGGTCTCCATACAAGCAGCATCAGCATCACCTGATAAATTGTATAAAAAATACAAGTTTTCAGGCCCCATCTCAGGATCTATTCGATTGGAAATTTGGGATGGGGCCCATTAATCTGTGTTTGATGAGCTCTGCTAGTGATTTGGGTGTATGCTGAAGTTTGAGGATCACTGAGTAAAGGTATCTGCTAGCTACTGTAACAGATAACCTCACCCACCCAGTAGCTTAACACAGGGAAGTTTATTTCTCATTCACACAAAGTCCTAATGGGTGTTCCCGATGGGTAGGAAGCTCTCCTTTAAGTGGAAATATGTAGACCCAAGCTCCTTCCATCTTGTGGCTCTGGACTCCTCTGCATCTAGTCAGCCGACAGGGGAAGAGAAAGAGATCACATGTTGCAGGTTTCTGTGGAGCCACTCTAACTGCAGGAGAGGCTGGGAATGCAGTCAAGCTCTGTGCTCTGGAAGAAGAGGAATCACGTAGAGATTTTGGTGACCCCAGCAATGACCGCACTTGGTATTTGAGGCCCTCCATGACCTCAAGCTTGCTTATCTCTCCAGATTCATCTCCTGTCTTGGCCCCTTTCACTCTGGAACCCCAAAGTCCTCAAAATGTTATGATACCCCAGGAATTCTATGCCTTTGTACATACAATTTCCCTGCCTGGGATGCTCCTTCCTCACTGGCCCTCTCCACCCACATTCCCACGCGCATCAGCAGTGAACCTGCTCAGGGTATGGTCCTCCCTCACTCTAGGCCCTGGAAGAGGCCTCCACCCCACCCACCACGTACGCCTTAGAGTCATTCTGTCTCCTCACTGCAATGTTAACTCCTGGAGGGAGCAACTAATACATTTGTGTGTCCACAGAGCCCAGCAAAGGCCTGTCACGGAACTGGCCTCAGTAAATGCTTGCTGAATGAATGGAGGAGGGAGGGAGTGCCTAAGAAGAAACTCTGGGCCAACAAGGACCAGGCAATTTCAACAGCAGAATTACACCTGCAAACACTGGGTAAGAAAAGCATTTCCATTTGCAAGTGGCACTTTCTCTCCTGTCACTGGAAGGAACAGCTGAAACCTGCAGCTAAACCTGCCCACTATGAGGTATGTGGGAGATGTGTGCTGGGGTGGCACTGGTGACAGAAGCAGAACTGTCACTGGGGCCTCTCCCAGGGATCAAAGGGAATGGAAGTGGTAGATCAGAAGCAGAGAATCAGAAATGTGAGGTGTAACTAGCGAGAGGGGTCAGGAAGTCTGCCATGGTAGAACTTGGCCATATGGAAGGACCCCTGGCACTTGGTGATTTGCCCACCTCCATAGCAGACCAACACTTGTATCCCTTTCAATTTCCCATTCCCTGTCCTAGCCAGTTTCCATCTCTTCCTTCGTCTTTTCTAAGAACCCCTGACATGCTGTATAGCTGCCCTTCTCCCAGCCCCATCCCACATACATAAACCAACTCTCCTTTAAGGTAAGACACAGGCACTGTAGAAAAAGCATGGGTTTGGGGTCAGACCTAAGTTCAAATCCTGACTGGGTCACTTACTGACTTTGCAATGGTTGGTTTCCTTGTCTAATAAAATAGAGAGAAAAGTATTAACCTTAATGAGTTGCTGTGAGAGTTAAATGAGAAAATGTATGTCAATCACACATAGTAGATAAGAAAGCTATTTTTGTTATGCTGATCTTATGACCATGTGCTAAATCTTCCCTGCTAGATTAAAAGATCCTTGATAGCAAGGACATGGCTTCTTGTGAACACTGAATCCCTGGCGCCAGCATCTAGGGCAGTGTCTGGAACCTAGTAGATGGTTAAGAATTATTTGTCAATATAAACTGTTTTGTTAATATAAAAAATATGCCGATACATGACAAGTAGCACAGATACACAAATCCAAAGCTTGACCCATCCTCTGAAACTGGCATCCAGCTGTCATCATTCTTATACACAGCAAGAATTGGACTCATTATTAAAATCTCTCAAAGTAACTTCCCTACCAGCTGTCCTTCAGGCTGCAATAAGATGACAAAGATCTGACATCTTCATCACACAATTACTAAAACATCCTTCTTGAGTTGCCATTTTTAAATGTTTGCCTAATTTAGCTGGAGTTTGGGTTTAACTACAGGAAGAATGTGGGCTTGAATTTGGGAAAGGGAGGAACAGATAACTAGGTCCCTTTCACTCACTGAAAGACTTTTGTTAGAGAACTCCCAAGTAAGACTCGCCTAGTCAAATAAAACAAGCAACACAAAAAAAAGGAACTTGGAAAGAAAGAGGTCTTGGAACAGGAGTCTGAGAAGGCCTCACTCCAGCAAAAAATCCTTCAGTGTCTCTCTAGGGCCTCAGAACACAGGTCAAGATACTTGGTCTGGCATTCAAGCCTTCCAGGATCTGGCTACACCTCCAATCTCTGCAACCCTGTCCCATCCTCCCAACTGTCACCCCCATCACTACGCACCCAATTGATTATGTGGAGCTTAGGGCTCTTCCAGCTTCTATCCTGACCAGGGGCCAGTTTTATTTCTTCTGTGAAGTGGGGCTGGTCTAGTCCAACAGCCAACAAATATTTATTGGAGATTTGCTATGCACTCAACATGATTCTAGATGCTGGGGATAAAGCAGTTAACAAAACAGATAAAATTCTCTGGCCTCAAGAAGGAAACAGATGATTAAAATGACCACATAAATAAACAATACAGTCATTTAAATGGTGATAATTGTTTACTATATGAGTTCCTTTTTCCTCTGTGCTGGCACTGGTGAGTGAAAGTGGCAAAACAAAACTTGTGCTTGATTCAACGTATAGTTGGTTTGGGGGTTTTTTTCTCGCCACATCACACAGCTTGTGGGATCCTAGTTCCCCAACCAGGGATCGAAGCTGGGCTCACAGCAGTGAAAGCAACAAGTCAGCCACTGGGCTGTCAGGGAATTCCCTCAATGTATAGTGTTAAACATCTTTCTTGGATGTTCTAAAGACTCAAAGAAATACTCTGTACCTTCTCCTAGCACTGCATTGAGGCCCATTAACTGATATTTACAGCACATTATCTTGTCCTTCTGACTAGATCGGTAGCTGCTTGAGGGCAGGGACAGAGTTTGACTTTCATGAAGGCACCAGAGACGACCTGCTGAATGAATGAGAGGAGGATTGCACCAACCCTGGGCTGTCTTTCCACTGACCCCCTAGTCGTAAACCCTTCTCAATATTTTTCAATCCTTTAATTCTTTTCTGCCCTACAAAGTTTCTGCTACTCTTGCAGTGGGCCTGTCCTGGTTTCTAAAGGGGTCTGCTGGGGATAAAATCCCTTGGAGCTGAGATCCCTGCAGACATTAAATAGCATCCTGGAAATAAGCATGGCTATTTTCTAAACCAACTCAATGAAAATAATGATTGCAAAAGTCATCACCTAGTGAGCGTCTTCTATTGCCAGGCACCATGCTAGGCCCTCGACATAGAATGTCTTTCTAATAAGTAACAAATTCTCCCTGGTAATCCTCACAGCGCCAATAACCGTGAGAAATACATGGAAATTACTAGCTGCTATCAATATTACTGTGTCTAAAACTACCGTTTTCCCCTGCATTAGAACAATCTGAACATTGTTAGGCAAAGACATCTAAGCAATTTTAAAATTATTTGAGTCATGACAGAGAGACTCACAACTGAAATATTTACCTTTCAATTTCAGGTGAGGATGTTCCCAGAGATGGAAGATGTGACAAGTTCTCGCATCGTGTGAGCGTCGGAGAAAAGTTCCCCTGACAAGTCACGTGCAGAGATGGGAACTGCTGATTAAGGAGAGGATTAATTTTATCTTCCAAGTATTTCTGCCAAGGAAGTACTATTAGATTTGTAGAATGGTGAGGCTGGAAGGCTCTCTTGAGGTCTCCTGCTCAGCTCCTTTGCCTTATGGATGGGGAAACAAAGGCCCAGCAATCAGAAGGGCATCCTAATTGTTCAGACTGCCTCTTTACATGCCCCACTCCAACCCGTATCCCACACGTATCCTAGAGTTCACTGCAGGAACAAATGGATAAAAATAAAGGGGGAGTTTTGATCTTGAGTTATCCATTAGTTTACTTAACAAATATTTATTGAGTATTTTCCAGGCACTTTTCTGTTCTGGACACTGGAAATATAGCAGTAAACAAAGCAGACAAAAATCTCTGCCCTCATGGACCTTACATTCTAGAAAGAAGAGGGGGACACTAAAAATATATACATTCAAACGTAAATTGCAAAGACTGTTAAATGGTCATAAAAACTAGAGAGAAGAATAAAGCAGGAAGGAGATAGGAGGGCCAGTGGGGAGGGGGGTAGGAACTTAAGTAGAATAGTCAGAAAAACCCTCACTTAGAAAGTGATAGAAAAAGGAAGGGAGCCATGTGGATATCTAGTGGACAAAATACAGACAGAAGGAACAGCAAATGTAAAGGTCCAGTGTGTCCAAAGAACACTGAGGAGGCCCATGTGGCTAGAGCACAGGGAGTGAATTGTAAGATTTTGGACATGAGTTCAAGGAGATAATAGGGGGCTGGAGAGGGGTGTACCATATCCTGAGTGTGTGTGCCATCAATGGCTGGTTTCCTCTTATATTCATCCTTCTCTGTACTTCTCCCTTGCTCTCTGGCTTCTGGCTAGGTTTGACCAGTGGGAGGCACTGGCAGGAGGTTAGAGAGAGAGGGAAGAAAAACCAAGTATATCTCCCACTCTTCTCGGTTTCAAGTGGTATATCTAGTAGGGGCCACAGCTTCCCATGGCTCCAGCTCCCACCAGGTAGGCCCACCTTGGTTCTGGCTCCAGTGGGGCAGCTCCAGCCCTTGGGCTCCCTTTATTCCTGCATCCCTAGGGGAAGTTGCATTCCCCTGCAATTGCAAATCTCAGGGTTGCCTCACCTTCCCTTTATTGCCCTTTTAGCTCTTCTAATGCCCTTGTAACTAACTCCCTGTATTAAACAATCTCTACTAAATTACCTGGTGTGGGTTGTTTTCCCAGCTGGACCCTGACTGATGTAGGCTCCATAGGCCCCTGTAAGACTTGAGCTTTTACTCTAAGTGAAATGGGCAGCCATTGGAGGGTTCGAGCAGAGGTTCACGAAGGGCCTGCAAAGCCCAGATGAAACATTTGTGCTTCCATCAGTATTTCTTGAATTGAAGGCACCTGCCCAAAGTCACACAAAATTTGTGATTGAACAGACCCCTGGTGTCTGCTTCTCTGCTCTCCACTCAGTGTTCAACAACTGGCATTGAGGAGCCAGAGATTTCAAAGAAAAGGAAATGTATTTGCATATTTTTAAGCAGTTTTGCCCAAGACTCCAAGTCTTTGAAGTCCTTTGGAGGTCAGGAGGGGAGACGACACTGTGCAGAGGAAGGCTTTTCTCTATTTGATTTCCCAGGAATGCCAGCAGAGATGAAGAAAAGCTAACCCTTATAGGGAGTCTCTGCAATATCCTAGGCACCCTGCCAGGCAATTTCACATCCAATGGCTCATTTAATCCTACAAGGACACTACTCAGTAGGTGTTATTATCTTTATTTTGCAAACACAGCTTTTGAGTTTCAGAGAGGTTAGGTAACTAGTCTAAGATCACACAGCCTCCTATTCCATTGACAAGTAGATGAAGGATTAATTCAAACCTTCAATGTGGCCATCAGGGCAGTGGAGTAGGGAAGTCTTTAGGGAAAGTCATTGGACAAGAGGCCAGATCTTTGGACTAAAAGTCATTTTGCCTCCCTGAGTCTCAATTTCCTCATCTATAAAGTAGGAATAATATCAATGATACTCATTTCAAAGGAGAGTTTTGAAGGTTAAGATAGGCTACTGCATGATAAAGACTTTGTACATTTTAAAGCTCTATACCAGGGACTTCCCTGGTGGTGCAGTGGTTAAGAATACGCCTGCCAATGCAGGGGACATGCGTTCAATCCCTGGTCTGGGAAGATCCCACATGCCATGGAGCAACTAAGCCCATGGGCCACAACTACTGAGCCTGCACTCTAGAGCCCGCAAGGCACAACTACTGAGCCCACATGCCACAACTATTGAAGCCCGTGTGCCTAGAGCCTGTGTTCCACAAAAAGAGAAACCACCACAATGAGAAGCCCGCGCACCACAATGAAGAGCAGCCCCTGCTCGCTACAGCTACAGAAAGCCCGCGTGCAGCAACGAAGACCCAACGCAACCAAAAATAAAAAATAAATTTAAAAAATAAATGAGTAAAAAATAAAGCTCTATACCAAAAGCTCTGAACTTGAGGTCCATGCCTGAGCTTTGAAGTCCATGAACCCCTTGAAGTTAATGCCAAAATTTGTAAGTACAGGCAGAGATCTGCTGATCCTGCCAAAACATCTGACTTTCTTCATGCCTCTTCTACAGATAAGCATCTTGCTGTGTGGGTGGTGATTCTATTATTTAAAGAAAGGCTTTGAGCTCCCTTCTGCCTTCCCCAAATGATGATACAAGAAGTTGGAAGTTGAGGATTGGTACAAGATGGCAGAGTAGAAGGACGTACACTCACTCCCTCTTGCAAGAGCACTGGGATCACAACTAACTGCTGAGCAGCCATCGACAGGAAAACACTGGAACTCACCAAAAAAGATATCCCACATCCAAAGACAAAGGAGAAGCCACAATGAGACAGTAGGAGGGGTGCAATCACAATAAAATCAAATCCCATAACTGCTGGGTGGGTGACTCCCAAACTCATTCTATGAGGCCACCATCACCCTGATATCAAAACCAGAGAAAGATACTACAAAAAAAGAAAATTACAGACCAATATCACTGATGAATATAGATGCAAAAAATCCTCAACAAAATACTAGCAAACAGAATCCAGCAACACATTAAAAGGATCATACACCATGATTAAGTGGGATTTATCCCAGAGATGCAAGGGTTCTTCAATATATGCAAATCAATCAATGTGATACACCATATTAACAAATTGAAGAATAAAAACCATATGATCATCTCAATAGATGCAGGAAAAGCTTTTGACAAAATTCAACACCGATTTATGATAAAAACTCTCCAGAAAGTGGGCATAGAGGGAACTTACCTCAACATAATAAAAGCCATATATGACAAACCCACAGCCAACATCATTCTCAATGGTGAAAAACTGAAAGCATTTCCTCTAAGATCAGGAACAAGACAAGGATATCCACTCTCACCACTATTATTCAACATAGCTTTGGAAGTCCTAGCCATGGCAATCAGAGAAGAAAAAGAAATAAAAGGAATACAAATTGGAAAAGAAGAAGTAAAACTGTCACTGTTTGCAGATGACATGATACTATATATAGAGAATCCTAAAGATGCCACCAGAAAACTACTAGAGCTAATCAATGAATTTGGTAAAGTTGCAGATACAAAATTAATGCACAGAAATCTCTTGCATTCCTATACACTAATGATGAAAAATCTGAAAGAGAAATTAAGGAAACACTCCCATTTACCATTGCAACAAAAAGAATAAAATACCTAGGAATAAACCTACCTAGGGAGACAAAACACCTGTATTCAGAAAACTATAAGACACTGATGAAAGAAATTAAAGATGATACCAACAGATGGAGAGATATACCATGTTCTTGGATTGGACAAATCGACATTGTGAAAATGACTCTACTACCCAAAGCAATCAACAGATTCAATGCAATCCCTATCAAACTACCAATGGCATTTTTCACAGAACTGGAGCAAAAAATTTCACAACTTGTATGGAAACACAAAAGACCCCGACTAGCCAAAGTAGTCTTGAGAGAAAAACACGGAGCTGGAGGAATCAGGCTCCCTGAATTCAGACTATACTACAAAGGTACAGTAATCAAGACAATATGGTACAGGCACAAAAACAGAAATATAGATCAATGGAACAGGATAGAAAGACCAGAGATAAACCCACACACCTATGATCAACTAATCTATGACAAAGGAGGCAAGGATATACAATGGAGAAAAGACAGTCTCTTCAATAAGTGGTGCTGGGAAAACTGGACAGCTACATGTAAAAGAATGAAATTAGAACACTCCCTAACACAATACACAAAAATAAACTCAAAATGGATTAGAGAGCTAAATGTAACACCAGGCACTATAAAACTCTTAGAGGAAAACATAGGAAGAATACTCTTTGACATAAATCACAGCAAGGTATTTTTTGATCCACCTCCTAGAGTAATGGAAATAAAAACAAAAATAAACAAATGGGACCTAATGAAACTTAAAAGCTTTTGTACAGCAAAGGAAACTATAAACAAAACCAAAAGACAACCTTCCGCATGGGAAAAAATATTTGCAAACGAATCAATGGACAAAGGATTAATCTCCAAAATATATAAACAGCTCATGCAGCTCAATATTAAAAAAACAAACAACCCAATCCAAAAAATGGGCAGAAGACCTAAATAGACATTTCTCTGAAGAAGACATACAGATGGCCCAGAAGCACATGAAAAGCTGCTCAACATCACTAATTATTAGAGAAATGCAGATCAAAACTACAATGAGGTATCACCTCACACCAGTTAGAATGGGCATCATCAGAAAATCTAAAAACAACAAATGCTAGAGAGAGTGTGTAGAAAAGGGAACCCTCTTGCACTGTTGGTGGGGACGTAAATTGATACAGCCACTATGGAGAACAGTATGGACGTTCCTTAAAGATAGAATTACCATATGACCCAGCAATCCCACTACTGGGCATATACCCAGAGAAAACCATAATTCAAAAAGACACATGCACCCCAATGTTCATTGCAGCACTATTTACAATAGCTAGGTCATGGAAGCAACCTAAATACCCATCGACAGACGAATGGATAAAGAAGATGTGGTACATATATATGCAATGGACTATTACTCAGCCATAAAAAGGAACGAAATTGGGTCATTTGTAGAGATGTGGATGGATCTAGAGACTGTCATACAGAGTGAAGTAAGTCAGAAAGAGAAAAACAAATATCATATATTAACGCATATATGTGGAACCTAGAAAATGGTACAGATGAACCAGTTTGCCGAGCAGAAATTGAGACACAGAAGTAGAGAACAAATGTATGGACGCCAAGGGGGGAAAGCGGCAGGAGTGGAGGTGGGTGTGGGGGTGTGATGAATTGGGAGATTGGGATTGACATGTATACACTGATGTGTATAAAATGGATGATTAGTGAGAAAAAAATAAAAAAAGAAAAAGAGAGGCTTTTCCATACAACATGGTTTCCAAATGTAAACCGACTATCTGCTGTATAGACTATGTACTCTGGACTTTAGAGGAAATTCAAAGGATTTGCAAGGGTAATTTCGATTACATATGATTTTTGCGTCACAGACTGTCTTTAGAATCCAACTCCTGTATACGATGTGACTTCTCTGTGTGTTTGTGGCAGGAGGGTCTGTGACTTCCAGTAGCAGATTCTCAAGGGAGAAAGTGACCCAAAGTTGGCTGGGAAGCACCATTCTAGACAAATCTTACAGGTATTACAATGTTAATAATGATGACCATGCTCTGGTGATTGTCACTACGTATATGTTTACTGAGCACCTACTGTGTGTGTGTCAGGCATAATTCAAGAATGAATTAGAGAGATCCATGACCCCACATGGCTCATAGTGCTGTGGGGATAACGAACCAAGTGTAGCTGGCAGGTTTCTTGGAGGAGGTGGAATATGAGCTGGATCCTAAAGGACGCTAGGAATCTTAACAGGTGAAGATGATAGAAGTGCTTGCCAGGCAGGAGGCAAAGACATAGAGTAACGAAGGTGGCCGGGTCTCCTTAGAGAATGCTTAGGTGTGACTGGAGTACAGCCTGAGATGTGGGATGAGCAGAAGTAGAGCCTGGCTATGGATACCTTCTGTGTCAGCCAGGATAACAAACTCTCCTCTCTGTCCCTACTTCCCCAACTCATTCAGCCCTTTCTCTCTGCCAGCACCCATTCCAGGGCTGAATACCTATGGATGCTTGGAAGAGGGAGACCCTTAACCTAGATAAAAGCAAGACAGACTTGGATTCCTGTCCTAGTTCATCTACTATCCAGATATGTGACCTTGGGCAAGACCCTTCCTCTCTCTGAACCTCAGTCTCTTCATCTCTAAAATGGGAATAGTCATACTTCTCGTACCAATAGTACCTGGTAGGGTGCTTGGCACTTAGTGGGAGCTCATTTCATGTTAGTTGAACTGGGCTTTTGGAGGGCATCAAATGAGGTGGTAGATGGTTGCGTGATTAGGAAGAAAGACCAAAGATGGCCTCAAAGCCCTGCGTTATTGCCATGGTCACTGACCTTGAGCTGCTCTCACTCCAACCAGAGGCAGCAAACTCTCAGCCCTCTCTCTTCATGCCAAGCTCCCACTGCTGCAGAGGAGGCAGGAGGGAGATTCATCAATTGCCTGGACTGATGCCAGACATTGGAAATCTCCCGGTGCATGCTAATGCCATCGACCTCGCTAGGATGTGCTGGGTTTTCAAACAAGTTTATTTGACTCTGATTCACCTCTGAAGAAAAGAAAGGTTACATTATTGCTATGAAGAAATACCAAGAACAAAGTCATCCAAACAACAACAATTCTCCCCAGGCTTCAACTTTCCCAACTTCTGTTTACATTTAGGTGACATGCTCTTCCTAGAGAGGCCACCATCCACTTACTTGATTAACAAATGCTCACTTTGAGCAGACCCTGAGCCAGGCCCTGAGAGCACCAAGAGAACACAGAGCAGACCCTGTGCTAAAGAAGCTCCAGGTCTAGGGGCAAGAAAAGGGCAGAGCTATGGACACAGACAACTGGGTGTGATGGGTCGTAGGATGGGGTAGCCCAGAGTGCTGTGAGAGCCAGAGAAGGGGACACTCACTAGCCTGAGGTGGGCAAGGCCAAAGAGGTTTTAAAGGTACCAGACCCTCTACAGGCTGGGCCCGACTGCAGCCACAGTGCTTCTTTCTCTGCACCTGCCCGCATCCTCTGCATCACCACGCCAATGACCTGCAGCCTTTCATCTGCTCCAGGCTATTTCATGCAATCACCGATGATAAAGTATGTAAAGTGAGGCTTGGGAACCGATGAGTGAAGCTTCTTCCTGAAGAGGATTCAGACAAGGTCTCATAGGGACGCTTGAGTTGGCTCTTGGAATGAGTAGGAGTTCACCCAAGGAGTCGTCCAGGGGTTCCTCGTGGCATGTGGGTAGGAAAGAAAGCATGTACAGGGGATGGTACAGAGTTCATTGTAACTGGAGCATAAGAGGAGCGTGGGGGAATGTGGGAGTTGAGGCTGGGGGCAGGGAAAATGTAGCCGAGGGCCTTGGATGCCAAGCTAGAGTTAGGACTTTATCCTGTAGGTGATAGGAGCCCTTTGTGGGTTGTAAGCAGGGTAGTGACTTGATCAACCCTCAAAATGACCCCAGGGTCCTTGAAGTAGGTCCAGAAGAGGCCAGATTTCTACAAACTGAAGGAGAAAATGCTGAAATCAGACTCAAAGGCAAGAAAGTGCATTCCAAGCCCCAACAGAGGCTCAGCCAGTGCATAATCGCTCCTCCTGCTATAGCCTGTGGGGGGCCAGGACTTCCCAAGGTCACCTTTCCTGATGGCCTTTGATGTCTCCAGCATTTCTCCCCCACTCTTCTAAACCATCGCCTTTCAGTAGGTTCTGTGCCAAGGACAGATTTGATGGCGAGCAAATGGCCCGCTGGAGAAATAAAATGCTTGTGTTTCTTCAGCAGGGAAAGCTGTTGGGGTTTTTTATTATCATTATTTTTATTTTTTTCTGAGCCACACAAGTGGCAGAACATAATAATATCACTTATTCTAACTCACTCTTGCAAATCAGAACTTTTTAATATTTTCCTTTCAAATGAAAATGCCATTTATCATTATCAAATGAAGTGCTAATGAAAACAACATGTGTAAGAAACACATTCACACAGCAGAGCGTGATGGAGCACCTTGTCAGCAGTCCATAGTCTTGCCGTTAATTTGATTTCTGCCAAAAATCACTTAAGTGAGACTTGGAGATTTTTTTTTCTTAATGCTCCAGGCCCTTCTACTGAGGCCTGCTTATTCCCCTCTCCTGAGAAGTCTCTGAAATCCCGAGCCTGTTTTAATCTGACTTTTAATGGAACTCCTATTGATTGCATGAGGGATGTGTACATGTTGGGGAGATGGGGTTACGCTCGCCTGTCTGTGTGTTATTGCTCATTTATTTCACCCAACACGTATTTGGCTGGTGGACTTTGGCTGCGTCCTTGTTGAGGTACGTGTGTGTTTGTGTACTTCAATCTGGGTGTGCCTGTGTAGGTGAGGCCTACAGAGGTGTGTTTGTGTCCTTAAGCCACGAGGACAGTAATTATGTCTATTCATTCTCCATTCAGGCCCAGCATCCCGCCTATTGCCTGACACATGGTAGGCACTCAATAAATATTTGTTAAATGAACGTTAAGTGAATGTGCCCACATGTCTTCATGAGGCCTATGTTTTTGTCTGTATGGGCTCATATCCGTGTGACTTACTTGTGTGGGACCTTCAGGGTAGGAACTATCCCTAATCTATTGTGCTTCATACAGTGCCTGGCACACAGAAGGCACTCAGTAATTATTTGTTGAGTGAATATGTCTGTGGGTTTCCACATATGTTTTTTTTTTATCAAGGTAAAATTTGCATAATATAAAATTAATCAATTTCAGTAGCACTTCGTACACATTCACAATGTTTTACAATCATCGCCTCCATTCTAGTTCCGAAACATTTTCATCATCCCAAAAAGAAACCTTGTACTCATTAAGCAGTCACTCCACGTTCCCCTCCCCCGAGCCCCAGGCAAACACTAATCTGCTTTCTGTCTCTATGGATTTACCTATTCTTGATATTTCATATAAATACAATCATATCACTTTTTGTGTCTGGCTCCTTTCACTTAACATAATATTTTCGAGGTGGTCCATGTATGTTTTTACGTCTGTGTGTATTTAAGTCATAGATGTGTGTTCACGTGTGGGACATGTGGCACCACTGCTGTGTCCCTTGCATAGGGCGTGACAATGAGGAAGACTTCGTTTGCCATTCCTCCGTCCCCTTTCCTGCCTGGTACCACCAAGCCTTTGCATAGTCGGTTCCTCAGCCCAGATCACCTTTCCTCACTCCCACCTCTGCTATTGCCAGGCTACTCTGAATGATTCCTTGGTGATCTGTCCAAGTGTTATCTACTCCAGGCAGTCTTTCCTGACCCCAGGCTGGGTTGCAAGATCCTCCTCTGGTCTCCCACTGCCCCTGTGCTTTCTTTTGTCACTACCCTGCCCCACTGTGCAGTCACTGCCTATCTACTTGTCTCTCTCCCTCTACTGGATCATGGCCTCCTAAAGGGCAGGGGCTGTATCTTCTTCACCTTTGCAGTGCCAATGCTTAGCATGTTTAGCATAGAGTGAGTAGCCCATAAGTGTAAGTTAAAAGAATGAATGGTTTTTCAGTAAAAGACATTCCACGTAGAGAGAACAGCCTGTACGAAAGCCCTGAGGCATGAGAGGATGCGTTCATTTTCAAAAACTGCAGCAGTTTGGTATGACTTGAACCCTGGTGTGTGTGAATGAGGAGGAAAGTGAGAATTTATATAAGAAGCAAGAAGTGGGAATGGGTCTATCATGAACCACGCTGAAGACAGTGGGAAGTCCCGGGAGGGTTTAAGCAAGGGCATGACATGGTCAGATTTATGCGCTAGAATAATCCATCTAGTTATTAGGGGGAGGATGGCTTGGAGAGGACCAGAATGCATGAAGGTGGCCCATTTAGGAGACTGTTGCAGAAATAGGTAAGTAACAGTGCTCGCTTAGTCCAGAGCGGTGGTAGTGGAACTGGAAACAGGGAGTTGAGCAGTGCTCAGCAAAGAGTGGTCTGTGAACTGGGGCTGATCCGTGAGCTATAACCAGTCCATAATGACAGAAGTACAAAAAGGGAAAGGTGAGAGTAGGGACTTAGAAACCTTTATAGCAATTTGATATTGCTGAGACTTTTTTATTATATTTTACAAGAGGGTTGGTCCAAAACATAGCAGAAATGGAAAAATAAAAGGTCCTTCACCACAGATAGTTTAGAGGACATGCTAATGAGTGGGGCATGCCAGGGAGTGGCAGAGAGGAAGCAGGGATGTCCCCTGAAAGACTGTCAATGACACAGGCCATGTCTGAAGCACGTCTATGTCCTCAGAACCCCTTGGGGAGGAAAGGAAGTCCCAGGGTTCATCAGGAATTGATGCTCCTGAACAATGCCAGGGCTCCCACAGAATGCCAGCAAAGATATCTTAGTCTGTTTGTGCTGCTATAACAAAATACCAGGCTGGACAGCTTAAACAACAACAACAAAAAATTATTTCTCACAGTTCTGGAGGCTGACAAGTCTGAGATCAAGGCGTTGGTGGATTTGGTGTCTGGTGAGAGCCTGCTTCCTGGTTCATAGAGAGTCATCTTCTTGCTGTGTCCTCACATGGAGGAAGGGGCAAGGAGCCCTCTGGGGTCTCTGTTATAAGGTCACTAAGCTCATTCATGAGGGCTCTGCCTCATGATCTAATCACTTCCCAAAGGCTCCACCTCCAAATATCATCACATTGGGGGTTAGTTTTCAAAGTCTGAATCTTGGGGTGACACAAATATTCAATCTATATAGAAAGGGAGGACAAAAAGTTGGACCCAGAAAGAAAATGGGATCCGAGTCTAGGTGGTCAGGAGCCACAGAGGAGTCCAGCCGTGTTTCCTTCTCCATTTTCCCCCAGCTTTGGCCTTGCTCTGCTTAAAGGCACAAGACACTATGAGCTTCTATAGAAACTGGGAGGCATGATGGACGCTCCCTTGTCCCACACTTAATCAGCCACCAAGCACTGCGATCTCAAGAGGCAGTAGAATGTGAGGTTGAGAGCATGAACTCTGGAGCCAGACTGCCTGACTTTGAATCCTGTCTCCACCACTTACTAGGCATATAACCTGGAATATGACATATACCTCTCTGGGCCTGTTTCTTTGGGTTATTGTGAGAACTAAATGAGTCATATGTCCAGTGCTTAGAATGGTGCTTGGCATATGGTGAGAGTTCTGTGTGTTTGCTGTTATGGTTAATGTTATTATATTGGTTGCTTCTACTTCCTCAGTGTCACCCAGGCAAATCTGCCCCTCTTTCCATGCCTTGTTCTACTGCCCCAATCCAGGACACCACCATTTCTCCCCAGACACAGCAGCCTCCTCCTCCGTGGCCTCCATGTCTTCCACTGGATAGTCCTTTGCTCCACTCTGGCCCCAAAATGCTATTTCTGAACCATGAGTCTGGCCATGTCACTTCCCTGCTTAAAACCCATCAGTGGTGCTCCACTGTCCCCAGGAAGAGGTCTAAGCTTGCAGACATAACTCACAACACCCTTCATGAGTCAGCTCGTTCCATCCTCTCACAGCCTCAGCATTTGCCTCAATTGCCTCTGCCCTCTATGCATCAGCCACCTGAGCACTCCTCAGCTCCCCAAATGGCTTTTGCATATTCTGATCTCTGTGCCTGGACACCATCCCCAACTCCTTTATCAAACCAGGTGCTCTGTCTCCTTCAAGCCGCAGCTTCTGAGATGCTGTGCCTGACCCACCAGGCAGAATTAGGAGCCCATGTTCTGTGTTCCCACAAGCCCTGTGCCTCCTTGACATAGAGCTGACCACATAGTGTTTTCTTCCTGTTTCATATCTGCCTCCCCAGATTTTGAGCTCCTCCAGGGTAGACTCTGGGCCTGACCCATCTGTATAGATGCTCGACAAACCCACATAAAATGGGATTGGATTGGAACCAGCCCAGTATTGCATTTGAAGAGCCAGAAAGCGGAATAAAGTGGCTGGATCCAACTTCTCCAGGAGAGGCTCGTGCGTGGGCAGGGGGAGCATGAGATGTTCTTTTCTCACACCGTCCTCTTCCTGCTGCCAACCCCCTCCTAGCCGCGTGAGTCTCGTGAGTTGACTCCAGATGGGATGGGCTTGGCAGTGGCTGCCTGGCTGTGTGCCCTCCAGCCGTGGGCGCCCAGGAAACACTTGCTGAAAGGAGCTGAGCCCCACCCAAGCAGTCCAGCCCTCCAACTCCTACCATAGGGCATCGGAGGCAGGAGTAGGTGGCAAGCAGAAGGTAGGTCACCTGAATCTACAATATCTCTATGAAATGGAGTCAATAATCCCTGCTGTAATGGTTGTCAGGGGCAGTCAAGGAGGTCACAGATGTGGGCACATAATGGGCACTTTCTACTCTTGCTAAACCCCTGTTAACTTTCTTGGTATCACAGAGGGAAACTGAGGTGAAGAGAGTGAGGAAAAGCACAACTTTGGGTAGGATCCCACTTCATTGCAGTGTAGATAGGAAGGTTCTCTGCAAATGTACAATATCTTCCAAGGACCTGGCCTGTTTTTAAAAGGCCCTGTGCGTGGTAAACTTGGGCACTGATTCGTAATGTTTAGGAAGCAGAGGTAAGCAGTTCAGGAAACATAGGGTTGTGAGTATGTGGAAGGGAAGTGAACTGAAACACTCTTGCTGACAAGAGCCAACATTTATAGAGAGTACTTACTACGGACAGAGACGGTGTTAAGTGCTTTATGTGTATAATCTTATTTAAGCCTCACACTAGCCCTAAAAGGATGGTACTATTATTATTATTATTATTATTATTATTATTATTATTCCCTTTTTACAGATGAGAACACTAAGTCAGAGGGAGTTAAGTAAGTTGCCCAAGGACCCTTTAATGCAGAGCCAGGATCTGAACCCCAAAGCTATCTGATTCCCAAGCCCTTGCTCCTTCCATCCTGCACTGGATGTTGTCATTGGTCTTCAGCCCTACACCTGCTGTTCTATACTCTTCTATGCACCATTAGGGCTGGAAACCTGAGAACTACATTTTTCAAGGCTCCGTGCCAGCTGGGTTCCAGTCTGGTTCTGCAGTTGGAAGGCACACATGAGCCATAAGAAGACAGGAAGAAAATTGAAGCCATTTTCAGCTTCCATCACTGCAAGTGTATGAACTCTTGGATTCCAGGAGCTGTACTGACATCGGTTCCATGAGTGGCTGCAGGGGTGCAGCCTCTACTCTCCCCCTTTTACTTCTCCAGACTGAGGAGCAGTAATGGCTTCCTTTCAGTAACTGATTGCTGGGGAGCATCCCCTTTAACCCCCTTTTACTCTCCAGCCCATCCAATAGCTTTGTAACAAAGTCCCTCTGCTTAAAATATCTAGAGGGGTTTGCTTCTCGACTAGACACCTGCTGACGTGGTATTGCTCTTAGTACTCCTTTAATCAGAATGACTAACCAGTTATATATAGAATCAAGGTATCAGCCGAGCAGGCTGAAGGTTAAGCTGAGGGCTCTGGCAGACAATGGAGATCCATCAGGGAAACTGAGGCAAGCATCCACTGGGCCAACACCAAGAAAGGAGGTTGCAGGTCAGAGGGCTCCCAGCAGGTATCCAGCATGGTAGGCTCAGGCTGTGAGCCTAATTCCAGAACCCACCCACTACTGAGGCTGAGCCCCAAAGCATCCCACCAGAATTAGGATGGCTCAGGGCCTGAGTGCCTTGGGGCTGGCAGCTGAGCAGGGTAGGAGATGAAAAGCCAACAGAGTACCTTCTCCCAGCCTCCACTACCCCTAGACACTCACATACACTGGGTTGACTGTTCTTTTCCTTTGGGAACTTGACTGAGAACAAGCTTTGGAAATTTTACAAACCTGAGTCCACATTACTGACCAGCTAGTTCTGTTAATCACTTACTTAGCCCCTACACCACCCTAGCCTCAGACTCCTTGTTTATAAAATGGGGGCTGTCATGCCCACTGCACAAGTGTGAGGATTAAGGGAGATAATGTATGTGAAGTACGTAGCTCAGCACCTGGTCAGTTGCGGCTGCTAAATAACTGTGCATTCCCACTCCTTCTTACCCATCTTAATAAGCTCCCTTATTTACTTATTTAACATATCCTGTATGTGTGTCTCTCAAGCTCCATTATAAGGTCTGAGAAAGTAAAGACCGAGTTGTAGCCTTCCTTGCCTTACTCAGAGCACCTAGTTCATTTTAAAATAATCATATGTCTTCAATAATAAATAAACCTTCACATTCATAAAAAATAAAATGAAGACGGGGAAAGAGAAATGAGGTTCCTCCATTCAGCCTGAATATGGTACACTGAGAAAGACTGCAACTCTAGAATCTGCTCAGTTTATTTTAATATAATTATTGCTCTTTCCCCACCTTTCTCTTTCCTTCCCTCCCTTACTTTCTCCCACAAATACTTATTTTCCAAGCCTGGAAACACAAAGATAAATAAGATATAGTCCTTACTCTGAGGAGTCCAGTTTCTAATGGGGGAGACATAGTGTAGACAGATGTCCACAACACATGGGTGCATATAAGGTGCATTGAGATACATGCCCACAGCAGAGACCAGCGCCATGACAGAGGGAAGCACAGTAGTGTGGAGGCCACAGAGGACACCTGAGCAGCCAGAGGAGGTTCTCTGGAAACTTACTGATGGGCTGGATCTTAACAGAAAAGTGGAAAAGAGCCACTTGCCAGGGGAGGAGTGAGAATATACGGTAAAAGGAGTACAGCCACCAGAGTCAAGCAGACTGCAGTTCAGAGTCTTCTCAGCTGTGTGGCCCAGGGTGACTCATGTACCCTCTATGGAACTCAGTTTCCTCTTCTGTAAAGTGGGGTAATAATACCTGCAGAAAACTTTATCATGGGTTTAATGGCAATACAGGAAGGACCTGGCATAAAGTAGGTGTCAGTGGATATTAGGTCCGTCCCACCAACCACCACTGGGACAATGGCCTATCCTAAAAGAGATAGGAGCTCAAAGCTAGAAGTGTGTGCAGCCAAGACACCTCTTGAATAAGCTTTGCTGTAGTTCTACACATGCAGAACCACTCCACACCTTCCCCAGTGGATCTCCTTCTGAACAGAGCTTATTGCTAATTATAAAACAAAAAACAGTGGATAATGAAGAATGAAATCCCTGCCCCCAACTCCAACACACACAGCCCTGAGGTTAGAACCACTCAGAACACAGTCAGGCCAAGAGACTCCCCAGATTTCAGTGAGCCACTCTCAGCTCACACGTCCTCTGCTTTTTTAGATTTGGGACACACAGCTCAAGTAAAAACATCCCTGACTTTTTTCCTCCCTTTTCAAACTGAACAAGTTCCTGAACTTGTCAAACATAAGTGCAAAATTATGAAAAAACAATCATAAGTGAAAACTCCAGTTATTAAAATGTATGGGGACTAATTATTGATCTGATGATATGCTGAATAAAAAGAAAGCGACACACTTGGATAAAGAGGAATCTTTTAAAGTCATAAATATGCATGTGTTTATTTTCCTCATCTACACTGGAAGCTGCGGTAGGGCTGTATTGCCTAACAGATTAGAGGGGGTGACAATGCCATGTTTTTTTGTTTTTTTGTGGTACGTGGGCCTCTCACTGCTGTGGCCCCTCCCACCGCAGAGCACAGGCTCCGAACGCGCAGGCCCAGTGGCCATGGCCCACGGGGCCAGCCGCTCTGCTGCATGCGGGATCCCCCTGGACCGGGGCACGAACCCGCGTCCCCTGCATCGGCAGGTGGACCCCCAACCACTGCGCCACCAGGGAAGCCCAGACAATGCCATGTTAAGCCTGACGTGTGGTGTCTCTCTGCTCAGACTTATTAATTTCTGCCAAATTAAAACAAGGGCACCCCCACCACCATGGCACACAGGGATGTGTAATGCAAATATGGAATGCCATTAGGAAGACTTTGCTGGGGGAGCCTGCACACTGGCCTCAAGTTGTTTCAAAGGAAACTGCTGGCATTCCCCACAGAAGGTGCTGCCAAGAGGGGTAGCACCTTGGTTCTATTCCTGGAAGGGTGGCCCTCTGCACCAGCCCTGGCTTTCCCCCACAGACAGTCCTTGAACCTACCCACACCCCCATGTCACACCACTGCCCTGCATCTCCCTTCTAAAAGGATTGCCACCTCTCTGAACCTTGGTTTTCCCATCTGAAAACTGGGTCTTCTGGTACCAGGAGACTTAGTACAATGGTATGGTGAGGAGCTGAGACTCCATCCAGAGTCAGGAAGACCCCACATTCTAACTGCGTGATCCTGAGCTGTCTAACCTCTCTGAGCCTCTGTTTCATCAGTTAAATGGGGAAACGACAGTCATGTTAACCCTATGGGATTGTCTGAGAATCAAAAAATACAATACACGAAAAGCACTTAGTCAGAGCTAGGCTACATAGTAGATCCTCAAAATTTGTCAGCTACTGTTGTTATTATTGCCTTCCTCACAGTTAAATTAAATCACGTAAAATATGTGAAAGCAATAAACATGATGCCTCTTCAAAATATTTTCTCAAATTTAAAAGAATGGTTCTACCGTCACTCCCTCAAAAAGATCTCACAGCTCACAGATATATTGGCCGGGCTGGTTGACCTCTGACTGTCAGGTCTGGGCCCTAGGACTTAGCATAACGCCCAGCCCAGGAAAATGTGCAGAATAGCTAAAATTTACCAGACATTTGCTCTGCAGAAGGCTCTGGGCTAACCAATTCACAAACCCAATCTCACTGAATCTAATAGTACTTCATAAGGTAAGAAGAAGCACCACATAGTTTAATGTAGGCTCAGAGAAGCCAAGTCCCTTACCAGAATTCACACAGCTAGTGAGCAGTGGATCCTGATCAGACTCTGTGTCTTTCTTCCCCAGAGCTTTAATCACTTCAGAGCCTAACCTTAACCACTACTTCTTAGAGGGGAGGGAGGGAGGAAGGAGGAGAAACTGCTTCACTCACCCCGCTCAGCTTCGACTAGGGCAGGGACATTTGTTGAGAAGCTGTTTCCAGCATCCAAATGAAACGTGACCACAGCCTCAGCAGTTGCGGGTGAGGGGAGAGCAGGTGGTGGAATGGAGAGATGTTTCAGAAGGGGCACCTTCAGGATTTGTTCACTTGTTAAGTAAGGGAGTGCTGAGGGAGAGGGATGGATGGATGAGTAGATGGTAGTGCTGCTGTCAGAAACGTGGACTGTGAATCATCACCTTCATCACTGCTCATCATCACTGTCATCATCATTGATAGAGAGAAGTAATTTCATGCCAGGCACCATACTAAGTGCTTTACATACATGATCCCATTCAGGCCTCACAGCAAGCAGCTCTATAAGAAGGTATTATTATCCCCATTTTATAGATGAGAATATGAAGGCTTCCAAGCAATAGCTTATTTGGGACACTTTACATTGAAAATGACTCGAACCTTATAAAATAAATATTTTACCAGCCCCTTTTAACCATGAAATATATTCCCTGGCTACTCAGGCCCTCCCCCTGACATAAAGAGGTTAGGGTGTCCTATGCCCCTACGTCACAATCCCAGCATCCTGGGACCTGACTGCCCCTCCTAAAGTGTTCCTCAGGCACCTCTCCCAGCAAGTTTAGCAAGCCCACCTACAAACAGAACTTGAAGGCATCCAGGAGTTCTCAAAGGGGACAGGCAGTCAGCATCTCCCCACTGATGTACCCAAATTTCTGATGTCCACCCAATGTCTACATTCCACTGTTCCTGAATCCCCAAATTTCCCACCCCACTGGATCAAGGACTCACTCTACAGCCTGGGTGTCAAGCTCACAGCTACTTGGAGCCCTGGTCCCCAGAGAGCTATCACAATTGGGTAAATGCAGCAGTTCTTTGGAAGGAGTAAGGTGAGGGCACTTAGCAAATCAACTTCCTAATGAATCTTTTCAGGTCTAGATGGAAGGTGTTCCGTTACTATGGAACTTGGCTTGATTTGGAAATTAATGTGGTTATTTACAGCCACTCTGCCAGGCAAGACGATTAAAAGAGAGGGAGAGAGAGAATGAGGGGAGAGAGATGTGCAGTGGCAGAGCCTCAAGAGACACCAGCCTGGGGCATGTCTGGAGAGCTGGGCCACACACACTGGTACACTAGGGTGGCTTCTGCCAGGCTGGGCCCACGTGGGTCACAGGCAGAGAAAGACACTCCTCAAAGCATATCCTAAGATTGATGTCCTAACTCCTCTTTAGGGATGTGAGAGAGGGAGAGAAAGAGAGAGAGAGAGAGAGAGAGAGAGAGAGAGAGGAGGGATGGGGGTGGGGGAGGAAGGAAGATAGAGATAGATGATAGAGAGATAGAGAGATAGATAGACAGATTTTTTTCATTGCTGTGTTTCTCTAACTTCCAGGATTTACTTCTCAGTATTGCTATTTTTGCCATGTCCATAAGTCACCAATACCATTATTTAATTTATATTTTTCTTTAAATTTAGTTGCTTTTTATCTTAAGTAAATTTTATATCATGTCATAAATGGAAAATCAATATTACATACCAGGAAGAGAAAAGTAAATGTAAAATTAATTACATTGAAAACAAAATTATTACAATCTAGACAGGCCCTTGCCTGCTAGAGGTTCTGAGTCTGAAGCCTGCCTTCTATTTGGGAAAAAGCAAGTCTTAGAGAGATGCTCAAGACATATTAGTGTGAAACCAAGGTGTATGTACCTCTTGATGTAATCAGACAGATTGGAAGAGAAGTTAAATGGAATCCACTTTCTCAAGGTATGAGTTCAGTGCTGTTTAATGCAATGACCTTTGCAGTTTACTTATTTAACAAATAAACAACAAATGTTATTTATAATATATATGTTATAACATATATTTGTTAAAACAAATAACAAAATTTAACAAATAACAAATGTTTACATAGCACATACTATGTGTCAGAGGCTGTTTTAAAAGATTTTTTTTAAACTGACTTATTTAATCCATTTAATTCATCTAATAGTCCTATGTGGTTTAGCATTCTTCCCATTTTAGAGAGAAAAAATTGAGGCACACAGACGTTCAGTATCTTGCAAAAGGTCACCGCAAACCATCTTACATATCACCTAAAATCAAGCATGCTTTGGTGAGTTAGAGTGGCCCAGGCCACTGTCCAGGCCTGAGCTGCAGGCACATGGCAAGAGATACTGCTCTGACTCAGAGTTCTGAATGGCTGCCGGCTGATTCCTGCAGGCAGCATCTGTGGGCCGCCCCCACCAGGCGGCTCCTCCAGGGCCCTCTGGGGCTCTCCGACTGACTGTGAGTCTGAGTTCTATGGTCGGTGGGGGAGAGAGAGTTGGATGCTGATCCAGAGAAGAGTTTCCAGAAGGAGAGAAGGGAGTGGATTTTGGGGTGTTTGGTTTTTTTAAAAATAAAGAAATATAACACAAGCCCAAGAGCTGCTGCTTTTCTCTGTTAACTGTTGAAGGATGTCTCTGAACAGTGCTCTGAGGACCAGACCAGGGCTGTAGCTGGAGATCAGGTGGCTGGATCTGTGTTCCCTACAGGAGTGGCAGCAAGGGGTGCAGATGGGGCCTGTGGAGAGACGAGGGGCCGTCTGCTGAGGGCTTCTGTGACCAGCTGTCTCTGCAAGTGCAGGCAGGTGCCCTCAAGGGGCCCCACTCCAGCAGTCCCACCCAGGATAGCCTGTGCCTGGTTCTGGCCTCGAGGTATAAGATGTGTTGCAACCTTAGCCACAGCCTAGAGTGGATGGTGTGAGCCCTGCATCTTTAATACAATAATAAAAGGGTAGCAGAGGCAACATTTTGGAAATTATTAATGTATTATTTTCTTTTGCTTCTCCAAGTACATGAGCCTTGCCCAGTCTAATATAAAGTTGAGAATCTTCCAGAAAGAATTCCAAGAGAAAGATGAAGCAATATGTAGCCTCTGACATTAAAAAAATAGCCAGAATTTTATCTTGGTTGGAACCTAAAGCTATATCTTCCCCATAACTAGCAGGAGGAGAGAAGGGAGTCTCAAAAGGAAGGCCAGATCATCAATAGAAAACATAATGCAATCTTTCTGCAGAGTTGGGCTGGAGTGTGAGTTAAATTTGAAACCTACTGTAATAGTTAACATTGGCTGAGCATTTCCTTTGCATCAGATCGTTCATTTGCCAAGTGTTTTGCCTACACAGTCTTATTTAATCTTCTGAATAATTCTGAGACTGGTGCTACTATTATCCTCATTTTGTGGCTAAGGAAAGGGAGGAAGGTTAAGTAATTTGACCAAGGTCAGACATCCAGGAGGAGGTAGAGCAGAGATTTGAACCCTTGGTGCATTTCTCTAGACAGCAATTTTCCCCAAGAAGCTACCAGTCCCATTGGCCACTATGACTCAATTCGCAGGAGCAACCAGAATACATCTTAGGAGAGAGGCTGTCTCCAAGACCAACATTCTTAGGCTCATGTCAGTCAAGGGTTCATGTCGTGTCAGTCTTGGCTCAGTCAGTCAATGACTCATCCAGGGAACTTCCAGGTGAGAATCTCCATCCAGCCCCTCCCAGGTGCTAAAGCCCATAGAGGTTATAAAGGCAACTGGAGATGCACAGACCCTGCACAGGGCGATGTGGACTATAGGGGCATCTGCCTCCTCTGGGTGCCTCCTGGGATCTTAAACAGACCAGCACCTGCTCCCACATTCAGGTTCCAGATCTATAAATAATGCCAGGGCTTGACCCGTTTATTTGGCAGCCCAGTGAGCCCCTCAGCTGCCAGAGGCTCCAAGCATCAGCGCCCCCAGCCCACATGAGTTACCACTCCCTTCCTCCCAGGGGGGAAGCTCAAAGGTCAAGCAGGACCTGGCTTTCCCTCTGACTCTTTGGACATTGAAGAAGGCCCATCTTGCCTTTCCACCATTCCCCTGTCCTCTGCCCTCCAGACACAGTCCAGCAGAGAGGGCTGCGGCTGGGTTTATGTGCAGGCTCTGCCCCTGGAGTACCCAGAGCTCTTCTCTCCCCTCAGGCCTTGGGCCTGGAGGTCAGCCTGGCTCTGCTACTACCTACCACATGACCTTCAACAGGGAAGTTACCCTCTCTGCACCTCGGTGTCCTCATCCACTAAATAAAAGTTGGAGTCTCTGATGTTTAGTACCTCCTGTTCCCCCTGTCTGGCAAATCCTCCCTCTGCTTCTCGACTGACTAACTCCTGCATCTTCCTAGACTCAGCCCATGTTATTAGATCCCTTCGGAGGTCTTTCCCCAACTTTCATCTTCTAACTCCTATCCCAAGCTGGATTGCATCCCTCCATGCTAATAATGATCTTATAAAGCATTTACCACATGCCAGGCACTGCTCTAAACATGCCACGTATATTGATCTATTTTGTTCTTGCAACACTACCACAAGGTGGGTACTATTAGTGTCCTTATTTTACAGAGAAGGACACTGAGAAATAGAGGCAAAAAGAATGACTCAAGTTCACTTAGCAAATAGTGGTAGAGCTGGAATTTGAACTCCTGCATGGTTCCCTTGAGTGATGAAAAACTCTGAGGAGGTAAAAGGAAGCCACCTTGCCTGGTCAGAGTCTCCGTTTTGATAGATGAGCCTGTACAGGGAGGCCCAAACAAAGTTTTTAGCCAAATTACATCTTTTTTCTGGGCAGTTTTATTCCTCAGGGATAGCCTCAAATCCAACTTTCTGGCCAAACTCCCAACATCATAATTCTATCCGTCACCAGTGTCAAGCTGACCCTTGGTTCACTCAGAACAGAAGTCCTAGGTGTGGAGGCACAAGGGCACGGCAGAGCTGTCAGAAAACCTGGGGTCAGCATCTGACACTGTGTGTGATTTTAGACAAGGTCCTGCTCCTCTCTGAGCTGTTTCCTCATCTGAAGAATGGGCATACAATGCCTACCTTAAAGATTGTGAAAGGATCAAAAGCTCGTTGAAGCCCTGGGCAAAAGAGAAATGATTCATTCCACAATTACTCAGCCAGCACCTACCTGTGCCTGTTGATGTTAGGACAGACAAAAAAAAAAAAAAAAAAAAGACCTGCTCTCTCAGAGCTTACATTTGAAGGTGACATTTGCAATGGAGTTATTTCCCAGACCAGCTCTTCCTGAAGGAGCCGGTCTCTATGAAACCACCACATTCCCTGACACATCAGAACCTCAGGATCCTCACTGACAGGGACCCACCACCCCACTGACTGCCGTCCCCTCTTCTCCCTCCCCTGCCCCCACCAGGTTCAGGAGTGGCCTCCGCCCATCCCTCCCCTACTCTGGGCCTGCTTCCTTCTCTCGAAAATAAGGAGCTGGGGTCAGATGGATTTCCAGGAACTTCTAAGTGGCCGTCAGTGATTGTGTGGTTTGTTACTCTTTCCTAGAGGGGATCTCCCCCTTGCATGATGAGGTGAGAGTGTGAGCCCACACATCCAGGAGGACCTTTAGAGATTACCAGACATGACCTCATTGACACTGAGGCACTAAGTTTTACTCCCTGGCCACATCAAACATCTTCAAGTTCCCTTCACCTCCTGCTGAGATCACACGCTGCTTCCTTTGCCTAGGAGCTCCCCTCCCGTCCTTGCCTTCCTGGCCAGGCCCTATATTACCTTTAAAACTCAGAGCACAAATCACCTCCTCCCTAGTCCGTCTATTTTTGCACTCATTGCACTGGAGTATAATTTATTGATTTGAACATCTGTTCTCCCACCACACTGAGAGCTACTCAAGGGCAGGAACTATATTTTATAATGTTGTGTCCCCAGGCCCTAGGTCAGCGCGCAGCTCATAGCGGGTGCTCAATTGGTATTGAATGGATTAAACTGAATGTAATTTAAAGTCACCTGCTGAAGTGCTTAGTTTCAGGAAAAGGCAAGACTGGGACTAGAATGCAGACCTGGAGATGCCAAGTCCAGCACACATCATCTCCCTGCAGCTGTCAAGAGCAGCACAGAGGAGACCCACCCGGAGAGGAGGGGTATCCAGACCAGCCACTCTCACTATTCTTCCACCAGGGCAGGGATGGTCTCCAGGATCCAAGCTGCCAGAGACGGTCCTCAGGATGCCCTGAAGCCCTCCGTCCATGCCGGCATTGCCGCCCATCCTGTTTCCTTCCCTGTTCCCTTCTCAGCCCCCACCAACTCAGCCCCCGGCTCTCTGGGGGCTGGAGCCAAACCGCCCTTTCCCCTTTCTGCTCCCTCTCCCCGAACCTCTATAAATATGGTGGGAACCCGGCGTTCTGAATGAGGTGGGAGGAGACAGAGAGAGTCACCCACCCCCATGCCGCATGTGGAGCGCCCAGTTCATATTCCTGCTGCGACTGTATCTAAATTTTCAAATTGTCACCCCATGCCCCACCATCATGTGTCATCTTTTATGCATGGCCACCTCTGCCGTGCTGCTCGGTCAGTTGCTACGCAACCGACGACAGCGCCGCAGGGGCCTGACATTAGTGAAAGCAAATTGACCAGAGGAGACCTCATCCCGCATGCAAAGCAGCCGGGGCCTCCCTGAGCCACGCTTTTTCTCTCCACGGCCAGACCCTTGGACCACAGCCTCCTCAGCCTAAGCTGTGGACACAAGAAAACCCCCGCACTCCTACGCCTCCAGAAAAAGCTGAAATCTGGCCAGGGACAAGAGCTACCTCCAAAGGGAAAGGTGGAGCCAATGTAGCTTCAGGTTCTAAAATTCTGACCCTCCAGTGGGATGGACATTGGTTCCTGCAGGAAGGGAAAGAGCTACTATTCGCTGAGCGCGTACTATGTGCTAGGCATGGTGAGAACAGCGCAATGCAAAAAGCTCTAACTTCTTGGATTCCAGCCCAGCTCCACCATTTCTCAGCTGTGTGTTGTGCATGCAAATCATTTATCAGGACTGAGACCCAGCCACGGAAATAGGTTGTCCCCAGACATCTCGGAGTGTGATAAAAGGCTGGTTAACAGGCTGGAGGGGAAGGGAGGCCAGTAGAACAGCAGGGGTGAGAAGATGAGAGAAAGGAAGGAGGGGAGAATACTGCCTTGCCCACCTGGTATTGCAGGCCTCTGAGCCTCCTGTTGGGAGGAACAGAGGAAATCAGGAGTTGGCAGTTCTGGTCTCTCCTTCTGCTCAATCCCTCATGGTCCCCACCCGCAGGAACTTGACCTCACCAATTTCCCACTTGAGTATATACCGTTTTGCACTGGGTGGCAGCGAGCTGTGCTAGAAAGAGCAAGGGTTTTGGAAATGATTAGAACTAGCCTCAAATCTTCAAATCCTGACTCTCACCCTTCCAAACTGTGTGACTGTAGCAAGTTACTTCTGCCTTTTGAATTTCTGTTTCTCAGTCTGTAAAATGGGCATGATGATACCTACCTCACAGGGTTAAATGGCTGACATATGCAAAGTGCTTTTTGGGAAATCAGCAAATGCTACTCTTCTCCCCCAAACTTTAATGACTCCCAATTGTCAGAAGAACAAGTCTGCTTCCTTAGCCCCACCTGGTCCCCACCCACTGCCCAACCTCTCCCTCCCCTGCTCTCTGAACCTCTGAACATTTGCTCAGGCTGCTGCGTCTGCCTGGCAAACCCTTCCTCCAGCTGTTTGCTTTTTGAAATCTGGTCTACCTCTCAGGACCCAGAAAAAATAAAATAAAATTCAGCTCCAACAGGCAAGCCTGCCCCCCAACCCCAAGGCCATACCCGAATCTACTGAAATTTCCCAGCAAAAGAAGGAGCAGGGAACCAAGAAACAACCTTCCCCTCTTCAGGAGTGAGTTTGAGAAGCTTTCCCAAACTTTATGATGAGATCTCTCAAAGCTCAATCATTTATTGAGGAATGCCATTTCTGTGACTCCTGGAACTGAAGGGCTACAGCTCACCTCAAGGACAGGCATGCCCTGAGGATGGGCACAAGAGCAACCCCAGAAGGCATGGCTCACAACTTGCTGGGCACCAAGCATGGCTCTAAGCACTATAGCATCTTGGACTTGACCAGTGTCTAACACTTCACAACCGCCAATTAACTAATTCACAGCTATTTGTTAGCATATTAACAATGTCTTTAATTTTCATAAAAATCGGTGAAGTAGATATTACCCCCATTTGCTGAGGAGGAAACTGAGGCTCAGAGAGGAAAAGTGACATGCACAGGGTCACACAGTGGCTTGATAATGATAAAACTGGGGCAGGAACACAGTTCTATGTGAAAACAGACTATGAGGCTGTAATGTATGGACTCTGTCTATTATCACCATTCACAATTAACACTTCGGGGCTTCCCTGGTGGCGCAGTGGTTGAGAGTCCGCCTGCCGATGCAGGGGACACGGGTTCGTGCCCCGATCCCGGAAGATCCCACATGCTGCGGAGCGGCTGGGCCCGCGAGCCATGGCCGCGGAGCCTGTGTGTCCGGAGCCTGTGCTCCGCAACGGGAGAGGCCACAGCAGTGAGAGGCCCGCGTACAGCAAAAAAAAAAAAAAAAAAAAAAAAAAAAAACAATTAACACTTCGGATTAATTTACCCATTTTTAAAACCCACAGGTTACCAGGGAAAGCCATTTACCTATTTCTTGTCAGGGCAAAGCCTTTACCAAACCCAGAAAGGGACAGCATGGAGGGTGCTGAGAACACTAGCTCAGCTCTGTGCCCCTGGGCAGATGACCCCATCCTCTCAGTCTGAGTTTCCTTTCTCTGAAATGGAAGGTAAGGTGGCCTACCCGCTTCCATGTCTATTCTAAAGGGCAAAAATGATACAGACACCAAGGACTGAACTATGAAGCCTTGTTAGGTGTTAGTATCCCCTTAGAAGAGGCATCCACCCAAATCAGAAGTCTACCTGTTTCTGACATATGCGTTTCTTTAATTATTCAATGTTGTGAACTGTATTGTCATTGTTGTTTAAAGGAAACATGCCAATTGTATTGCCTTCGTGTTGTATTGAAAAGCATTTCTTCGTTATTTGGACTAATTTCCAAACAAATTAAAACTGTTGTAGCAGTCAAGCTCTGACTGCTCCATCTATTAGATTCAGAAGATGGCAAATTCCTTAAACACAGATATAAACAATTCTGGTAACACAATCTGATTTTATAATCAGATTTTAATTTTCTGCCTTGGAGGGCGAAAGTTCTCCTTCCCACTTGCTTTGCCCTCAAGTTACTGACAGTTCTGAGTCTGGCAGACTTTTGGTTAAGGAAAAGCAGATTCTGTTACATGGGATTCTGTAGCATGTAAAAAGATAAATCTTCTCAAATGTCCTTTGATCACAGAGATGGCCAGGGTAAAGGAAATCAGGAAGTTCCTTTATGATCTGACCTTATTGGTTCCTGTTTCTTGACCAGTGCAGCCACAGTAAACACACCTTCTCAGCAGCCTGCAGAGGCTCCACCCTGAGCTAGCTGTGGGGCAGACATGCCCTGGGGGTGCTCAAGGGCTAATAGAGATGTGAGGCTGAAACAGGTGAAATAAGGGGAAAACATATGCAAGGAACAGTTTAAATAGCAAGAGAGTTGGCTGGACTGAGCCCCTTGTGAAATGATGGGCGTATTAGATGGATCCAGGGTCTAGTCTACGACCAAGATCAAGACTCAGTCTGGGGCCAGGTTTATGGCTCAATATATGGCCAGGATCAGACTCAGGCTAGGACCAAAGTCAGGGCTCCGGTTGTGACCAAGATCAAGACTCAGGCTATGAACAGGATTAGGGCTTAGTCTCTGGCCAAGAATTGAGACCTGGGGCCCAGAATCAGTCTCTGGCCAGAGCCAGGTTAAATTGTGATCAGGATCATGGCTCAATTTGTGACATGACAATAGGATTCATAAACGACTTTTTTTTTTTTGGCTGCACTACTCAGCAAGTGGGATCTTAGTTCCCCAACCAGGGATCGAACGCTCGCACTTGGCAGCAAAAGCGCAGAGTCCTAACCACTGGACCACCAGGGAAGTCCCCATAAACGATTTAGACCTAGTCCCTGCTCATGGATTTCATAGTCTAGTCAGGGAGACAGTAAACTGAAATTACCAGCTATTAAGAGTTGTGAAAGAGGGTAACAGGAAACAATAAGAACACAAGAGAGGGCCAGATTGTCCAGTCTTGGAGGCCAGGGAATACCTTCCCGAGAAGGTGATGCTAGAACTGTGAGTGCATAAGAACCTGAGCAGCTTCATTTCAATGTCCTTTATTATATCATTGTTTTGAGCATGTGGTCTCATTCACGTAGTACGTTCTTCAATTGCCCCCAGTACACTGTGAATGCAGAGTTAGTTTTAAGGGACACTTGTGCTCTTCCTCTAGCCAACAAGGTCCTGAAGAACACACAGTTTTCTTCAACCTCGGTACTTCCCAGTATTTTCTGTCCACCATTCAGGTGCTCTGTTTAACCCTGACACTAACTCCCAGACACCTTTGTGTCTTTGGTTTGGTTGGATGCACTGGATTTCTATGCAGGAATCCATTTACTCCCTTGTACTACTCATCTTCATCTTGTAGCACAAAGGTATAAACCTTTTCCCTAAGTTTAGATACAGTGTCCCTCAGAGGAACAGAATGGTAAAGAAAATCAGACAGTGAAATCAAGGAAACCAGGTGAGTTCTGTGCCCTCCGGCAAGCCACCCAATCACTCTGAGCTTCAGTTTCCTCACCTGTTAAGAGGAGCTGGAGCAATCCTTGCCCATATTGCAGGACGTTTTGGATGACCTGTGAAAGAACTGATGTAAGAAGGCAGAAGAAGTTCATTTCAGCTTTATGGGATTGGTCAATTCTCACTGGGGTCCTAGGAGGTAGGATCCATTGTCCCCTGTATCTATTCACAGACCTGGTGTGTGGGGAGGGGGGAGTGTGTGCTTCTGAGCCACTGCTTTGGGGCATGAGCACTGTTTGTATGCCCAATTGTATATCAATGTGTATACCCACGTATGCGTCTTACATTGGCTTCTTCAGAGCAGACTCTGAGATGGGGATTCATGTGCAAGTGATTTATTAAGGAAATGCTCCCAGGAGAAACTAGTAAGGAAGTAGGAAAAGCAGGACAGGAAGGGAAAGGAGCCAAACAAAGGTGTGATCTCAGGTAAAAGTCCTACAGAGAGTATATTTTAGCCTGATCCTGCAGGAGAACTCCAGAGTGTAAGTTGTCCCAACTCAAGAGTAGAGGTGGACTTTCACACTCTCCCTTCCAACAACCCAACAATCATCGGTCAACTCCCAGATACTTTTGGCTGTATGTGATAGTGGGCTAGTGCTAGCATCCAGTAGCCTGAGAGCCGTCCTCTGAAGAAAAGTCACAGGTGCCATTGAAGCACATGAAGTGAGGTGTGGGTATATAAGGAGACCTGTGTAGAGGTTTTCATTTGTGTTGGTTTCCCCCAGGCTGTGTATTGGTTTCCCAGTCTCTCCGTCTAACCCTTCTCATTTTCCTATAAGAACTCCACTTTCTCTATCACTTAAATGTTGGTATTTCAGCTGCTTAAAACCTTTCCCTGGCTCCCGACTGCCTACAGGATAAAGTCCAAGTCCCTTCACAGGATAAGAAGCCCCTTCATGATCTGTCCTCTGCTGAACACCCCAAGCCTCATCATTCACGTGGCCCCCTCACTCTAACCCAACAAAGAACTTGCTGGTATGGAGATCATATGGGGTTCTGGGGAGCCCTCAGACTCCTCATAGCCCAGTAGGGAAGACAGGGGTATGACAGGAAAATCTAAGAGCTTTGGGAATAGAGATAAGGTACATGACCCAACCTGGGTTCAATGAAGACTTCCCAGGGAGACTAATGTGAAGGATATAGAGGAAATATGGCAGAAAAGAGTTATCTTGGCAGTATTTGCAGCATAGGGGAAAGGCGGGAAGAGGTATAGGAGCAGACCTGGCAGAGAGTGGTCACAAATTAAATATCAGTGGAATAAATAAATGAATGAATGACTATGCATTACACAGCCTGGGCTTTGGAATTCAAAGGCCTTGATTCCCGACTCTTCTGCTTACTCACTGAGAAAGCTCCAACAAGTCATTTAATTGCTCTGAGCCTCAGTTTCCTCATTTAGAAAATGGGGTTAATGAGAATATCTGAGACAATGGATAAAAATGCTTTGTATGCTGCAAAACCCTGCTCAAAGGTTAGTTTTCATTTATTCATTCATTCAAAGAATATTTTTGAGTTCCTACACTCTGCCAGGCCATGTGCTGGAAATCCGCCTACAAACAGGAATTAGATGGGGACTCTACTTATAGATGGAGAGGAGACAAGTTGAGGAGAGGAGACGAGGAGAGGAGAAAAGTTTAGCTCCTAATGAGACAAGATGCTGTAATCAAGATCTGGGAGCTCAGAGACAGTTTGACTTACGTTGTCTAATGAGGAAGTTTCCCAGAGAAGGTAACATTGTATAATTGTGCCCTGAAGGATGAGTGGAGACTTGCCAGATGAAGACTAGGTCTGGGTAGAAGGAACATATGTAGAGACACAGAGACATGAAAGAGAGGTGTGTTTAGATCATCAAGACTGGTCCGGATGGCAATTGTGTATATGGGATGGTGTTGAGACCTGAGAGGGAATGGGTAAGTCTCTTGAGGTCAGATAAGATAGAGGAATTGTGAATACTTTTCTACAGGTAATGGGGACTTTCTCTGGCATGAGAGTTGCAGTGGCATTGAGATGAGAGGAATAGGTGGACAAAGTCTGTTTGGGGCTGAGGAAGAAGAGTTGTGGCAACTTGTACTTTAAAAACTGGAGAAACATCTGGACCTTCATAATCATTACCACCAACATACAACCACAACACCACCACCACCACACTTCAGTGCTCTCTCCCTTAGACAGCTATCCATTGTGGAAATACCTGCTCAACCTGGTTCTTCTTGAAAATTTTGCTCCTACACCAAGTAGTCATTACACACTCTCTCCCAATGAGCTTTGTTTGTGATTCTATTGGCAGGGTATAAGCTGAAACACTTTCTAATTAGTCCTGAATATCCCCCTGAAGAGGTCTTAACCAGTTATTGATTGCTGTGTAATAAACCATCCAAAACTTAGTGGCTTAGCACAACCCTAGCTCAGGACTCTGTAGATTGGCAATTTGGGCTATCCTCAAGTGGGTTCTCCTGCTGGTCTAGGCTGGGCTTATTCATCTGTCAGTGTATAGCTGTGGGTCAGCTAGGAAGTTTTGTTTCTGGAGGGTTCGCTGGCTATCAACTGAGGGTAAGGAGGTCAACGGAGCCACATATTTTTCATCAGCTAGCTGGCTAGCCTGGGCTTGGTCACATGGTGGTAGTCTCAGTGTTCCAAGAACACCAAGAGAGGAAGCTGTGAGGCCTCTTGAAGCCTAGACTTAAAACTCTCCCAATGCCATTTATCCTATTGGCCAAAGCAAGACATAAAACCAGCCTGAAATGCACTACACCTCTTGATGGAAGAATTTGAAAGCATTGTGGCCATTTTTGCAATCCACCGTAAGGTTTATGAACATTTTTCTGTTAATCCTGGCATATGCAAGGAAAAAAGAATGGAGAACATTCCAAAGAAAGTTTTTATTATTTTTGTTAATTGAATTATTCCCTATAACCATAACATATACTAAGAGTGTGGTGAAATCCCTGTGGTTTAGTTATTATTATATGTTATTATTATTTACTGAGCACCTCCTATGTGTCAGAGCCCAGTCAAATAGCAATGGAAAAAGCATACACAATACTTTTTCCCATGGAATTTACAGTGTAATATAGAAAACATCTTAAACAAGTATCTATGATAATTTGATAAGTATTATGTCTTTATGGCTTTACTAATCTTTTCCTTTCTGATTTCTGTCTTTAGAGTCTTGACTTTTAAAGCCTTCCATAACCCCAAGATTAAATAAACATTTACTTGTCCAGATGGGTTTGTGAAAGAAGGAAGGTAGATCCCCGGCTGGAGGCCCTCTTAATTTGGGTCCCCAGTGAACAAACCCAGGCCCAGCCAGAAGGCCAAGACCAAAGGAGGGGAAACCCTAGTTCAACGCCAGACCCAGGTCTTGGCTCCTCCCGAAAAGACTGATGCTGTGTTCCTTTCACATTACGTGGCCTTCCCAGGTGGACACTATTAGAGAGAGGTTAGAGACCCTACTTATATCAGCCCAGACTTGATGTCGACCCAACTCTAGGCTGTTTTCTGTTACCAGATCTCCTGTTGGGCCCTTCTCACAGATGTTTTAATGCACAACCTGATGGATAATTGGACGTCTCAGTAGCATTTGACTGGATTTCATTCAAATGTATACATTCCTATATACCTACATAGCTGTACATGATAGATAGGCAGATAGATAGATGATAGATAGATAGATAGATAGACAATAGATGATAGATAGACATGATAGATAGATATAGATAAACAATAGATAAATAGATAGTTTTGTATTTTTCTTTTTTCCATTTAAAAATGTATTAGGAAAATTGCCACATACTGTTAAATAAATCTACCCTGAGGGATATAGAACAAATAAATGAATATTAAAGAACCATAAAAGAGAAGTTGTTTGGGGACTTCCCTGGCAGTCCAGTGGTTAAGACTTCGCCTTCCAATGCAGGGGGTGAGGGTTCGATCCCTGGTTGGGGAGCTAAGATCTTACATGTCCTGGGACCAAAAAACCAAAGCATAAAACAGAAACAATACTGTAACAAATTCAATAAAAAGAATTTTAAAATGGTCCACATTAAAAAAAAAGTCTTAAAAGAAAAAGAGAAGTTGTTTATCCAAGCACCTCTGTTTGGAGGGTCTCTCCATCCCCAACCTCCCACTGCAACCAAGCATAGGGACAAGCACCCACCATCACTCCCTCCCTCCACTTTTCTGGGCATTGGATTAGCATTTCCTTGAATCATAGTGATAAGATATGAGAGCTGGATTTTAGCACCAGTGGCCTGCTGCAGTCTGGGGAAATACAGCCCTGATGAGCTTAGGGAAAGAAATTTACCCTGAGGCCCAGCTCAGCTCCCTGGAGCTTGGAGTAAAAACCTTAGTTAACAGTAAAGCATGTCTGGGCCTTCCAGTGCAACCTTGGGAGAGTTCTGAACCCCATTAACAAAATGGAGTTAGAAACAGTACATACTTTGTAGGGTTGTTGTGAGGACTAAGGCAATCAACACAAAGAAAGATTTTAACAGGGCCCGACACACACTAAGAGCTCACTCAGTGTTGACTCTACCCACCACTATTAACATTAATTTCTTTTACTGTTATTACTAAGTAGCCTTGAGTGAGTCACTGAGCCCCTTTGGGCCTGGGTTTCATTTTTCACCCTGACACGTTTCATGGCTTCATGATGCTTTTGCACAGACTTCTTCCTCAGCTAGAATGCCCTTTGTCTGTGCCTACTGGGCACACTCCTGCTTGTCCCCAAAGTCCTCACTCAGCCATCACGTCCCTGGGAAACCTTCCTTGACCTCCTCAGATAGGCTTAAGTGTTCTCTTCAGAGCTGCTGCATAACGTACCGCCCTCGCCATGGACTGCTTCCTTCCTCATTTCTACTGTTTATTTCTGTGTTGCCCCACACCCTCCCCTCCTTCACCTCCTCCAAGTCTTTGCTCAGATATCACTTTCTTCAGGAGACCATCTTTCACCACCCCATTGAAAACTACTTCGCACAAGATATTCCTCATACCCTCCTCAGCTTTATTTGTCTTCTTATGTATTTCCTTTATTGTCTACCCCTCACCAGGATGTACGTTCCCTGAGGGCATGGATTCAGGTCTGTTTGGGTCACTGCTGCAACCCCAACCCCTCTAGAAGAGGGCCTGGCACATGGGAGACAATATTTAATGAACAAATAAATGAGTGAAGTGGGCCTCCTTCTTACAACATTTCATGCTGGGTGTTGGCAATATTGGTGAGACCAGCCCTCTAGTAGATGGTGCTGTGATCAAGGGACTCAGGACCAGCTGTACCCCACCATGCTGAAGTCTCCCTTCCCCCTTCCTCCCCCAGTATTTCCAGGGAAATACTTGCATAGGATGGGGATCAGCAAATCACAGTTTTAAGTGGTAGAGTTGAGCTTTGATGCCAGTGGTCTGGTTCCAGAAGCCACACCCTCTGTCTTTACAGCCCAGTGTGGACTCAGAACTGCATCTTTCTATTTCACCAGCCACTTCCCTGGCATCTAAAGGCCAAAAGTTCATTTGGTCCAGCCCTCTGCCTTTGGACTGGTAAGATATGAATGTTCTCATTTGAAAGATGAGGCCCCTGAGGCCCAGGGAAGATAAGAGCTCAGCCAAATTCACACAGGTAATAACAGAGACCATTTTTGTATCCAGGGCATGTGGCCATCAGGCCACCTCACAGTGGGCTTTCTTTTCTTTACAGATGAAGATCCTAGAGTTCATCCAGTCCACTATTTCTCAATCTTTTTTCCATTGTTTACTACCTAAGAGTGTTTTTAAACAATTCTTTCTCTTAATCCCCTCTGCTCCATGAAATTTTAATACTACAGATGCACTGTGTATCTGTGTACTCTGTGTATCTGTGTTTTATACATTTTTGAAAGAGTAAGCTTCTTTCAACCCCCAAGAACCACTTTTCACCCTCTTGGGGTGAAATATCGCCACTTTCTTGGGGGCAATATTGCCCCCTTTGAGAATGCAGGATCTAATCTAAACTTCTCATTTTACAGTTGAAGAAACTGATACCAAAGAGTGCAAGGCAGTGCCTCAAGGTCACTTAACTCAGACCTATGGAGTCAAGAGCAGATCCAGGATTCCTGACTCCTCCACTCCACACTGCCTCAAATATAGCTGTGGAGGCCTTTATACCTCCTGTCTCACTGTCACCCCTGCCTTTCCTTCCCCATCTTGGGGCTGTATCCAAATTCAGACCCCCAACTTTCTAAGAGCAAGATTATCTGCAACTAAGGATCCAGGTGCCTTCTAGACTGAGTCATGGACCAGTCCATCAGGAGGCCCAAAGGGTCATCTGGGGCTTCCTTCACAGAGGGCTGGCGTGAAGGGACAAGCACTGCTCAGCTCAGGTCTTCACCATGGAGCCAACAGATCACATTACCGCTTCCTCGGAAGTTCAGCCCCATCACCTTTTCCAAATGCAAGACAAGCATAAAACTATTGCAGCAATGAAAAAAAAAAAAAAAACTTGGAAATAATTAAACAGCAAGGCAGCCACCCATAATGATATTCTGCAGCACACTTTGGGGACAGTTTGCTGCAAAAGCGCCCGAGCACTCCGGTTGTTTAATTAACATTGAAACGGCAGTTCCACAAGAACTAAAAACCCTGTTAATTTATGTGTCTCTTAATGATGCTCATTTAAATACTGTCAACTTTCCATCGGTTTAATATTCATGATTTTGAATCATTAAAACACCCTGATGGGGGGGTTGTGGGGGGGGCGGGAGACGTGACTTTCTTATACACCCAAAAAACACAAACTGTCTGAGACAACAATTTCTAAATTCCTACCTTTCCATCCCTCCCTCCGAAAGCTTAGCTCATTAAAGAAGCTGTAAAGCAGCTTGGGTGATTTGGGGGCTGCCGACAAGGCAGGGGCCTGAGCGCAGTTTCACCATTTACCGCCCACTCCCCTGCAGAACCAAGCTGGTCCACTCTCACTGCTGGTAGTCACAGAGCTGGGGAGCTCAGCCAGCAAACGCAGGCTCTTGATAAAGCACCAAGAGGCCAGACTTCAAACCCCACGGTGTTCAGAACTATCTCAATCATGGCTAGGAGACAAAAGTTACCTTGAAATGTATTTCTGAAAAAGAGGGACATTTAGGATTGGTCAGGATATGATGCCAATGAGGTGAAGAGGCACAGGGTTCAGAAGGGGCTGTGGATGCCCTTACAGGAAACATACAGATGCCAGACCCCACACAGGAGCTACACGCCTGCAATGCAAACTATGAATGAGCCCACACAAAAACCACAGACTCAACACACACAAATGCTCACAGAGACACATGCAAACTCTGTAAGAGCATGTAAAAATCAATAAGGAAAATCCAAATCAATCCAGTTCAAGATTACCACGTTCTGACAGCAGCCCGCACACTATGCTGGGCTCTGAAGATACCAAACTGATCAAGTAAGGAAGACAGACAAATGAATGGGCAAGGACCAAGAGTTGTTCACCATGAGATGAGAACCAGGGAGATGAAGGTGGGAGCGTGTTGGGAGCACAGAGGAAGGGGCATAGGAGGGGGAAGTGGGACTGGCCTCAGAACCCCAGGCTGTCAGTGGGCACTTCCTAAGTGCTAGTTCACATCCCCTCCTCAAGATCTCTCTCTGCAGGAGCATTCTACAACACTGGATCCTGCTTCCAATGAGTTAAAAACCAAGTACAGGGGTAAGTCAAGTCTATCAGCATCTCTATTTATACATCCTTTCCTCAAGGCAGACAGACCATGATTAAGTGTCTTAGGAGCAGAGAGCAGAGCGCTGGCCTCAACACCACCCAGAGCTGGGCTCCACTTACTGTCCTTATGAGCCTGGGCAAAGTCAGTTAATAAATAAATATGAGTCTGAGTTCCTCATCTGCAAAAAAAATGAGATAATAGCACCAATATTATTTTTTTATCACTGAGGTATTTTTGATGTATAATATCATATGTGTCAGGTATACAACACAGTGATTCAATTTTTAAAGGTTATATTCCATTTATAGTTATAAAATATTGCCTATATTCCATGTTGTATAATATATCCTTGTAGCTTATCCATTTTATACATAGTAGTCTGTACCTCTTAATCCCCTACACCTATCTTGCCCCTCCCCACTTCCCTCTCCCACTGGTAACCACTGGTTTGTTCTGCATATCTGTGAGTCTGTTTCTTTCATGTCATATTCACCAGTTTGTTTTATGTTTTAGATTCCACATATAAGTGATATCATACAATATTTGTCTTTTTCTGTCTGACTTATTTCACTCAGTAATACCCTTCAAGTCCATCCACATTGTTACAAATGGCAAAATTTCATTCCTTTTTATGGCTGAGTAGTATTCTATTGTTTGTGTGTGTGTGAGTGTGTGTGTGTGTCGCATCTTCTTTATTCATTCATCTGTTGATGGACACTTTGGTTGTTTCCATATCTTGACAATTGTAAATAATGCTACTATGAACATTGGATCACCAATATGATTTTTATTGAAAATAATCTGTTGATAGGTGTATCTTTCCATTAGAATGTGAGCTACCTGGGGGCAAGAACAATGTATGATTTATCTCCATATTTTCAGAGCATGGCACATAGTAGGGACTAGATAGATGTTGAACTGAACTTCCCAGTTCACCTCAGAGGGATGCAATAATGAATAAATGAAATGAAGTATGTAAGGAGCACTTAGTAGGTCCTCAAAATAAATTACTTGTGACCAAGGAATGGGTCAAGGAAGGCTTCAAGAGAGAGTTTGAATCTAAAGTGGACCTTGAAGGCGGTTTGAGGTGGGCCAAAGAGAAAAACATCTTACGTTGAAAGAGCAGAGTGCACAAAGAACCAGGCCAGGAAAGCCCAGCCCCGCCTGTCCCTTACTCCGGCCTGGTTCCCCCCATAGACTCCCTGAACATACCATGTTCTCTCACAACCCCCTTTCTGTCCTCAGGATTGCCTGTTATTCCTCAATCACCCAGTTATCTCCTATCCAGGTTTCAAGAACTGGTTCTGGAGTCACCTCTTCCAGGAAGCCTCTCTTTATTCCCAACCTCCCTCTGGTGTCCTCTCTGGGCTCTTGCAAGTCCTCTGTCCCAGCCTTATCACACCATATTGTCATCACTATTTATATGCCTATTTTCTCACTTGGAGGTCAAGGCTCACTTCTGAATCACCACTGCCTGCCCAGTGCCTAGCACAGAGCATGGCACAGAAAAGTTTTTGCCTAATAGATGGAAAGCAGTCTGAGTAAGAATGGTGATTAGACAATGCAGCCCTCAAATCCACTGTACACAGACAAGTGTCGGAAGTGGACACCTGGGCCAAGTTGCCAAGACCTGGGCCAAACCAGCTTCTTCCTCTCCCTCCCCCACCCACTACACAATCATACTCTGTGCTGGGAGTATCCTCTTCTCCCAGATAACATCTCCTCACATTTCAATCTCAACTTCAATGTCACCCCCTCCAGGAAGCCTTTCCTGATGCCCCTCAGGCTGGGCCAGGCCCCCTCCTGTCTTCCCTGGGTCCCTCTCCTTGGACATTGGGCATTTGTCAGATGAGAAGGAAGGTGCTCAGTTAGTCAGTGGTAACATTATGGGACAGGAGGGAGTCCTCCGTGGGGCCTGTTCTCTACTGGCTTATTTCACTCTAAGGAGTAGCTCTACGTAGACCCCCAAGCATGTCTGTGTGGGCTTTGCCAGGGGAGGGGAGCTGCCACAGCAACAGCGCCTTCCTCCTGACCTTCTGCCTCTGCACTTTCCCCTGACTCACTGATGGAAAACATCCACCGCTTCTGGGCCTCTTCCTTATTTCATCACTTTAATAAATTAAGAACAGATTGAAAGGCAGGATGTATTGTCTCCTGGGCCCCAGCACCCACATTCCAACTCAATTACAGGATTTGTTTTTCGGGTCTGGCCAGAGGCAGTGGGATGTGGCAGAAAGTGCAAGAGAAAGAGTTTAAACCAAGAGGCCAGAGAAAGCAATTCAGATCTCAGCTCAGTCTCTGACCAGGAGCCTCAGGGAAACTCATTCACCTCTCTGAGACTCCTCATCCACGCCTAGAAAATGTGTGCTAACAATGACACGCCCTTCATAGGGTGGCGGGAGCATGTCAAATGAGCTACTAGAGAGTGTAAAAATGCTTTGTAAACTGTCGAGTTCTAGGCCACGTGAGAAATAGCACTGCCAATTCTCTTCATTAAAGTTAACATGGCATCAGGCCCGCTTTCCCTTCTAATAACTTAGCTCTGGGATTTTGAACCAAGACTCCTGAATTCCTTGAGGTAAAGTCTTCTTTCTCCCACTCCTTGCTGCAACTAATACCAGGAAGAGGGACTCTATGAATCTTTAGTCATAGATTCAATTGTTGCTCTTGTTTTTTTCAATTGATAGCCAGAGTGCTGTATTGGAAAAAAGCTTAGGTCTGGGTGGGAGATGGGAGACAGAGCCTTGTTCCTGACTGTACTACTTGTTTTCTTGCCAATTGTATCACTTCTGTGGCTTTCAGTCTTAGTTTCTCTGTGTACAAAGTGAGGGCAGAGAGGGAATGAGTTAATAATCCTTGTCTTGATAATCTCAGAGGGTGGTGATTAAGATCAAATTAAACCTTTTACAAGCTGTAGAGCTGTATACAAATGTACACTGCTGTTAAAAGGATATTAATAATTTAATTACTACAATAGCAAGTAAGTAGTGATGAAGAAGAAGAATATTCCAGCTAGATGATAATGTCTCCTCTTCTTCAGGGAAGAGAACTGCGTGGCTTCCTTTAATCACCCCTTCTGAGTTCTTTACAATCTATGATACTGGAAGTTCTCCCTTCTCTAACCCAATTATCCCATGCTTTAGGTTAGACCATTCTCATTTTCTGCTCTCACTTGGAAAGAAGAATAAGGTCACCATATCCTCTACGAAACTTTCATCCAATTTATGACCATTCGTAAGACACACTTCTTCCTTCTAACATGCCATCTGAGGAGAGCACATTGGAGGAAAGTGATAAATTCTGTTTTGGAAAGGTAGGTCAGAGGTACACATAGATCTTTCAACTGAGATGCACAATAGGCTAGCTGGAAATAAAGTCTGGAGGTTCAACAGAATGCTCTGTGCTGAAAATAGCGGTTCGGGAGGTCTCAGAATAAAAGTGGCAGCTGAATAGCTTCAATCTTATTAAATGATTCTCCATTTCGTGGCCAAGTCATCCGCTCTCATGCCTCCCTGCCTTTGGTCCTGCTGTTTTCTTTGCCTAGAATGTCTTCTCCCTCTTATCCACCCATGAGATCCTATGTATCACCTGCAGAGAGGTCCTAACATTACCAGAGATTTCATTCACCTTTCAACAAAGTGTTGCAAGCTAGCTGTACATTCCAGGCACTGCACAAGGTGCTTTGCTAGATCTATCTTACTCAATCCTTACAACACTACTGTAAGCATCATAAACCTCAATTTACAGATGAGAAAATAACTAACCTGTCCAAAGCCATGCAGACAGTTTGTGATAGAACTAGGATTCAAACCTTCGTCTTCAGATGATAATTCCAGAGATTTTATTACTACAAGATTCTGCCAACCATTGCAACAGCAAGAGATGTAAGGCAGAGGTGGATTAGCTTCCAATTCTCAGACTCAGACTCAGAATCTCAGATAGCAGCCCGACCTGAATTTAGAACAGAGTTACTCAAGCTTAGGGTTGAGTTGGCCGGGCAAATCAGCTGGTGGGCAACCAGGGCACTCCTTTGCTTCAGGCACTCTCTTCAGAGGTTGGCCTCCCTTGGAGCTCTCCATGGTACTGACAAGACTTCCATTTGCCAGTCCTAAAAGCCTCACACATTCTCTCCATAGGCATTAAGTAGGTTTGTTAGGAATGGCACTTCAGCCATTTCCCACTTATGATCTCTTCTCCACCACTAGAATATAAGGCACAGAAGGTCAAGGATTACTGTCTATCCAATAATTTATCCCCAGCAACTAGAAAGGTGTCTAGCACATAGTAGTTGGTCAATAAGTAATTGTTGAGTGATTAAATGAGTTATCAAGTTATAGACAAACAGCATTATAACATAAACAGAGCATTATGATTTCATTTTATATGTAAGAGCTTGGGCAAAATGACTTCTCACGGGTGTTTCTTGTCCTTTCTAGATCCAAATTCACAGTGGACTCTGAGAGAACTGAAATATCAGAGTCAGCCTGAAGAAAACAAGCAAGGTAGACCCTACAATTGCCCCAACTTACTGCCTTGAGAGAGTTTCTAGGCCTCAGAACAAAGAGGGAGTACCCAAGGAGAACCTGGTGGACTCCCTGAGTTAAGAAGTCAGAGCTGACAGTCCAGAGAGAGCAAGGCAATGAGAGTTCACAAGACAGAATACTGGGGAGGGGAAGCACCACATAGAAATCCAGAGATCTATGGAGGTTTCTCCTTGAGAATTGAGTGCATGTGTGTGAGAAAATTACACAAGGCCCAGGAAAGACCCATCAGTGCCCAGCACTCACACAGGGTCAGAAATAGCGTCTGTTTCCACCAGTCAATTTGAAAAAACAACACATAATTCACAGGGCATTGAGTAGAGCATTCAGAAGGGTCTTACCTTAATAATGGGAAATAGTTAGCTCTAGACTAGAAGCTGCTCTGGTCCTGACTTAAAAAAAATCTTAAAATCAAGACCCAAAAGGATCAAACTGTTGCCAAGTAACTTAACCATATTCCAGAACAAATCTCAAGAATATTTAAAGAAAGGCAAAAAATATCCAGCCCCCAACAAGGTAAAATTCACAGTGTCTGGAATCCAAGTAAAGATTACCAGGGATGCAAAGAGGCAGGAAAATATGAGTCATACTGAAGAGAAACATAAATCAGTCAGAACTGACACTGATATTAGAATTAGGAGACAAGGACATTAAATAGGTATTATGATTAAATTTCTTCTGTTCAAAAAGTTAAATAGAGTCATGAAAGACATGAAAAAGAGACCCAAATTAAACTTCTAGAGGTGAAAACTACAGTGTCTAGGATGAAAAATCCATTGGATTGGATTAAAGGCAGACTAGACCTCCCCCCCAAAAAAAACAATCAGTGACCTTGAAGAAATAGAAATTATTTAAAAGGAAACACAGACAGAAAAAAAGAAGAACTTTAAAATTAGAAGATAATCGGTGACCTGTGGGACAACTTCAAGCAGCCTAATATATGTATAATTAGAGTCTATGAAGGTGGGGGAAGAAAATTTATCTGAAGAGATAATGGCTCAAACATTTTCCAAATTTGATAAAAACTATAAACTCATAGATCTAAGAAACTCAGTGAACCCCAAACACACACCAAAAAATGAAGAAGACTACATGAAGACACATCATAACCAGATTTCTCAAAACTAGTAATAAAAGAAAATCTTAAAAGCAACCATAGAAAAAAGAAACATTAAGTACAGAGGAAGAAAAATAAGGTGAAAACAGATTTTAAATTAGAAACAATGTAAGACAAAGACAGTGGAGCAGCATCTTTAAAGTATAGAAAGAAAGCTGTCAGCCTAGAATTCTATACCTAGTGGAAATATCTTGCAAAGGGAAAAGCAAAATAAATCTTTTTCAGACATACAAAAGCTGAAATAATTCATCACTAACAGAACAGTACTATAAGAAATGTTAAAGGAAGTCCTTCAGTCAGAAGGAAAATGAAACCAGATGGAAAAATGGTTCCTCACATGGAGTGAAAAATACCAGAAATGGTAACTACTTAAATGTATAAGATTTTTAAATTGTTTAAATCTCTTTAAAAGATAATTGACTTTAATAGGTATAGAATTTCAGTTTTGCAAGATGAAAAAGTGCTATGGAGATGGATGGTAGTGATGGTTGCACAGTATTATGAATGTATTTAATAACACTGAATTGTACTCTTAAAAATGGTTAGATATGGGCTTCCCTGGTGGTGCAGTGGTTGAGAGTCCCTCTGCTGATGCAGGGGACACGGGTTCGTGCCCCGGTCTGGGAGGATCCCACGTGCCGTGGAGCGGCTGGGCCCGTGAGCCATGGCCGCTGAGCCTGCACGTCCGGAGCCTGTGCTCCGCGACGGGAGAGGCCACAGCAGTGAGAGGCTCACATACCGCAAAAAAAAAAAAAAAAAAAAAAAAAAAAAAAAAAGGTTAGATAGTTAATTTTATGTGTATTTTACCACAATAAAAGAAAACTTAAGATAACTGTTTAAACAAAAATAATAGCAATGTATTGTGGAATTTACAGGCACAATGCATGACAAAGTTAGCATAAATATCAGAGGGGGAGAAATAGAAGTACACTATTGGAAGTGTCTTATACTCTATGTGAAGGGTTCCAATGTCACTTGAAGGTACACTGTGACGGTAAAGATGTTTACTATAAACTGTAAAGCAACCACTAAAACAGCACACCAAAGAGTTAATAAGCCAATAAAAGAGATAAAATGGAGTCATTAAAAAATACTGTCCATCCAAAAGATGACAGATATAAATCTACCGCACTCTACATCAGTAATTACATGAAATATAAATGGCTCCTTTCCTCCCCAGGCCTGTTGAAATGACCATGTGATTGAGCACTCATCTCTCATATCTGGATTCAATCCTCAAAGCCATTTCTGAGGTAGATAGATCATGGTTATTGTCTCCTACCACAGATTAGGAAACCAAGACCTCCTGTGGGAAGATAACTTGCTCAGATCAACGGCAAGTTAGCAAATGTATCCCTGACCTCCTTCCTCCCAATTTGAAGTTGCTTTGACCAAGCCCAAAACAGACTCCTCCCTTCAAAAACTCATTTATTCCCACCTACCCCCACTCTTCTCTCTCTCTCTCTCTCAAAAAAAAAAGAAATACAATTTGCCATGAATTAGTGATGAGCCTGCCTGGCCAATTACCAGGGCTAAGTGCTCTCCCGCTGGGAGCACCCACACAAAGCACTAAATGATGTGGGTCTAGCCAAGGGGGCCCCGCCCAGCCAGGCTAGTGCCCTCCTGGGTCCAAGCTTAGAGGAAGCAGCTTTCCAATTAGCTCTTGCCAGACAGACTGGCTTCTCCGCACAGCAAATTGGGTTACAGAGCTCTCCTCCAGTTGGCCTCTTTGTCTGGTCTACCCACCCCAGCAAAGAGGGAGCTAATCAACTGTGAGGCCAAGCCTGCAGGCTTCAGGCCTCCATGGAGGGAGGTGGCACAGATCTCAGCCCTCTTCCACTAAGGTGGCACTCCAGAAGCTGGGAAATATGCCCTACACAAGGCAGACAATGGCCTCAGAGCCCTGGAGTCCAGGCTCCTGAGCTAATCAATCGAGAAAACAGTGCTCAAAGGAAAGAACCCAAGCTCTTACACTTTCACCCTGCCCGTAGCCACCCCCTTTAATAAAGCAGAGAGCTAGGACTGCCCCCTGTGCCTTCAGCCTGGGCTTTTCTATTTTTTTCTCTTCTAGCACTTCAGAGGTAGCCCAGACGTCATCTGAATCTGGAGAGAAAGGTGAGCAGAGGGGAGACTGGGACCTCATCATGATATGTCTTGAACCCTGAATCCCCTCTTTCTGGGCCAGCCCAGGTTCTCAGCGCTGGCACCTCCTGCCCACAGGGCTCTAACGTGGAGGGCCTGGCCTGCTCTGCCACCCCCTCTAGTGGGCACTGCCGCATTCTAGTGCTGAGCTTCCCCTCAAAGAGAGGGAAAGTACGGGCACGCCACTTCACAGTTTACTGTAATTTCAGGGACACCGTTGCACCTGATCCTCACAAGAACTCTGTGAGGTAGGCTGAGCAGGGTTTGTGGTTCCACTTTTAGAGCTCAGGAAACAAGTCTGGACAGGTGAGGAGACTGCTCAGAGCCAGCGTGAAGCAAGGGTGGTACCGAAGCCCAGGTCTCTCTCCAATCTGCAGCTGCGCCTTCTCAGCTCCCCTAATGACAGCGTGTTTGATTTGCCCTGCGAGCCTGAGGGTTGCGTGTATCTTCTTACGTGCTGTAACCCTCGGCCTCGTACCTCCTGCGCACTAAGGTTTGACTCGGAGCAACAGAGAAGGTCCTAGCACAATGTTCCCACACAGCCAGACGGCCAGCACAGACCTGGGTGCCTGTCACGAGCCAGGAACTCGGACTCCAAAGTGAATTAGACCAAGTCACTGCCCTCAGGGAGCCCACAGCCTTTTTGAGAAAATAGACAGACAATGACACCTTGTGAACAGCACCATGATGGAGGTGACACAGTGGTCAGGAGATACAGAGGACAGGCTTCTGGCTCCCAGGAAAGGTGACACCTGAGCCAAGCAGAAGAGCCAGTAGGAATTCATTGGGCAAAGATGGGGGGATGGGCAGGTGGAGACAATTCCAGGCAGAAGGAACCATAAAGAAAAGAGAAATCACAAGGTGTCTTCAGGAAACTTTTCAATCTGGCGGTAGCCTGGAGCGTGAGGGTGCAGAGGGGCAGGGCATGGGGCTGAGATGTGGCAGGGCCACACCAGGAGACTCCCTGTATCCCCGGCTGTCCAGGTAAGGCTTTCTCAGGGTGAGCTTCCTGTGAGGTGGTGGCTGTAATCCCACAGTAGGTAGGTTTATGGCCAAATGTTCTTGTACCCATCGGGGAGCTGAGCAGACCCAGGGCCTCCGGGGAGGGAGCTGGTGACGCTGAAGAGTGTCTGCCAGGAGGATTCAGCTGTGAACATTTCCCATCCCCAAGAGGTCAAGGGGACCTTTTGTTCCTCCCTGGTGAGGGCCCTGAGATCACCCTGTCATTCATAATTCACTCAACAAACACTCACTGTGCCTCATGCCTGTGCCAAGTTCTGAGCCAAGCTCCAGGGACATCGATATAGAAAGACGCGGTCCCTGCTTTTGAGGATGCACTATCCTTGGGGTTGGGGGGAGCCATAGGGAACAGACTGGGAAGTTATTGCAGTGCAACGGGAGGTGGGCACAGAAGGGGAACAGCAAACCTTGTATGGGAGCCAAAGAGGAGAGGGAGGTTGAGCTATGTGCTAGAGGATGGGTAAGAATTTGCCATCTAGGAAGCAGGAAGAGTCTGTAAACCGTGAAGACAGAAAGGGGCATGGAGGGGCAGGGAGAAGCAGGAAGCAGCTGTGTGTTGAGGTGCGTGGTGGGGGATCAGGCCACAGGAAACCAGATGTGCCAGGTTGAAGATCTGGGGTGCTATCCTAGGTTGGGTTTTGGTTTTTAAAGATAACTCCAGCAGAGAGAGAGTGGCTGAAGCCGAGGCCTGGAGCAGGAGGCTTAGATCTGAAAGGTATGAAGGAGGCAGAAATGGCAGGGCCAGGGACTGACTGACTGACAAACCGTGGGGGGAGACATTCATTTATATCTTGCTTTTAAAATATATATATATTTATTTATTTATTTATGGCTGTGCTGGGTCTTCATTTCTGTGTGAGGGCTTTCTCTAGTTGTGGCAAGCGGGGGCCACTCTTCATTGCGGTGCCTCTCTTGTTGCGGAGCACAGGCTCCAGACACGCAGGCTCAGTAGCTGTGTCTCACGGGCCCAGTTGCTCCGTGGCATGTGGGATTCTCCCAGATCAGGGCTCGAACCCGCATCCCCTGCACTGGCAGGCAGACCCTCAACCATTGTGCCACCAGGGAAGCCCTATATCTTGCTTTTTAAAATTGCCAGGCTCTGCTAAGTGAACCTCTTCTGCAAGGCAGGTATGAGGATTCAAAGAGCTAAGGTAAGTGAAAACCCCTGATACAGACATCCTCACTTCCACGCCCAGTAAACATAAAGTCAACACTCCATAAAGATCTACTGTAGCTGACTCTGGACATGACTCAGTGAGTGAGTAAATAATGAATGAACAAGTGGCTGAGGGAATTGATGACCTGTAGGCCCCTAGCAGGTAGCATCAGAACTACACAAGTCTCTTTGTCCTGCCAGAAGTTCTGGAGAGATGCTACCCAGAAGCCTTGCCTAGAGGTTTGTGTTGCTGAGAGGACCTGGGTGAGAGTAAATGTCAGGGGCTGTCCTGGAGCTTGGGGTCCAGCTGACCCTCCTTGGAGTGTCTAGCCTTCATCCTTTTGGCTGGTGTCAGGCAATGGAGGCGTGACATATCTACACCTGACTCTGAGGGGCCCCCCTCTCTAGGATTCAGGTTTGGGCCCTGCTGTCCCATCTTCACTGTGCAAACCTCAATAAGTCAGAAGACAACATGTGAGGAATGGAAGAAACCTCAGGGGAGTCACTGACATCACTTAGTCCTACAATGCACAGGCACTGTGCTAGGTATATTATAAATATTGTCTCATTAAATACAGCAATCCTGAAAAGAAAGGGATTTTATCCACATTTTATCGATTAGGAAACTGAAGCATAGAAAGACATAACCTTTCCAAGGTCATCCAATGACATCCTGGACTAAGTCCACCAATTTATTTATACTTAAGCAACTTATATAAAGTTGGAAAAGGAGACGAAAAGGGCTTAAAATTTCATCATCCTAACATAGCAGCTATTATTTTGTATAGCTCGTGTATGCTTGGTATATATATATGTACTTGGGATTTTATTATTCATAAAATTTTATCTTACTTTTTTCTTTTTTAAACATTTTATCATAAGCATTTTTCCAGGTAACTGTGTTGCCTTCAAAAACCATTATTTTTCATGGCTGCAGACTTTCAAATCAGGTGTAAATACCAGAATTTACTTAACCATTTCCCATGGTTGGGTACTTAAGTTGCTTCCAATGATTTGACATTATAAATAATCACTCTTCTTTCTTTCATTTAGAATGGTCTTCTTTCAGCAGGATTATTTCCTTATGGCAGACTCCCAGAAACAGAAATAAGAGGTCAGAGGGTATGAATATTTTAAGGCTTTTGATACCTGCTGCAAATGCCTTTCTCACGGGGCCTTTCTACTTCGCTCCCCATGTCTGAATGCCTTCTTTACCTCTCCCTCTCTCTCTAGTCCCCTCTGCCCAGGCACAACACTTCCTTGACCCTCAGTCTCCTCATCTGTGAGATGGAACTAATGACCCTCCTCTGCCAACCTCAGGGGCTGGAGATAAAAGTGATTCAGAGACCCTAGTAGGGAATAGAATGCTATACTCTGCCAGATAGTAGATCTATACAGCATGGCCTCTGGCACCAGACTACATAGATTTGGAGCCCAGATCTGTCGCTCAGAAGCTGTGTGACTTTGGGCAAGTTCCTAACCTCTCCATACCTCAGTTTCCTCATCTGCAAAGCAAGAGTGAAGAAAGTAATGGCAACCCCTTAGGGTTGTAGATGAGACTCTAAGGACTTATTCTACGCAGAAAGCACAAAGCAGGAGCTGTGGCTGTTATGAAAGCGATGTCTGATGTGGGAGGCAGCACTAGCAGAAAGAACTTCAGCACCCCGCCTGCAGGGGCTGCCCCGACGGGAGGGGTCACCTGCCGCATGCCCAGCAGACAGGCTCTTTGTGGAAACAGCTGACCTAGCTCTAGCGGCAGTGACCGTTACACCTTCCCTGCTGCCTGCCCAGCACGGGGTCTGCGTCTCTCTGCCCCCCGCCCCCTCCACGCTGCCCTCTGGCTGCTGTGGCCTGATCTTAGCCCTCTTTCATCAGGCTACCTAACTGACCAGAAAATGCACACGCATCCCTGAACGCTTGCAACCTGCACTCCCATCCCCCAGCCCTCTCCCCCCTTCCAGGAAGCGGGGCTGCAGCGCCAGCCTGACGAGCAGCACTTAATTCTTTATTGAAAACCATTAACCAGAGTTCAGTTCTCTAAGCCCCAGTTTCAAATTACCCACAGGAAACGCCAGACTGAGAGAGCCGCTTCCAAGGGCAGAGCCATCTCCTCTAAGAGACTGGTTCCGGGACCCCGGCTGTGGGGGCTTTTTTATTTTGAGAGGCAATAACGACAATGACAACAGCAGCAATCGTTTCAACTTCTGGACGCCTAAGATCCGACAGAGCACTCTCCTCTTCCTGCTCTTCCTCTAACAATAACCCAAAGCAGTGGGTCTGGCAGGAAGTATTATCACCCATGATGGATGAGAAACTGACGGCCTTGGGGTCACACAGGCAGGCAGGGGTTGAACTGGGCTCCAGATCTCCCTGCCAGTGAGCCCCATGACCCTCCTGTCAGAGCACTTCATGGACCACCCACAGTGGGGCCTGACCTGTGACAGGCACTGCAAGGGAGACGGGTGAGGGAGATGGGACCCTGGCCCTTGACCAGCGACCAGTACTGATTGGGAGAAGAGACAATGCAAATGACTAGGGCCTAAGAGACTGGTTCTATCCTGGGCCTGCCACTGACTTCCTGGCACATTGTGGCGTTCATTATTATTCACGGGACATGCAAGGAGAGGTAAGGTGAGGGGAATATGGACAGGATTGAGGGAACTGAAAAAAACGTGTCCTCAGCCCTCTCTATCAAGATTTCTAGCCAAATAGAAAGTAACTTCATTCATTCATTCATTTTGAATTGCTTAAGGCCACCTGTGTTCCAGGCACTGAGCAAAGTAATTTACAAATAGTTCTCACTGACTCCTTCAAACAGCATTTTGAGGTGGTACTATTACTCTCCCCACTGACCAATGAGGAAATTGAGGCTCAGAGAGTTTTGGTCACTCGCTCATGACTACACATCAGTGGCAGAATTGAACCCAGGTCACCCTGACTTCATGATTCCCACGACTTTTTTGTCACCATCACAGTCACGATTTTACAAACACCTGCATTGTGACCCAACAAGGGCACAAAGAGAACAAAGTCCTCTGTGGGTCTCCAGGAAGTTTTCCCAGAGTTGAAAGGTGGGACAGACTTGGCCAAATGAAAAAGGCAGGGGAGAAAATTCCACGAAGGGACAATAGCACAGGCTAGGGTTGGGGAGTATCAAAGCATGTGGCATGTTAAGGCAAGTCAGGAATTGCTGAACCGTCTGAATTAAGCACAGAGGGTACAGAGGAATGCTGCCCTCTGAGAGTATGCAGCCCAGGAAAGAGACGGAAACATGTCAAATGACAGTACTTGAGGCAAAAATTGGGTAAGAATTTTTATCTAAGAATGAAGAGCTTTCTGCTTGTATATCTTGCCTTCTCCTCCAAGGAGCCTGAGAAGCAGCTGAACAAGGAGGCCTCCAGCTGGGGAAGGGAAAGAGTTTTGGCCTCAGAGACCAGGGGCCTGCTTCCAGGAGGTTGTGTGACTTACTGCCTCTCTGAATCTGGATTTCCTCTTCTCTACAGAGAGCCACTAATGCCCCTTTCCCAGCACTGCATGTTACTATACCTGACAGTAGTTTGAAAAGAATGAAGAGATTGGGTTTTATTCTAATTTACTTCGTTATACAAATGTGAATGCTGAGGCTCAGAGACATTAATAACTTGCCTATAGGCATACTCAGAAAATGCTTGATCTGAAATTTGATCTCAGATGTAATGGATTCCTCTGCCTCTTTGTCACTTCCACCCACAGATCCTAGTTTAGCCCTCTGGAGCCCAATGCAGTAAGCCTGCTCCTCTGTCCACAATGCCCCTTTGGGTGGATGAAGATAAGAGCTGTGTCCCCAGATCTCCTCTTTCCAGCTAAACAGTCCCAGGTTTATCACCCTATATGATTTCCCAGTTGTCTACAGGATTTAGCTGCCCTTGAGGAAGAAACAAGAAAGAACAAACAATAGAAGTAGCTCCCTAGTGCCCTGACCAGATGTGAAGCATCCCCGGCCTCAGGACCAGCAGCTAGAACCACAGCAAAGTTCCTTCAGAAAACAACAGCTGCAGCCTGTTTGCCTTCCCCAGTCCATCAACTGCCATGGCCAAGCTGGACACCAGCTTTGAAACTCAAGGGATCTGTCTCCAGCTAAACCTTGTCTCTTCCCTACCCCAGATGGCCCTTATTTGAGCTGGATCCATTTTCTTGGCCACATTGCTGAATGCGGTGCACACTCATTCCAGAAAATGCCCACCTCTGCTCCAAGCCGCCTTGTCGGCAGTTTCCCAGACATAGCTGGACTTTTTATTTATTTTTGTGTTAGCAAAGAGGAGAAAATCACATCGGCCTAAAATGAATACTAATGAAATGCCTTCGTTAACTTCCTTTGTGATCAGAATGAAAAATCGGATTTCCGCAGAATTGCAAGCCATATATTTCTTTCCCCCAATGCTTTTTCTTTCTTTTTTTTGCCCTTTCCTCTGATAGGAAGATTAGGGACAACCAAGAAGGAGAGTAAAGTCATTTCATAAAAAATATCTGCATTTTTAAGCGTGTCTTTGTTGCAGAGGGATGTGGAGATGCAATTTCTCCAAATCCACTTTTCTCGGCCTGTAAAGCAAATGTACCTATTTGTCCTCTGCTGCAACAATGCCAGCTGCATTCAATCAACTGAGAAGCTGCAAGCCATAAACCTTCTTCCCCCGCTAGGGGGGTGGGGATGGGGGGAGGGAGCAAGCAAGAGAGGAGGCATGCCATAAAAATTCATCAGAATAATGTAGGGATGAGACGTGCTCAGGTCGCCAGCAAGCAATCAACCAATCAGTCATCCTGTGGCATTTACAGCACGTCTCATTCCCCTGTTCCTTAAGGACAATTGATTTTTCCTGATTCCATTAGCATAACGGCGTGGAAAATGTCTGCAGTGCAATATTTCTGGAAAGTTCCAACAAGTAGGCTGGGCACTGGAGTGTGACCATCTCCATAAAGCTTCCTCAGGCTCTGCGGCAGACGCCGCCACAGCCGCTGCAAAAGGCCCAGAGAGAATGGCATAGCCTCTAAAACTTGGGGGCCAAGGGCACCTCAGGGGTGTCAAACCAGGTAATTGACATCAATATAAAGCCCCTCGTCTTCTCATCCCTGAACACAGAAGCATCTTTCCCTGCAAAACAGGGTAGTATGGAGTGATAAGGAGCGTGCAAGACCCACCCAGGCCAGGAAGGACGATGTATGTCTCCCATCCTGGGTCCATTTGTGGCCTTCCGAAGCTCCTGGATCTGGGAGCTGAGAAAAGAATGCTTAATGTGATTATTCCTTCATGTGTGAACAGGAGGCTGCAGGAGTGGGTGCCCAGGAGTCATTATTCTGCTCCTCTGTCAGCTGGATCTCCACTGTGTTCTCCACTGAAACAGCATATACATGAGGAGGGAATGTGCGGAGTTTGGGGCCATGCAGACCTAGGTTCAAATCCTGCTTCTTTTTATTTTGTGTGTGGCCATGGGCTACAGTTAATCTCTCTGATCCTCAGTTTCTCTGTGCAAATTAGGGGCCTCATTAATTCACAGGTCATTGGGAGAATTAAATGAGAATGTGATGAGCACCTAGCATGGTGCGGACGCATAGTGACTATTTCAACAGTCAAATTCTTGTCCCTCCTCCTTTCTCCAGACTTCAATTCCCTCCTCTCCATCAGCAACTCAATTCTCTCACTGTGTCAGTTTCAGCTGGTCAAGGTCAATCTTGACAGTGCCAAAAGGAAACATACAAAACCTAGAATGTTTCCATCTACTCTTACAAGCAAGATGAAAACCTGGCTATGCCTTCCTCCTATGCTTGAGGAAACTCCGTACTCTTATTCAGTCTCCTGAGTCAGCCCCTCTCTTCTCTCACCCCCTTCTTTATTCTCACATTGCACCAGGGGGAATCTTTCTAAAACACACGTGTGACCTGGTCATGGCCCTGCTTAAAACCCCTCCATGGTTCCTCACTGCCATTTGCTCTCGTCAAGATTCCTCTCAGGCTGGGCCTCCTCCAGGAAGCCTTCTTTAATCCCATGACCTCTGTGCACACCTCACACTTTCTTATGGTTATCTGTGTCTATGTCTTCTCCATCCTAGATGGTGGGCTCTGTCTAGGGCAGTTTTCCATCCGTGTCTCTGGCACCTCTCACAGCACCTGATAATCAGTAGATGTTCACTCCATGTTTGTTGAGAAAACCAACTTACAGACGCAGTGCTGATCTCATTGACTAAGGCTCTACACTTTGATTTCAGGGTTTGTAGAGGCTGTTTGGGTGCTGGCCATGGTCCTGAATCTTTAAGCTCTGAGGAGAGGAGAAGGAAGTAATAAAGAAACCTTGAGTGTGGTGAAAACAATCCACATTCAGATAACCTCTAACAGCCAGCCTTGGGAGAGCAGAAGGAGGGCAGGGATTCTGGGCACTTCCAGTCCTGGATCTGCTGTGAATACTCTGCTCAAGACACAAAACCTTTCTGGATCTCAATTTTTCTCATCTGTCAAATGGAAACAAATCTTGACCTACCCATATCACAAGATTGTTCTAAGGGTTACAAAGATGATGTCTGTGGATACCTTAGTAATCTTTTTCAAAATTGACTGCCATGACTGTCCTCTAAGATTCCTTCCAGCCCTTTAAGTGCTCACTGTTCAAGAATTATCTACAACTGACCACCTCCACTTCCTTACCTCCAGCTTGCTCCTCAGCCAACTCCTGTGTGGCTTCTGGGCCATCACTCTGACAAAGCAGCTCTCAAGAATGACTTCATGCTGCTAAACTCATTGGCATTTTTCAGTCCTTATTATACTTGCTCTCCTAGGACCATGTTTCTTGCTCTCAAGCACTTACTTCAGGACATAATTATGCATTCATTTGTGTGACTGTTATATTAATACTTGCTCCCCAGCTAGATGTGAACTCCATGAGGTTAGGAATTACATCTGCTTTTGCTCACCAATGCACTCCCAGGTCCTGGTACAATGTTCACAGGGAGAAGCCTCCGCCATGACTTAGCAGGAAGGTAGGCAATGTGCCCAAAGCAGGCCTGGCCATATCCGGCACTGACTGAGACACCAACAGAAGGCTTGAAACCTCTCTGGAAGTCCCAGAGTCAACTTCCCAATGCCAGCACTTCCGCCTAATGGGACTTGGAGCTCGGAGAGGCCTCCACCCTCTTGAGGAACATGGATGGTATGATGAAGATTGGCATGGTGCCTATCAGCAGGAGTGCAGTAAGTATCAAGAGGTAAGTATTGTGGGATAAGATCTGGGGAAACTACTGAGCCCAGATGCTTTGCTGTGTGAAAAATGAAAACACGGCCAGAGAGTAAATGTGATCTGTCTAAGATCTCACAGCGAGTTAATGTCCTCCATAGTACAGAGAGAGAAAGAGGCAGGAAGTGTATCTCTCATATCCCTTGGGCTCCCTTCTCTGGGCCACCATGACCTCTGGGCTGCCCTCTTTCATAATCTATGTCTCCTTGGGTGTTCATTTTCTGTTCACATGTCTGCCTCCCCCTGGAGGGCAAAGATAGTATCTGATTGATAGTATTGTATTTCCTGGGCCTAGCTCAATGTGTGATACATAGAAGGGGTCAACCAATGTTTCTTGAATAGACATTGGATGGTGAAGAGGTTGGAGGAGTGGGTGTAGAAGTATAAGAAGGCTGACTGTGAACAAGCTTCAGAGCCCCACCCAGCTCTAGAGCCCAATAATGAGAGATGGTCAGTCTCAATACTGGATACGCCCAAGATCCAGCCTTGGGCTCCATGGTGAAGCCCCATAGATAAGCTATTGCATTCCTGCTGAATTTTCAGCCTTTTCATCCAAGAAAGCCCTAGCCATTTCATAACCTTCTGAGAATGACAGAACTTCAGAGTTTATGATTCATCTTTACAAGTAACACAAAGCAGAGAATATTATATCTGTCTGCATTTGAAAGCCAGGGAAACAGGTTCTTTCATCCATGCCATTGGGAGGCAAAAGCAGGGATTTTGCAGTCAGAACCCCCAACTGTGAATTCCAGCTTCTTCACTTACAGCTGTACAACCCAAGTCCCCAGTGTGAATTTATGAGGATATAGAAGATATTAGCTTTGCCTTCAAGGAGCTTGCACTCTATTAATAAGAGAAAAGGCATGTCTACAAGAACTCTATTGCCAGGTAGAATGTGATTAAAAGCACCCAAACAGGATGGTAGGGGAGGCTCATAGCCAACTGGGAAGAAATCTTTATGGAGAAAACAGCCTCTCATCTGAGTCTGGAAAGATGCATGGGGTTTTAATGGCATAGAAAGGAAGAGCATCCTGGTGAATGAGGAAGCGGGAGAGCATGGGGCATGTTCCTGGAATGAGAAGTAAGTTTGTTTGACTGAAGGGCTTAGGGGATACATGGAATATAAGTGGGAGCTGAGGCTATAAAAGTAAGTTGGGCCAAAGTAAAGAGAGACTTGAATGCCATTTAAACACTCAGAGAGGTTAAATAACTTATCCAAGAGCACACAGAGTTAGTGGGGGATCTAGGACTGGACTCCTGAGTGCTTCCCCTTTGCCTCTTTTCCCTCATCTTCAATATGAGTAATGGCACAACAATTGGCAGAGTCAGGGGCTGTCCCGTTTATAAAAACACTTGAAAAAGAAATAACCAGCATTAGTGTGGCTGATTGTGGGGGAGATGTTTAGAGACTCTAACAAAGAAAAGTGTGAATTACAGTATGAAAGCAAGGAAATATGTTTTGCCCTGCATTTCTGCAAGTGGCGTATTCTACTGCACATCAAACTCATGCTTAGAATAACTCACTTCTAAGAACGGATATGAATCTTTGCCATGGGCACATCATGTTAATACATTTAGTATCAATTAAACATCGCCATTGCAATTTTTTCCTCAGAAATATTTACCTTTGCTAAGACTTTTCATGGAAAATGCAATGGCAAATTTCAGGTCAGCTCACAAATTCTGAATTATCACAAATTGTGAATTTGTTGGTGGAGAGAAGCTGAGATTGGAACCAGGTTGGTTGATTGAAATATTCAGCAGTTTTGGAATGCTCTATCAGAATGTTCTAGCACACCCCAGGCTCTAACCAACTGACTTAGCAGAGTGGTAGCATGGGCTCAGCCAGAGCCATGTCCAAGGATCCACTCAGACACTGCCTGGCAATGTGATCAAGCACTCCACCTTCACTCCACCCCCCTGGGCCCATCTCATATTGTGAGGACAAAATAAATCAGATAATAGATTTGGAGTCTGTCACCGATCTCACAATCTGGAGGGGAAAGACAGCAAAGAAACAAAACAGGTGAAATGGGATGCCTCAGCTCTGTAGGAAGGGTTCCAGGCCAGAGCAAGGGAGCTATTTGTGTGCTGACAGCAGGCAAGAAGTCACCTTTTCCTCCTGCCTCTCTGAGAGGCACTAAGCTTACCCTTTTATATAAGTTATTTATTATTGTTGTGAGGTAAATTATTAAGTCTCCATTTCACACAAGAGGAGACTGAAGCTCAGAGATATTAATATCTTGCTTAAGGTCATATGGCAAAGTAACGGCAGGCTTAGATTCTAACCAACACCTCTCTAAGGGTAAAGCCTTCATGTGCCGTCTCTAAGTTATGCCGCCTTCCACTTGAAGCCTGGTGGGTATCACCATGGAGACCTACTCTGCATATCCACCTTGGAAGCCTGGGATAGTAGAAATCTTTCTACAGTGGAACCTTGGAAGAAATGGTAAAGGGAACTTTGGAACTGATGCTCATGTAAGAGTTACAAACTAGAAGAGGAAATAAAGGCTGTCTAAACTCAGGATGGAGGACTAGGGTGGAGGCTCCTTTCGAAGTAAGAGACAGTTGAAATATGAGTGTCTCAACGGGGAAACTAAAGGAGCCCCAGGGTTCCCAAGGTCTGGAGGGGAGCTTCCAGCTCAGGGATTCAATAGCAAAGTGGGGGTGGGGGAGCAGTACTGGTCCCAGGTCCAGGCTCTCAGCTACTTCCTGCTCCCCACCAGGAAGAAGTAAGACTCCTGGTGTGGCTGAGGATAGAGGTAGAGCCTGAGTGTGTCTTGCTGTGGAGGGGTGTGAGCTAGGGGAAGAAGCTAAAAGTTTGGTAGAGACAGATGCTCATCCTCATAGGAAGGCACACACCTAATCAAGAAAGTGCAGTACCCAACTCTTCAGCATCCTTAAAACCCTGCTTGAACTTCGTTGGCTCTGAGATGCATTCCATGACCTACTCCCTAGATGTGATCAATCTCTCCCTCTGACTTTCTGTTGTGACATCTTCCTCACCATATAAGCCACTGTCAGTTTACATGTCCATTGCCTTGTCCAAAGTGAGAGATTCCCTGGGGCAAAGACTTACATCTGAGGCATCACTGGGTCACCAGGGCCTGGAATAGAGTCCTGCTCAAGTGCAAGCCAGGGACTGTTTGATAAACTGAATAACAAAAAGAGTGCTCACCCAAAAATAACTGCATAAGCATGAAAAGATCAGTAGTGTGTGTGTGTGTGTGTGGAAGGAGAGCTTCTTGGAGGAGAGACATGAGGAAAGGAAAGCTTTGTTCAGGGAAGGGAAGAGGTTAGACCCTGCCCCTGCCTTTTGAGGGGAGCAGAGGTCATTTCTAGGACTGCAAAGACCTTCCTGCCCACACCAGTTCCAGACAACTTTCAGCTGTCTTCACGGCTTCTAGGTTGAACCTTTTGCAATGGGGTTCATCAGCAATTACTGGTGTTTTCTAATGAACTTCAACTACTTAAAACCAACCTCAAGCTGATGAACACCTTTGGAGACTTCCAGAAGAAATGCAGATAGACACCCCACCCTTTGCAGAGAGGTCCTCAAATACTAAATTGAGACTATTGTCTGGACAGAGTTTTCTGAATGGCCATCTGAGGGATCTTTCCTAAGCCTGTCCCCATCATGGCCAAACTGAAAGTCAAATTGTAAGGTTTGATAAGCCCTCTGCCCCAGCCATACTGCTCTCCTGGCCATTCACCAAGCACAGATTGTTCACATGTCTGTGCCTTTGCAGATACTGTTCCCCCTGTCAGAAATTCACTTCCCATCTCCCAAACCTTACTTCATCTACCCCAATCACAAGCAAAAAATCTGATACACATTAGGAACTGCCTTAGTTTGGGTTTCCCCAGAAGCAGATTCTAAAACAAGGATTCAAGTAGAGGTCGTATATTTGGCAAAGGGTCCTAGGAAACACTAGAAGGAACCTTGGGAAGTGAGACAGGGAGGGAAAGGCACCAAAAAACGGTGCATGTTTAAGCAAGCCACCCCCATGAGTAAGTAGAACCTAACTGTGGAAGCCAGTGTAGAACTCTTGTCTCAGAGTTCTCCCACCTGGGGGTGAGGGAGCTGGGATATTTATCCACCAGTTCCCATCCCTCATCGGCTGAGAGCTGCTCTGGGGGAGGTGGGATGTTAACACCCCTGGTACTTCTGACCTGCCCCTTGTGCTCAGAAATGGTAAATGCTGGGGGCATGTGGGTGGGCACTGACAGCATCTGCTTCAGGTACTTAGAAATTTTGCTGAATGAATGGTTGACACACAAACAACTCAATAGTGATGATAATAATTACTATAATAATTAGTAATAGTTTGCTATGTGTCAGGCACAGTCTAAGTACTTAATACTTTTTTAACCCTCCTAACAACCTTACAAGTTATTACTATGTCTATTTTACAGATAAGGGAACAGAAGCACAAAGAGCCAGGTAACTTGCTCAAGGTCACGCAGCTAACAATTGACAGCACCAGGATTGGACCATGGCAGTCTGGCAGGTAGGTGCCCCACTAACGCTACCTGTACCATCTGGAGATGCTCCACTTTGGAACCCTGGGGCTGCCATCTCATGGCCATGTAGTCTTGGACAAGTCACCAGTCTTCCAAGCCTTCGTTTCCTGATTTGTAAAATGGAGGGGCCACGTCACTTGATTCCTGTACACACAGCAGAAGCTAATGTATTAGGACCGGGACAGAACTTGGTCTCCATCTGTCCAAGGAACTCTAAAGCCTCTCCCGTCTCCGACACTCTGCAGTCTTATAACTCAGCTTCCTCCACCCTCCTGTAACCCCCTCACTCAGATGCACAGTCCCTCCTGAGCCTCATTTGTCTCTTTCGTGAAGGAAAAGTGACCCCAGCATCATCAGGGGAGAGAAGCTTGTCTTCCTGCCACCCACTCCTCCCACCGAGCTAAGAATCCTGACCTACTGGCTACAGGAGACTCCAACCCAAATCCTGGGCTAGGAGTCAGGTTCAAATGCCAACTCAACCACCACCAGCTGTGGGGCCTTCAGCAAGTCATTCATGCAAGTCTCAGTTTCTCCATCTGAAACATGGAGATCACGGTCCCTACCCCCAAAGGATTGTGGTGAGCTTGACGGAAGCCCCAGCACATAGTAGGTGCTCAACACAGGCAGTTTCACATTCTTTGTTATGAAGAAGTACGCTGATATATTTCCAACAGGGAGAAAAAAATCTTAACGTTCACTTTAATTCTAAGCCCCCGGAGGCCTTTAGCAGGGCTGACAACTTCGTCTGGAGGATGGTAAATATTTGTCTATTTCAGAGGCAGCATTTATCTTCTAAGGCGCTCATGCCAGTGCCCGTGCTGACAAGCAACTTGTTTATTTATTACCCTAATAGCAAATAGATTGTCAGGCCCGGAGGCTCTGCGTGCGCCATTGTTGAGTTTGGGCCTGCTTCAAGCCCCAGTCGCCCAGGCTCTGGCCAGCTTTATGGGACCTGGGGACCTGGGGGGTGGCGGCCAGCAGGGACCTAGCTCCCTCCATGTCCTGCCATTTATATTTTTATTTGTTCTATCCAAAAACTCCCCTTACAGAGCCCATATCATGAGCCTTGCCCTGAGCTGGCCCTGGACTGTGAGCAAGAACCACACACAGCCATTGTCCTTAAAGGGTTTGCAGTCTTGACAGGGGGAGATGGTGAGGATAAAAATAATAATAATGCTGCTAACAGAGTAGCAGCAAACACTTAGTCTGTGCCAGGTCCAGAGCAAGGTACTTTGTATACACTAACTCATTTGATCCAACCAACAAGTAGATACTGTTATTATCCCCATTTTACTGATGAGGAAACTGAGGCATGGAGAGGTTAAAGAACTCGCCCAAGATCATTTCTATAAAACTCATGGCAATAGAGAGCAGGGGTAGATACTAGAAACTATATAATAATTATATAATAGTAATACATATACACTTTTTGGTGACAGTCACATGTTCTAGCTATCCCTCCCACATGCCAGGCACATTCCTGCCTAAGGGCCTTTGCACTTGCTGTTTCCTCTCCTAAAATGGTCTTCCTCCAGACATCCACTTCACTCACCTCCTTCAAATATTCATTCAAATGTTTCCTTTTCAGTGAGACCTCCTTTATCTACAGTTGCAGCCCCACCTGACCCTCCCTAACTTTTTTGCTTAATGAGCCTCCAGAGCACTTACCATCATCCGTCATACTACATATTTTACTTTTGTGAATGTCCACCTCTCCACGCTAGAAGCCACCTCCACTGGGCAGGTTTTTTTCCTGTCTTATTTTCTGCTGCATTCACAGCATAAAGGGCAGAGCCTGGCACACAGACAGGGCTCAGTTTGATGGATTAATGAATTATACCTGAAGAGAGCATCTCTGCAGCCCACCCCTGTACTTCTGGTCTCCCTTCAGGTCCAGTCTTTCATCATCTTTCCTGGTGTCACCAACATTCTCCCTGAGGAATTTCACCCCCTCCCATGCCTTCAGGTTCTTCCCTCCTCTGAGGACTCTTGGATCTTTATCTCTAGTCCAGAGCCCACTCCTGAGCTCACCTGTATAGGCAACAACCCAAGGGACACCTTCACCCGGGTCCCACCTGAGTCAGAGACCAAAACAGATCTCACTATGTGCTGGACTGTAGGAAGGCTAAGGGTCCTAGGGGAAAGGCCAGGTCAGCTGCTGCCAACCGGTGTAAAAATATTTCAACATTTTGGCAGTCAGCAGGGCTCTGTTGGTATAGCCCAGCCATTAGCCCTGGCCACACCAATGAAGGGGACCTAAGGCTTTGTCCTGAAGGAGTTTACTCCCCAGTGGGGAACTAAGGGGCCGAGCAGAGAGGTAAACACCAGTTACCACCCAGTGAAACAAGTGCTATAAAAGGACCACATGCAAAGCATGATGGGAGTCCAGTGAAGGAGAACCTGGACCGTTGTGGTGGAGGGGCAGTGTGGTTGTTTTAGGTAGGCTTCGGAGCTCTGGCTGGGCAGATGAGGGGGACCCAGCACCACAGGCAGTGTGAGCAGCAAGGGCAGAGGCCTGGAATTGGGAATGTACGGGGCATGTGGAGGGAACGGGGCCAGCAGGGAATGTGGGAGATGATACTGGAGGGCAGGCAGGGCTCAGACTCAGAAGGGTGAGACACTTATGCCCAGCCAACAAGTTTGGAGTTTTGTTCGGTTGGCAGAGAAAAACTAAAAGTGTTTTTTAGACAGGTGAGTGACGTGGCAAGAAAACTGATCTGGCTTCAGTGTGGACACTGAGTTGGAGGGGGCCAGATAAGAGGTAGGGAGGCCAAGCCAGGCCCTGGTCAGGGCGGATGAGGATGAGAGCAGGGAGTGACCAGTGAGACAGAGAGAAGGGAAGCTGGGCAGTGTGAGTGGGCAGCACCATCCCAGAAGAACATCAGCCACGTTAGGCCAGACTCGGCCAGCAGGAATTGTTCAGTTTCTGGACTGAGGGAACCTGGAAGGCATCTGAGAGCCAAGGGGAACTTGATAGGTGAGGATTTTAATCCTCATGCATTTAGCCAACAAACAGGGGAAGATTATTGGTGGTACAGTACAGCTCCTAGGCATGGCTATCTATCTGAACCACTGTTGTAACCTCCAGGCCTTGAAAAGGAAAGGGAGAAGTAGCTCCAACTCATTGCAGAAGATTAATCACCATTTTTCTTTCACTAAGGGACTCTGTGGGTCAGAGCAGTTCTAGAAGGCTCCTGGATTATCATCCAACCCATCAAAGAAATGCTGCAAAGCATGGAATCAAAAGGCTGTTGTTTGAGGCTGAGCCCTGGAAAGATTTCTGGGCCAGGAGTCCTGCTGCTGTCACTAATTGGCAGTACGACCTTGGGAAAGTCAGTCCTCTGACCTTTAGCCTCAGTTTCCTCATCTTTAGTGGAGGACCATTCAGCACCTCACCTGAGGATGACATTTCTGCTCTTGGCCCATCTCTTGCTCTGTGGTAACAAGCCAGCTACACAAACCCTCAGCTGGCACACAACAAAAGCAACCATTTATTAAGCACCTATCATGTTCCAGACTGTGTAAAGAATACCACACACACACACCTACAATGCAGACAGACACTATTCTCACCATTTTAGAAATAAGAAAATAAGACTCAGTGAGGTTCAGTCTTATTCAAGATCAAGGGCAAATCTGGGATTTAAACATAGTTATGTTGGATGCTAACATGCACAAGTTTTCTGCAAGCAATGCAGGCTCCTGGATACAAGAATGTAAATGGGACTCAGAAGAACTCAAGATTCCTTGTCACAGTCAGCAAACTGGAGGACACTTCCACTCCCTCACTGCTTGCTCTATTCTCTGAAATATACACAAACCACCTGAAATGCCACACTTAACCACCCACCCTCTCATCCTTTAAAATAAGTCCTTCAACTTCCCAGTGGAACGTGAAAATACGATTATGATCCCCATCTCCTTAGTATTCTTAGAGTCCAGCAGTTAAGAATTTAGGCTTTGGTCTCATTCAGACCTGTCACTTACTACATGTGTGACCTTGGGCAGGTCAATTAACCCCTAGGAGCCTGGAGCTCCTCATATGTAAAATGACGACCATGACAATTATCTCCTTCTCATAGGTTTGTAGTTAATCCATGTGGAGTATGTAACTTTGAGTCTCACCCACAATAATGCTCAACAACAATACTGTCCACAGCACAGATTCTGCAGCCAGACTGGGTGGATTCCAATTCTGCCTCCACCACTGGGTGACCTCAGACAAGTTATTTAATCTCTCTGAGTTTCAGTTTTCTCATTTATAAGATGGGATTTTTATAGAACTTATCTTGTAAATGGTTGTGAAGATTAAATGAGTTAATATATGTAAAATGCTTGGAAATTTTCAGGCACATCATCAGCACTCGATAAGTGCTGTCTACTATTACAGAATAACCTTCACCATCTACTATAAGATATATTACAGAAAACTCTTCACATATGCAGCCAGTCTTATACAAATATCTGGTACCCTATCAGAAATAATGAGAACAAAGGAACTTAGAAGGGGGGAAGAAGGAAGAAAAGGGGGATCAGTTGAGATCATCAGGGTTAAAGGGACAGGTAGATATTGGAAGGTTGAAAAAGAATTCATAACAAGATGCTGGCTAAGACAGAAAGAGCAGCCTCTCTCTCTCTCTCTCGATTATTGTAAGAATAAAATAGAATGATGTGTAATGGAGACTGGCTAGCTCTTTACCAACCCCACATCCTCTTCTTCTGGGCACATGGCTACACCACACTTTCTAGTCTCCTGTCACTGGGAGAAGCCATATTACTCAATTCTGGCCAATGGAATGTGAGCAGAAATGATGAGTGCCACTTCTTGACCTGGCACACAGAAACCCTCCATGCTCTTTCCCCTTCTGCTACTGGGTGTAGACAAGAGAGTGTTTCCACAGCCACATGTTGAACTTGACAGACCCACAATGTGTAAGGAGCCTGGGTCTTTGACTCACAACTTGGAGGAGAGCTTCCTCTCAATCAGAAACACCCATTCTGTGGGTAAAGAAGATATGGTATATATACACAGTGGAATACTACTCAGCCATAAAAAAGGAACAAAATAGTGCCATTTGCAGAAACATGGATGGACTTACAGATTATCATACCAGGTGAAGTAAGTCAGAAAGAGAAAGACAAATACCATATGACATCACTTATATGTGGAATCTAAAATATGACACAAATCAATGTATTTATCATAAAACAGAAACAGACTCACAGACATAGAAAACAAGCTTATGATTACCAAAGGGGAAAGGGGATGGGGGAGGGATAAATTAAGAGTTTGGGATTAGCAGGTACAAACTACTATATATAAAGTAGATAAACAACAAGGTCCTACTGTATAGCACAGGGAACTATATTCAGTTAGCATAATGGAAAAGAGAAAAAAAGGTACACCATTCTGGACTTTACCAGAGGATAAAATAAACTTCTATAAGTTTGAACCATTATGCTTTCATGGGTTTGCTTGTTACAGCAGCTATTGCTAGACACTAGCACTTACACTAGCTAAAGCTATTGCATACACTAACTAAAGCTAATATTTGCAAAGAGTTTAGTGTAGTACCTGGAACATGGTGATCACTCAGTTTATGGTGGCCAAGAATTCAGGAGGCCAGAAAGCCCAACAACATTCGCAGGAGACCATAATATATCAAAGTTTACCACGGTTCCAGGAAACAAGACTTTTGTTCTCTGTCTTTTCTAAACCCACAAAAGAACAGAGGGGTACATCTCTGGCTCTCTGTAAAATAGAATAAGTAATCCCCATCTGACAGGGCAGCCCTGAGGAATTAAGGGAATAATTATAATGACTGCCATTTTGTCAAGATACTTATTGTGCCTCAGGCACTTAACTAATGTCTTTACCTACATTATCCTATTTCTTTTTCCTAAATACACTAAGAATCCCCATTTTACAGATGAAGAAACTGAGGCTAGGAGGTTATGTAACTTGCTCAAGTCACACAGATGGTAAGTAAGTAATGAAGCCAGGACTTGAACTCAGGTCTGATTGACTACAGAGCCAGAATCTTTAACCACTGGCCTTCCCTGGGTGAGGGGATGCCCTCCAGGGCCCATCTCAGGCTGATTGGCTCCACAGCAGGACCCTCAGCTAACAAGGAAGGACAGTTAGGTCTGGGGTCACAAGGCCTGATAAGTTGAGTCTCAGTGTAAGATTTGGGAGTCTTACTGGCTCAATCCATCTCTCCATGCTCAGCCCCATCTATATCTCCTGGGACCCAGCCAGCTACTGCCTGACCAGCATTGGTGAAGCATGTAAAACACCGAAAAGAAAATGGAGAAAAACAGCTCCACAGTAGGGAGCAGGGAATTGTCACCCAACTCCTTCCACTCCATTCCCAGACTCCCAGGAGGCAGCTGGAAGTTGGACCCTGGCTTTCTCCCAAGGTCACCTTCATGACAGTTCCACCAGGGCTCCGGCTGGCAGCACCTGCCAACGCCAGGCCGTGATGGATTACTGCTCCTCTGACTACTGTTCACTGCACAATCCAATCTAGGAGACACACATATTTCTCAATTCAGGGACTTCTTTTATTTTATGAAAAATCAGCCAGCTGCTCAGGCATGAGTGGTTAGGCTTGGCAAGCGCTTGGATTTTGTGAGCCTCCTCCAGCCTTGTTGCCTTCCCAAATTCCCTTCCCTCTGCCCTACTCTACCCATTACCCACTCTTGGCCCTGTAGAGTATAGAAGAAAGAGCACAGTCTGGGGAGTCAGATAGCCCTGGGTTTAAGCCCACCAACTTCTGCCACTTATTGTCTGAGAAATTTTGCATGTGTCTCTTGCCCTTCCTGATTATGATGACATTACCACACTTGAGAGTTTGTTTGTTTGTTTGTTTGTTTGTTTGTTTTTTGCGGTACACGGGCCTCCCACTGTTGTGGCCTCTCCCGTTGCGGAGCACAGGCTCCGGACGTGCAGGCTCAGCGGCCATGGCTCACGGGCCCAGCCGCTCCGCAGCATGTGGGATCTTCCCACACCGGGGCACGAACCCGTGTCCCCTGCATCGGCAGGCGGACTCTCAACCTCTGCGTCACCAGGGAAGCCTTTTTACAAGGCATAAATGAGTTGTGGGTGTGGAGTTCCTGGCACAGTAAATAGCTCACCTGCGCCTACTGTGCGCAGGAACTTAGTGTCCTCTTCTCCATCTCTATTCTTAACCACTTGGTCTTCATTCTCTCTGTCCTCTGCTCTCCCTCCTTGTCCCTTCTCTCTTCTCTGCTTCACTGTACTTCATGTCAATCCAGAGGAGCTTCCAGACTGCTCTGTTCTAAAAGTCAGACAATTACTACCCCAAGCCTCTCTGAACTAAGTTTGTTCTTTATTTTCTATTTTTATCAGTTTGTGTTGTCATTAGGACATAATCCTTATGACTCAGACAATAGTGATTCTGAGACTGCGTCACTAACTTCCAAAAAGGCTGATTTCAATGTCCCTGAAGATCTCTTGTCATTATCCTTTCAAATTCTGGTGAATCATTGTTCCCAGCTCTTCACCTGCTCTTTATACTTAACACCTCAGATTTAAATGGGATACCCCTACCAGCTCAAAGAGGGAGGAAATTATTCTCTTGTGGGAAGTAACCAGGAGATTATCTTTATGGAGGTGGGTAAAAGCAAAATAGCAGCTTGATCTGGACTATGAGCCCAAGTTCCCCCACACTTCATGGATCATCTGAGTCATCTTAATGACGAACTTTCAAACGGGCAAAAAATCAAAAAGATAGGTTATATACAAAATCAAAGCTGAATTAGTGCTATAAGAGAAGATAAAAATTGAGGACAGCCTTATAAGACATCCCTGGGTCTCCTTCTGCTAATGCCAGCTTAAGGGTTAGAGGAGGTTGGTCCTTCAAGTCAAGAGAAACCAGAGACCCTAAGTCCAGCGCAGAAACATCCTGAGCACTGGCAACAGCAGTCAGAACAGAGTCAGAGGTGCTGAGTTGCCTGACTCATCTGTCACACATGTCAACACCAGAACACAGCATCTCCCCAAACATCCTTGACTTCGCAAGTGGACCTTCCCCACTCAGATACCCAGCCATTCTTCAAGCATCACCAGTTCTACCCTCCTCTCTCCCTTCATAGTGCTTCTGCCCCATTCCAGGCCCCATCGTTTCTCTCCTGGGTCACTGCACCAGCCTCCTTCCTGGTCTTTCAGCCACCCACACCCCCATCCTCTCTGCAGAGCATCTTTCCAAAATGCAAATCTGATCAAGGCCCTCTACTCCTTGGAACCCTTCCATGCTTGCCACACCTCTCAGGTTAATCTGACTGGTTAGAACAGCAAACATTCTCTGTAAAGGGCCAGGTAGTAAATATTTTAGGCTTTGTGGGCTATATGTACTCTGTTGTAACTGCTCAACTGTGACATTGCAGCAAAAGTAGGCATTGACAATAATCCAGCAAATGGGTGTGGCATGTTTCAATAACATTCTCTTTATAAACACAGGCAAGGAGCCAGATTTGGCCGGAGACCCATAGTTTTCCAACCGCTGGGATGTAAACCAACCTCCATGCCCTGAGTCACTTGGCCACTACCTCACAGAGATTAGCCTTGTCACTCACCATGCAGTGAGGTTTACTGGCCGGCCATACAATATGACTCAGTTCCTCCGAACAGGCTCTGTTTTATCAAGTGCCATGCCTCTGCTCATGCTGCTTCTTATATGTCCATGATTTACCTCACTATTTCCTACTCATCTTAAAAGATTCAGCTCAGTATTTGAAGAGAAATTTGGTATCAGCCAAGTTTGGTATCATCCAACACACATTTCTCTTTGACTCAACAATTCAACTTCCAGGAATTTGTCCCTCAGACAAGCTCATCTACAAATGTTCAAAGGCATACCTATGAGTATGTCTGTTGCATTATTGTTGCACTATTGTTTAGCGTGTGAAAATATTAAATGTTCGTCAATGGGGGTGATTCAATTATGGTATACACATATAATGAATAGTATGCTGGTATTAAAAATAATGGAGCCGGGGACTTCCCTGGTGGCATAGTGGTTGAGAATCTGCCTGCCAATGCAGGGGACACGGGTTCGAGCCCTGGTCTGGGAAGATCCCACATGCCGCGGAGCAACTAGGCCCGTGAGCCACAACTACTGAGCCTGCGCGTCTGGAGCCTGTGCTCCGCAACAAGAGAGGCCACGATAGTGAGAGGCTCATGCACCGCGATGAAGAGTGGCTCCCACTTGCCCCAACTAGAGAAAGCCCTCGCACAGAAACGAAGGCCCAACACAACCATAAATAAATAAATTAGTTAATTAATTTAAATAATAATAATAGAGCAGATCCAGATGTTCTGACAGGAAATTAATTTCAAGATGTATTAAGAAGGCAAGATGCAAAACACCATGTATGACATAATCCCATTTGTGTATAAAAGGATACACACACACACACACACACGCATGTACACACAAATGCTTGATATGTATAGAGCATCTGAAATGATACACAAGAAATGTAACAGTGGTTACCTCTGGAGAATGGAACTGTAGTTGAAGGATTGGAGCGGGGCTATCAGGTATGGTTGTAAAGCCTGTGCACTGTGCAAGCCCAGATGGAGCCACACATCTAGACCACGATAGCAATGGTGTCCCCTGCAATTGTGTAATACATCAGCAGCCCTGATTTTGGAGAAAATAAATATTTTATTACCTACATTTTTATACCATTTGAATTTTTACAACATCAAATCCTAGACCCTGAGAGTGGGCCCTGGATTTGAAGACTGCACTGTAGCTGTTGGCCAGCTTGCCAGGCTGTACGTCTTTTGAGGAGAAAAAGCCTGCCTTATTCACAGCGCAGTGTGAATCACACCATCGAAGACGAGTAAAAGATACAGAGACCACAGATTTACCTGACTTGGAGCTGAATCTTGCCAGAGAAAAAGAAGTTGCGCACTCAGTAGGTGTTCAGAATAATATAGAGAAATAGACTTCATGTGTGCAGATGGGTATTAGACTTAACAGACAGTTCCTCAGATCTACCATGTGCCAGAAAGCATGCTGGCCAAGTCATGGTCTTCTGAACAAGTCACGTACAGTCAAGGCCAGCCATCCAGAGCTGGACACGTGATGGCCTTCTGTGCAGGAAACAAAGACGAGAACAAGCTCAGATCCCCTTAATATAAGGTAAAATGTTGCTGGCATCCCGGAGGTCGGAGGCAAGAGACAACTTCTGATAAGGGCTATCAAAGAAGGCTTCATGAAGAAGCCGGCATAGGTTGTGATGCATGGAGGATGAGGAGGGTTTCGCCAGGCAGAGATTGAACAAAGCGGGACAGAAGGGAGTGACATTTTAAGCAAAGGAAGGGAAATAAATAAGAGAGCCCAGGACATGTTCAGGTCGCTGGAGCAGAGAGCTGCATGAGAGGAAGGCTGTAGAGGAAGCAAGTGAGGTTGGTTGGCTAGATGAGGAGGTCTTTGAACATGAGGCCAAGGATACTGGCCTGTTTCCACACCATTGGTAGAGTCTGGGTTTCCAGCTGACATTCTCGGAAGCCGAGGGTCATTATCCAGGACATTAAGCAGCTAATAGGCCCATCCCAGTGCCCTGTGCAGCCTGGAGCATGAATGTTTTCCAAATGCTGTTTTTATCTCTTGGCAACAGCGAGGCCAAGCTCTCTGAGCTAAAAGTCGTTCACTTGCTGTGGTTCACTCTCCTCTCCACCGCCCAGGGCCTAAAGCCCTGAGAACTGTCTCCTCATCATTGCCATCCCACCCCACCCCAGCCCCAGCCCAGCCTAGCCCTTCCCCGGAAACAAAGCCAAGCCCACACCTGCTCTCTCTGACCTCATTTCTTCCTCACTAATTGATCAGAGCACAATAACAGCAGGCAGCAGGAGGGCTAGTCCCTGGTGGATGCAGGGCTCGGGACAGAACCTCAATTATTAATCCTGCACCAGCTGCTGGAGCCAACAGGCCACCTGGGTGCCCAGAAGAGTGGCCTGGTCCCAGGTGGGTGTGGGATCAGGGCTGAGGGTAGATGAGTAATACCCAGCAGCTCCTAGGCACATCTGGAGTAACTGTGGCAGCACGATCTGGTGCCCAGCCTGACTGAGTGGGGAGACCTGCTGGCTATCTTGGCATTGCTGAGAGGCAGGCCATTTGAAAGACCCTGAAGACACTTTCCCACTTCCCTTCCGCCCATCTGTAGCTGATGACCTTCTTGCTGCTTCCCCTTCCCACAAAGGCCCTCTGGACAGAACCAGAGGAAAAAGAACAGCAGAGAGCTTTTCCAGTCATCTTGGCCAGGTCCAGGCCTAGTGCCTCCCAAGTTTTCTCTCCATGGTTCAGGTCTTCTCCCCATGGCTCAGATCAAGGTCTTCCTTGGGAGCTGGGGTAGGGACACAAATATTCCTCCAATGCCTCTGCCTGCTCTAGCTGTACCCAACCCCCATGGCCAACCTACCCAGGCCTCACCTCCTCCAGGAAGTCTTCCCTGACTGCTTCTGCCTTCCCTGGCTCCGTTCACCCCTGAATTCATTTTACTCTCTGGCACTCCATGGAGTCCACAGGATTATAGCCTGTTTTTCTTTTATGGCTCTGAGTTAGCCATGGTATCCCTGTAAATTTTCAAGTGCAAAGATCTGCCTCCTTCTTGCTTGTGGGAAAAAGGGAAAGGCATGGAACTGGGAGCCACAGGAACAGAGTTCAAGCCTGGCCTCTGCCACTAATAAGCTGCATGACCTCAGAGAAGTTGCTCAGCCCCTGTTAGCCTCAGGGTGTCAGTCTGTAAATGAAGAAGACAGTAATGCTAGCCTCCCAGGTAAACTGTGACAGGCCAGTGGGGCTGTCCTTTCCATGTATCCTAATCAGAAACTCCACCTACTCCACCTTCCCCAATGGGCCCACTCCCCCAAATACTGTGTGCCCCCAAAAGAACCTTTTTTCTACTTAAAAATCATATAGGGGGCACACAGTTTTGAGAGGCAGGAGCCCGCTGTGTTCACCTCTTTGCCTCGCAAAGCAATGAAGCTATTCTTTTCTACTTCACCCAAAAAAAAAAAACATATAAAGCAATACATGTATTAATGATTTATTGCACCCTCCAGGCTGCCGATGTCACTTTAGGGGCATGTTCTAACCAAGGTGGGTTTTGTGCTCAACAAAGGGATGGATAATTATAATACTTCTTAAAATGAAAGTCCCTGGTAGAGAGGCCAGGAACCAGGCATGACCCTGGGATACCTTTTAGAACTCATTAAGCTGCAAGAAAGGACTGAGGGATATGGGACTCAAGACAGCCATCCAGAAGTAGCCCAGGTCCTAGAGTCATCAGACCTGAGTTCAAATCCTACGTCTTCTTTGTCAGTTCCCATCTGAGCTTTGGTTTCCTCATCTAGAGGATAATCCCACCGTGAAGTGGTATTAAAAAGAAGGGAAACAAATACTGTAAAATGCCTGGCACGTAGTGGATACTCAATAAACAGTAGCTAGGGGTGTTTGATTTTGTGAGGGGGAGTCATCAGCTTTCTTGAGGTATACCAAGATACATACCATAAAATGCACCAATTTAAAGTGTATAATTCAATGAGTTTGGACAAATGTATCCAGTTATGTAATCACCACCACAGTCATGACATGGAACATTTCCATCACCCCTTCAGCACACTTTGCCCCTGCTCCCTTTCAGTCAGTACCCTCCCCCTACTCATGGCCCCTAGAAACCACTCATCTGATGTCTGTCCTTATGGTTTTCCTTTTCTAGAATTCCATATAAATGGAATAACACATTATGCCATCTTTCATGTCTTCCTTTTTTCATTTATCATAATACTTTTGAGATTCATCCACGTTGTTGAATGTATCAATAGTTCATTCCTTTTTATTGATGAGTAGTTTTTCATTGTATGGGTATACCACAATTTGCTTATTCTTTCCCCAGTTTGATGAACATTTGAGTTGTTTCTATATTTTGGCTCTTATGAATAACTGCTATAAACATTGTCTACAAAAGCCATGGTTATTATTTATTATGGAATCGCAGAAAATCAGAGCTGGACAGGTCCTCAGAGATCACCAGGTCTAGTGCCTCAAAGATAAAGAAAATGAGGTTCAAAGGGGAAAGCTCATGCTTTAGCTCCTTACTACTCAAAGTGTGGTCCATGAATCAGCAGCAGCCGTGTCACCTTAGAGCTCATTAGAAATGCAGAATCCCAGGCTCCATCCCAGACTTTCTGAATCAGAATCTGGATGTTAGCCAGATCTCCAGGTTCCTCCTAGGCACATTCAAGTTTGAGAAGCACAGGTCTAACCAGCAAACGATCCATACAGGACTAATACTAAGTCATCTGACCCCCAGGCCAGAGCTGCTTTCCCCACGTTACAATGATTGGCAGTGGAAGTAGTGGGTCATGAGGGTCCAAGGCTTCAGGATCTGGAAACCCCTTTGAATCTGGGTCTGGCTGGTCTAGCTAAGGGCAGAACTGCAGCTGCCTCTGTAGCCTCATGGGGCCACAGGGCCTCTCAGTGTCTGGGTCAGCTTGGCTCCCAGAGGTCCTGGGCTCCTTAATTGAAAATCATAATTATTTATTTAGGTAGCAGTGCTGTTAGCATGTAGAATTAATGACAGCCATGTGGCCTATGTTGAGGGAGGCAGAAGGCAAGAGCAAAGGAGTCCTAGGTGGGGCTTTCAGAGCCCAGAAGTGCTCAGTAAACTCATCTCCCACAGACACCCCTTAACTGTGTTGTGTCTATTAAACAGATACATGTGAACATAAGTGCACTTTCCCTAAACAGCTAAGGAAAATAATAATATTCATTATTATTATTAAATTATATAATAACATTTTGTAGTTTTGGGGTTTTTTTTTGCAGTACGTGGGCCTCTCACTGTTGTGGCCTCTCCCGTTGCAGAGCACAGGCTCCGGATGCACAGGCTCAGCAGTCATGGCTCACGGACCCAGCTGCTCCGCGGCATGTGGGATCTTCTCAGACTGGGGCATGAACCCATGTGCCCTGCATTGGCAGGCAGACTCTCAACCACTGCACCACCAGGGAAGCCCCATTTTATAGTATTTTTAAATAATAACTATGAACTGTTTCCAGTTTTAACAAATTATAACAGCTCGTTCTCATTAATGGGTGATAATTTCAGGATGGTAAGTTTAGAAGTGAAAATAATATTGCTAATCATGAAATTTTCTTTTATGCTGTGCTTGGCTATTACAGTATGTTTCCCAGCTAAGAAACAAGGAACAATCTGGTTCACCCCAAGATGGACATCAGGTGGTAAACTCAGAGGCTTAGGGCCTCTCTAAGAGAGAGGGTACCACTGATCTTTAGACATCTGCTGAATGTCCATGATGTTCTGCTAACTGAAAGCAGCGGGTAGAGAGACGTGAAAGAATCCTTGCTCTTCAGGAGCTCACAGTCTAGTGGGGGAGAGGGGAGGATAAATCTAAGACACAAGTAAATAACTATACAAGGCATTCTGCCCATGACCAGTGAGTAGTACAAAATGTCAGTGCCTCTGTAGCTCAGAGGAAAACAAAATCTCTGTGGTTGGAGCAGTTATGCAATACTTCCAGGAAGAACTAAGACTGAGCAAGGTCTTAAAAGGAAAAAAAGGAGAGAACGCACCAGAAAGGGAGAACAGCTTGAGCAGAGGGGTGGAGGTGGGAAACACACATGTTGCAGTCTTTGCATGGCTAGCATATGGCGTGGTCGAGGACACGGTGTGAGATGGTGTCATGGTGTGAGATGAGTCCAGACACGGAATTGGGGGCCAGCACCCAGCCAGGCTAAGAAAGTACGTCTTTATCCCCAAAACAATAGGAGTCACTGAAGAGTTTCACACAGGGGCCAATATGGTCAGATTTGTAACTTATCTTTAAAAAATTATAGACCCACAATATATTAAATCTAGGAAGAACCAATTTGTTCACATGGAGTGTAGTCCACATGTCACAGTCACCTGGTTTCTTATTAGCAGTACAGAATCCTGGGCCCCATTTCATGTCCAATTAATTAAAGTCTCTGGGGTGAGGCCTGAGAATCTGCTTGAGTTTAAGAATGCTCACTTTGTTTGAGAATATTGATTTTAAGTCCCTCATTTTCCAGAAGAGGAAACTGAGGTTTAAATGGCAGATTAATTTTCTAAAGGTCATACAACCAGTAAGTGGCAGGGGCCAAGACTCCAGACTCCAAAATCCTGGAATGGCCTGCCTCACCAAATTGATTTAGGTTTTATTTTATTTTATTTTTATTTTATTTTATTCTATTCTATTCTAGTTTAATTTAGTTTAGTTTAGCTTAGTTTACAAACACTATACAGTACCAGACACTGTGTTCTGTAGACATATCTGGTAGGACTATCCTATCCATAACCTCCCCAAGAGGAAGCATTCTGGTACTTTCTGCTCACCCTTCTCCACTGGTTGCCCTCCAAGCTCTCCTCCCACCCAGGCCACTCAACACAGACCAGCCAAGGCCAGTATGGATCAGCCTTCAGCAGGCCTTCCTATTGCTGTATAGAACACTAATGCCTCTCAGCATCCTCTGGACGCAGGTGATGGGTGTCACATGATCAGATTAAGGGTCATTCTAATTGCATTTCATGTCACATAGCACAGAGACTTCATTAAGGGTCAAATTTTGCAAAAACCAGTTATAAATTCTCCTACGCATTCTTCCTTGCCTGCTCTGCCCTCCATCCCCAGACACTTGGAAGTCATTCTCACAGCTAAACCTGGGGGAAGGGAGAAATAGAATCATAGTTTCTAATGTAGGTAGACATGTTTTACATAATGCAAAGGCCCAAAGTACTCAAAATAATAACATCCAACCTTTATATAGCACTTACTCTGTGCTAGGCATTGTTTGAAATGCTTTACATTTTTAACCCTTGTAACAACTTATGAGATAATTACCATCATTAATTACTCCCACTTTACAGATGAGGAAATGAAGACCGAGAGACAATAAGTAACTGGCCCTGGGTCTTCAGGCTAGTGAGTGGTCAAGCTGGGAATCAAACACCAGGCAGGCTGGCTCCAGAGCCCACACTCCTGATCACAATGCCAAACCCACCATGTGCCAAGCCCTGTGCTGGGAGATGGATACAAAGATGAACCAGCACCAGCAGCAGAGGAGCTCACAGTCTCATGGAAGGAGAGAGTCACTAACTGTATAACCACACAGTGTGATAAGGGCTGGGACAGAGAGAAGCCCAGGGATCTGGGAGCCTGGAGGAGAACCACCCCAGTGCAGCCTGGAGATCAGAGATGAATCCTGAATGAAGGGGTGCCTGGGTTGTCCTTGAAAAATAATCATCTGTCAATAATTGTTCCCCAGGAGGCAGGCATTAGTGTTTCCTGTGCCTGGACCAGCTCTGGTCCTGATAATCTCTTCCCCTCCTAATTGGATCAGTATGCTTCACACCCAGATCCTGACCTTGATGAGAGAAGACTCAGTAAAACCCTACTTCCTGGATTCTCAATACTCAGGCCTCATAGAAGGCTCAGCTTAACAGTCTCCCAAAGTTCCATGGCCACAGTGTGAAAGAAATTTTTTGCAGTAAACCTTCTACCAAAACATAATTCAATTATGTCCCCCAAATCCCAAAATAGAATAATTCTCCTCTTCTCCCTTCTTTAGGATCTTTATGGAGAAAGGAACACACATGGGGCCTGGCTTAATCCAGCCACTGGAAGGTTTCAGCAAAGGAGGAGCATGAACAGAGATGTAGACAATAACCCCTAGGTTCCTGCCTAAATAATGGAGAGGACAGTCCTCAACTGAGATCAGGGACAAAGGAGAGCATGTCATGGCTAAAACAGCCTAAGAAATTGAAAACATACTAAGGAGTGTGCCAGCTGTGTCATTCTCCCATCTGGAATCCTTTGAACAAAGAAAAAGGTACAGGTGACTTCATTTATTAGTTTGTAAGGGCACCCCATGCAGGTGAGACCTCTAACCAATTTCTGGGAAAGAGATTTTATCAAGTACCCCTAGGGCTAAAAATTGGATGGGGGCAAAGACCAGTATTGCTCCCCAAGGCAAGGGAGGAGCCCAAAAGAACAAGACTTTGGCCTGTCTTCCAAACTGACTTGCATGAAAGCAGAGTTCTGGGCACTAGGAAACTGGGGGTGGGCTGGAAATGCAGGAGGGGAGGGGAGGCTGAGGCTATATTGAGATTCAGCCTCCGGGCTCATACTTCTGCTGAGTCTCAGTTTTCTCATCTGTGAGATGAGGCTAATAATCTGTGATAGGCTCACCCCTATAGGCTCATCCCACAGAGCTGTTAAGGGAATTGGATGGGATAATGTCTGTGAATGCTCTTTGAAAATGGATTCAAGGTACAAATGTAAGTTTACAGTAGCAATGCCCAGTTTGCTTTCTATTCAGTCACTGATCCTTATCCAGGAATATGGGCATACTTTTTGTTTGTTTACACCTATCATTTTATCATGGGTATTTTTCACTTTATACCATTTCTTTAAGGTAGTTGGGACAGGTATCATCTCATTCCATAGACAAGAAAGCAGGAGACCAGAGAGGTGATTCAACTATGAGAATTAGAAGAATTGTTTCTTCTGCATCAAGCTCTATACAGGAGGAATAATAACAATTCACATATATATTACTTTATCATATATCAAATGATATCAAATATTATATATTTATAATTAACTAAGCACTTACACTTAGGTATTTTCTACAATCATCCCATGACCTTGAAAGGCACAAAGTAGTCCCTCCCTCGATTTTATATTGAAACAACTCACGGTTCTAGAAGTGGGAGTAGCAAGTTCAACGTCACACAGTCAGAAAGAAACAGAATCAAAACTGGAACTCAGCCCTTCAGATTCCAGATTCAGTGTCTGCTTCTCTCCACTGTTCCAGCTTAAGCTACTCCTAGGAAGGTATTCCTTCTAGTCAGTGGTTGCAGAAGTTGGGAGATGGATTTTGGCATTTGCTACCTAACCTTGATTGACCTTGACCAGTTCATGTGAATTCCTTTGACCTTTGAGTGGGCTACTCTATGAGCGTGCTACTCTATGAGTACCCCTTCTTTTCAACTGCACAGGCCACACATAGACTCTATCCTTACCTCTGTGGCACCTGAATGTGCCTACTTGTTTCCATGTCCCTCCTTCTATTAGCCTGGGAACCTTCTGAGAGCATGGACTCTGTCTTACCTTCCCTGTGTCCCCAGCGTCTACACATAAAAAGCCTGCCTTAAATGACTTCATAATACTGAACAACTCCCTCAACTCTCTCGATTTCAGTTTCCCTGTCTATAAATGAGGGAGCGGCAAACGATCACCTCTAAGTTTCTTCCAGCATTAAAATTGCCTGGTTTCATGTGAATGGTGTTCTCTCTACCTATCACAATCACATTCACCCTCCAGTGCCAGTTTGGCTCCCACCTGCTCTCTGAGGACTTCTCCAATCTTCCACAGGACTTTGGAGACACTTCCTCTCCTGAAATCCTGGAGCAGTCACTCTCTGTGCTACTCACCAGCCCTTGGCCATACCGCCTCATCCATTACCTGTTTCCTGAGTACCTGTACCTTGTTTCCACACATCAGATGGTGTAGATTATCTCCATGATTGGATTGTTTAATAGTTTGCAAGGAGCATCCACGTACCACCCTTCAGTTTTTGCTCCCCAATGTGTTAAGTGCAGCCCTGGGTTCATGACTAGGAGTCAGGAGAGTTGGATCCAACTCCCAGCTTCTTCACTGACTCTCTGTGTGACCTTGAATAAGCCACTAGACCTATGAGCCTCAGTTTCCTTAGTTATAAAATAGAACTAATATTATTGCCTCCAGAATTATTGTGATAATCAAAGTAGATAACAGATAAAAAAGCACTTTGTCAACCATAATAACCTTACAAATATAAAGAATTATGTTAGTATAATTGGTATTATGGTATGGTTGCTATTGAATGTATTTGACTAGGGAGGAATAGAAATAACATGCATGTATTCATTTGTTCAAAAAGTTTTCCAGACACTAGGATCAGTGAATAAGACATGGCCCCTGCCCTCAAAGGCCTCTCTGACTACAGGAACATCGTAGTGGAGGAAGCACTGAATTTAGTGTCAGAGACTTGGGCTTCAATCTCAGTTCTGTCACTTAGAAGTTGTGTAACCTTGGGTCAAGTCATTTTAACTCTTTGAAGACCAATTTCCTTTACTTATAATGAGGAATTTGGACCAGTCCATGTCTCCCGGATTTCAGAGTCTAAGATTCCATAAACATAAGAAAATTCACAACATCTTTTCAAACTCTGGAGGATCTGTGGGAGTGGGAAAAACACATGGTTAACCTCTGAGTGGCTACTGTCATGCATAAGAATAGAAAAATGCACCATGCCTAGAGTGGAAGATACTGTCCTCAAAAACGCATCTCCTAAGCACTACTGGGCCCTGGCCTGCCTGTGCTCTTTATCGAGGCCGTGAGGCATGTGTTTCAGCACCGTGGATAGCTCCATGGCACTGCCCTCATGGCCTGGAGCCTAAACAGGCCTTTCCACCACCAACCAGATGTTCCTGCTTTCTCAGCCAGCTTAAGGCTAAAACAAACCTTTTCAAACAGGGTTTATCAGAGTTGCTAAATTACATACTGGGAAGAAATTTAATTGCTTTAATTAAGAAAGTTTATTTCATGGTAATTCAGTTGTGTTATGCTGCAAGACTTAATGTGTCCTCTGGTGGGAGAGTCTATTATAAATATTCATTGCCTCACTCAGATACCCTCTCCTGGCCCTAATCGCCCTCCCTTACCCCACAGAGTTTGAAAATGTGTCTGAAGAATATTGAGAAAAGTGAGGCCTTCCTGAGCAAGGACACCAGGCCAGGACAAGGTCAACTGAGTTCAGTCAGGAAGGCATAGAAGGTAAGACTTTTTACAGTGTGTTACTCCTGCATTTTACAAATAGGGAAACTGAGGCCTGGAGGGGGAAGGGCAGGTCATATACTTAGGGAATGGCAGAGCTGAAACTATGGAGCAAGTCTCCTGATTTCCAATCCATGGCTCTCATGTCCCAGTTTCTAAATTCAGGCTATTTTCAAACTAACTCTAGAGATCGTCTGGTCAACTTTCTTACTACGAAGGGGGACTCCTAGACAGGGCTGACTTGCCCTAAGCCACAAACAGACCCATCTACCTCCCTCCCACTGCAGGATTCCGTAAGTCCTGAGAACCATGCAACTTCTGCCAGATTACCTCCAGTGAAAATCAGCTCAGTGTTCCATTTGTCCACCTATGCTATTTGCAGTAAGGAGATAAAATTGAGATTTGACATTGCCTTTCCTTGAAGGAGCTGACAGTCCAGTTGGGCAAAGGAAACAAAATGAAAATAAGAAGCAAAATGGTAATAATGAACACTTGTTATGCATTGCAACACACTCCTCACAGTTCCCCTAATGTGCCCCATTATTTCATGCTTTTGTGCCTTTGTCCACAGAGATCCTTCCCCAATGCAGCTGCCTAGTCAACTCCCATACATTCTTCAAGACACCAGAAAATCTCCCCAACCCCTCCCCTCCCCTCTCTCCCCCATGCCCCACTGCACTCTACCATCCTATCTCATAGCATTTATCACACTGAACAGTTCCTTTTTCACTTGTCTGTCTCCTCACCTTGGAATCACAGTGCCAAGAGCACTGTCTGGCAAAGACTAGAAGCTCAGCAAATCGTAGCTAAATGGATGAGTATGAAACAGATTTACTGTGGAGTTTCAGTTCATTGGGGTATAAACCTGGAATAGTTTTATTTTTTCCAATAACTGCTACCAACTGTGCTTGGATGAACCCTCCTTTTTCCCGCTGGGTAGCAGGCCACCTTAACAAGCTCTCATTTTGAGGCCACAACTTTTCAGTCACTTTCAGTTAGGAGAACAGTCTCATCTCGGTTCCTTAGGACTCAATCCTATTTATTTATTTATTTTTATTCTCATGTTGGGTTCAAATCCCTTCCTACCCAACCCCTGTGGTTCCCTGCCCGCCGCCCCTACCATCCCTAACCCAGATCAAGCATCTGACTCTAACTGGGGGTGGGAGGGGCAGGGTCTGCTCTCACTCACCTGCTCTCTCTTCTACTGCTCTGATATTGGGGTGCAAGGAGGGCAGGAAGAGGTAGTGGACTCCTAGTGTGACAGCTCACAGTGAGGGAGTCCTCTCCTAACTATGCCTTAGCCACTGACCTGGTATGTTGCCTCTGGGATCCCTGTGGGTGGCGGGGAGGCTCTCATACACTCAGCGATGCGGGTCCCCTATGCACTGGTGATCCCCACTGGGATTCACCTCATCACTGGTTAACACCCTCACATCCTGTCTCACAACTCAGTCCCCTGATACCCCTCACTGTATGAGACCCTTAATCTCATCTAGTCTCTGTGGCTCCCACTCAGAGGCCTGTGAGCATATGTGAGAACTGAATGGGGCAGGGGGCTGTCCTTGCCCCTTTTGTTAGACCAAACCACCGCCTGTCTCTCCTTTGCTCTTCCACTGCCAGAGCCAGGCCAGGTAGTTACATGGAGCCAGGCCAGGTAGTTACATGGAGAAGCAAAAAGTCAGTCTACCCTTTCCTTAGGGCTGTGTCTCAGGGAGGGAAAATCCTTTGTCTCCTCCAGGGCATCGGGATGGGAAAGTAACAGCTTTTCCCCCTCTCAATCCTCCCCTTCTAGAGAGAAGAGGTCAGAGTAGGATTGATTTTCTAAACCAGGAGACTCTCAGCCAGCAGCGGTCATCCTGACTCCTGGTCAGTCTCTTTAAAATGTAGAGACTTGGTGTCTTTTTTCTAAGCTGTAAACTCTAGTTGTCAATTCCTGGGGAAGAAAGGATCCACTTTGCACCTCACTCTCTCCTACACACTATTTCCTGGAATTGAGGCTAGCACAAGAGAGGTTCAGAAAAGAGCGATTCCTGGGGGTAATCTGGGGAAACTTCCTGAAGGGAACAGTCTGAAGCTGAACCATAAAAACTAGACAGAATTAGAATTTCTGGAGAAATAGTAGTCTAGCCATGTGGAAGAGGAAAAGAATGATTATGACATTTTACAGGAGATAGCACAGAGCTCAGCAGTGTGGGCACTCAATAAATAACACAATTAAACTGATCCCCCTTCAGCTGGAAGTTCTCTCTAGAAAAAAAGTAAAATTGCAGGGACTGTGCAGCCAGATAGACTGAATTCAGATCACTACCCTCCCATTACTTTGGCATCTTCAATAAGTCATTTGACTTCTCTGAGTCTCTATTTCCTCATCTGGAAAAAAAAAGAAAGGATAATAAAACCATTTAGAGGATTGTTATAAACATTAATAAGGTACATGGCACACTGTTGCTAAGAAAGTGCCATGTGTCCACCACATAGGTTTGTTTTCTTCCTGGACACAGAGCTTCATTTCATTTCCCAGTTCCTACTAGGAACCATGGGACTGAATTCTGGCCAATGGAATGTGGACAAAAAAGTGAGGTGTACCACCTCCAGGCTTGGCCCTAAATCCACCATGCACCTTCCATGCTTCTCTCACCCTTGTCAGTGAGGCTAAAAGGGAAAGACTCCAGGAAAATAAAGTTAGAAGAGAGCTGCTCCCAAGAGCCATCTGGCCAACCTCTGACTCTGAAGGGCAAGAAATAAATCTTTATTGTTTAATCCACTGAGATTTGAAGGTTGTACGTTCCAGCAGCAAGCATTAATACCTCAACTAACACACACACAGAAAGTGCTTGGTAAATGTTGGCCATTGTTATTAATAATATTTTTATATCACTGTTTAGTTTATAAGCAGTTTATAAGTAGCTGATCCTCACAGCACCCTTGTGAATGGTGTATGGAAAAAGATTACAGCTCAATTTTATAAATGAGGAATCTGAGATCAAAGCGTGCTGGTGAATGGAGGTACCCACTAACCACACACAAGCAAGGAAGTCACACAACCAAGACCAGAAGCATTATACGTGACTCAAGCCCCTCTTACCCTGCATGCCCCTGAATGCTTGTTCTGCTAGGCCACATAAAGCACTAGTCCCCCAAGTATCCATCCAGGCCAGAGGGTGATAGTAATCTTTGGGTCAGTGGCAGGACACAAAGGGTTAGTAATTCCTGACAAGCCTTGTACAAGGGCAGGTAGACAGATACTAGAGCCAGGTGAGTTGACATCATCATTGGTTCAGAAGCCCACATGCCACCACAGAAGGAACAAGGAGATGTGGATTCTAGTTCTGGCTCTGCCACCATCTTTCTGAGTGACTCTGGGCAAGTCACTGTGATCTCAGGACCACAGTTCTGAGCCAAAGTGTATAGGGTAACATCAGGACAGAGGGTGTAGCCTTCCCCCAGAAGTCTGGGGCCCCCATGGTTACGGGGTGTTCCCCACCTCCAGGAGACCTTGAGAATCCCCTTAGAGGCCCTCTGAGAGTGGTCCAGCTCCAGCCCCCACCCCTACCCCACACAGCTGCTCATGCTCCAAAACCCCAGTCAAAAGGCGTCTGTCACCAAAACAAGTGGTCCACCGTTCTAGCAAGCGGCAAAAGCTGGAAACAAACGGTGTTTTGTCTAAATAATTGTTTCTAACAGCAATTCCCTTTCCAGGATGACTTTTATTATTTTATTATTATTATCATTGTTATTATTATTATTAATATGCTTGTTCACTAATTGGGTTGAGACACATAAATATTTCCAACGTACAGGTAACAAATGCCTCCATCTGAGGGAACCAGCTGCCCTCAGACTGCCAACACTGGTGAATTACCACCCGCCAGGGGAGGGACCTCAGAACCAGAGACTGCAACGTGAGATCCCGAGAGGGGAGGGCCTTGCAAAAGGTCACACATAGATCAGAGGCAGGGCCAAGATAAGAATGGAGGTTATCTTGACCCTGACAGCAGTGTCTAGCTGGTAACTGTTACTAATATTGATATTATCATATTTTCATTGCCGCTGTTATTATTTTAGAACAGATAGACCTAGGTTTAAATCCTGACTCTCCACTCACTAGCCACATGCCCCTCTTTAAGTCTTAGTTTTCTCACCTGCAAAATGGGTAAGTAATTTTCATCATCTCAGGAAGATCCAACTAAAAAAACATACTAAAGTCCCTGGCCTGATCATTCTTAACTAACATTTAAGCATAAGTGGGAAAGGTCCCAGAAGAAAAAAATAGCATTGTGGTGAAGAGCACAGATGTAGAGCTGGATTGCCAGGGTTTGAGCCTAGCTCTACTATTTATTAGTGGTGTGTGCTTAGGCAAGCTACGTAACTCCTGGAGCCTTGGTTTCCTTCATCTTCCAAATGGGGATGATGATGGTGGTGGTGGTAGTATATACAGTATAGAGTTACAGCTGCACACAGTAAGTACTATAAAAGTGCTACCAATTGCTATTTCCAATTTACCTCACTTTTATTCAACCTTTAAAGAATTTTCGCATTAACCTCTCTTTGTGGCCTGGAAGGTGGGAGGGCAAAAATTATTTTACCCATTTCACAGAGGTGACAAGGAGACTCAGAGAAGCCTAGAGACTTGCCCAGGTCACACAGGAGGTGGCAGAGCTAGAACTTGAATTCAGTGCTCCAGCTATGAGTCCTGAGATCGTCCTGGCCTCTGACAACAGCTGGCCTAGGCCATAGAGCAGAGCGAGCAGAAAGAGGCTCCTGCCCCTTTCTACCAGCTCCAGCCCAGGTCTGTGCCAGGCACCCAGTGGTTGAAAGTGGACCTAGGGGACACATGAAGTGAGGAGATGAGTGAGAACAGATAATGCTGCATGGCTAACTCCTAAAGTGGGCAGGGGGAAGGAGAAGGCAATAATTCTAACTGGATTGATTTCACCTGTAGAGCCATTAACTTAATGCTGCCCACTTGGTTAGGAGCAAAGCCAAGTGCAGCTTCAGGTCCTTGCAGCCTGCTGCCTCTGCCCAGGTTAGGTAGAAGAAAGGGGTCGCCACCAAGGAGGAGGCCAGACTGGGCTAGAACAAGGGTGAGACAAGAAAAGAGGCACTCACCCTCAGGATTTTTCAAGTGCCTCCCTAAATTTGGCACCCTAAGCACCTCACTTGCCTTACCCCATCCCTGACCCTGAGCAGAGAAAAGGCCCCAACCAGACTGGGGATAGGGACCCCTGACTGCAAGTCCTGTCTCTTCTGCTCGCCAGACTATTAACCTAGGCAAATGGTTTTACCACGTCCCAGAAATGGGGTTGTGCATCCCTATAATGAAGGACTGAAGAGTGACACGACGCCTAGATGAGAGAGCTCAGCTCTCACAGCGGATGGCAGCCTTTAGTTACTATCTGCTCTACAAACAAAGAGACCTGCTCTTTGTTCCCTCCCAAGGTCAAGGCAGGTTGAGGTCACCATCCTCCTCCTTACCCACTCCCCTCCATTGCCCAGCCTGCATATTCACACTTAGTCCAGCCCCCATAACCTTGCCCAGCCTGCATATTCACACTTAGTCCAGCCCCCATAACCTTGCCCAGCCTGCATATTCACACTTAGTCCAGCCACCATAACCTTGCCCAGCCTGCATATTCACACTTAGTCTGGCCCCCATAACCTTGCCCAGGTTGCTCTCCCTCCTTGTCTTCACTCTAGGCCACTAAAACCCTAATCTTCTGGTCCCTGACCATCCCGGTCTTCTGTCTCTCCTCTAAACACCCCATCTTTGGCTCCACAGGACACACAGGAGTGAGTGTGCATAGAGAGAAGGCCATGTGAGGGCACAGCAAGAACGTGGCCACCTACAAGCCAGAAAAAGAGGCCTCATCAGAAACTAACCTTGCCAGCACATTGATCTTGGACTTGCAGCCCCCAGAAATGTGTGAAAGAGTCTGCCTGCCGATGCAGGGGACACGGGTTCGTGCCCCGGTCCAGGAAGATCCCACATGCCGCGGAGTGGCTGGGCCCGTGAGCCATGGCCACTGAGCCTGCACATCCAGAGCCTGTGCTCTGCAACGGGAGCAGCCACAACAGTGAGAAGCCCGCGTACCAAAAAAAATTTAAAAAATAAAAAAAATAAATACTGGCTCAATAAATAAATGTGAAGAAACCAAACGGTAAGGTTATCACCTTGGCTATACCCTTGGTCTATAAAGGCAATCTGGTTCCCCACCATACTGGCAATCCCCCTAATTATTTCTTTGACCCTCCCAACCAGCCACAACCAAGTAGAACCAGAACCAGAACTCAGATCCTCCTAGTTAGGGATCCTGTGCTATGGAGGGGTGCTTTCACACTCAATACTTCATTTTATCCCTTCAAGGACCGTCCTAGGTAGAAAGATCAGCCCCATTTTGGAAGTGAGGAAACTGGGGCTCAGAGGGGTTCAAGCAACTGGCCTAAGGCCACCTGGGCTCCCTTACTCCATCCCACAACTTCTTGTCTCCTTGGGGGCTGAGAACTTTTTACCTTTGATAGAGAACAAGAATAAATTCCTGGAAGTCATCTGCTGCACCATTTGGCTGGAAAATATTTCTTTTAAAAGATATCCTGTTGTCTTCTCCTTTTTTCTTCATATTTCAGAGTCTTGGGCCACAGCTTTTAACTTAATCTGCTGGAAAATATAGTCTGCCCATGTATTCTGTCACTCTGATCTGAGGCTTGGCTCTCAACCACAAATTATTTGCACTTCTCATTAATAATATTCATTCATGGGACTTCCCTGGTGGCGTAGTGGTTGAGAGTCCGCCTGCTGATGCAGGGGACATGGGTTCGTGCCCCAGTCTGGGAAGATCCCACATACCATGGAGCGGCTGGGCCCGTGAGCCATGGCCGCTGAGCCTGCGCGTCTGGAGCCTGTGCTCCGCAACAGGAGAGGCCACAACGGTGAGAGGCCTGCATACCGCAAAAAAATAATAACAATAATAATAATAATAATATTCATTCATCATATCACATCCAGGGCCCACTTATCCTTCCCGAAGCATATAATTAGAATAAAATTGGAATTTCAGAGTATCAGAACTTCCTCTGGCCCGCCCCTTATGGTCAGATGGGGAAACTGAGGGGAAGGGACTGGCCCAGAGTCACACAGCCACTCAGAGGCAGAGCTGGGATTTGAACTCCAGTCTTCTGGCTCTGCATTCAGTTTTCTTCCCACAGCCCTTGCATACTCTCAGTGAAGCCAGAAACCAGCAGGCCACTCTCGTGGGTCAGCTCACTGCCTCCTTTGAGACAGATTTTCTGTGGCTTGATTCCTGAGGTTCTGAGCTGCCCACTGAGCTCTCCCTTTACTCGCTTCTGAAAAGAAGAACTACGCAGCAGAGCCACGTGCTGACACCGTGGTATGAAGAGCCCAAGGAACAAGAAAAGGTGAGTGGAAAGGGAGTTGGGGCAGCTGGAAAACAAGGCAGGACCCAAAGATCAAAGAAACAAATGAACCCACATTTTTGAACATCTGCTCTTGCCAGGCACTGTGCTAGACAAGGCGCATTCATTTCCTCATTTAATCCTCATGTCAACCCTATGGGGTGAAGATTATTAATATCCCCATCTTAAAAATGAGGCACAGGGCTTCCCTGGTGGTGCAGTGGTTGAGAGTCCGCCTGCCGATGCAGGGGACACGGGTTCGTGCCCTCGTCCAGGAAGATCCCACATGCCGCGGAGCGGCTGGGCCCGTGAACCATGGCCGCTGAGCCTGTGCTCCGCAATGGGAGAGGCCACAACAGTGAGAGGCCTGCGTACCGCAAAAAATAAAAATAAAAATTGAGGCACAGAGAGGTTAAAGTAACTTGAAGGTCACTGTGCTGCAAGTGGTGGAAAGGATCCCAACCTGTCTGACCCCAAGCCCAGTGCTCAGTCTACATACCTGGCTCTCCCACAGGCACAGGATGAGTGGGTCCTCACCCTGTGTGGGCCTCGTGGCCCCATATGAAAATGAGACAGGTGTAGCGAGAGATCTAAGGGGAATAGAACAAGAGGAAAAACAGCAAGGAAGCAAGGGAGCGCTGAGCCCCTCTGCCCACTGCTGCCATCAACAGAAAACTCTGCTACTCAGAGTAGAGCAGGATTCTGCACATTTCCACCTCCACCCCCTCCCCAACCTCCACTTGAACCTGACTCAAGCCCTCCCAGATAGCTCTTTGGCTCTTTGGAATGTCCCTCCACCAAGAATGGGACCTCTGATGGGCTTCCCCTCCTCTGAACTTGACCCCCAGACTTTTTTAGGCCCTTGCTGCCAGGCCAGCAACAGACTCACAGCCTCTCTTCCTGCCAGGGAGGCCAGGAAAGGGAAGGAAAGGGACTGGGAAGCCTGGGCCTCTCCCACACACCCTGTGAGCAGGGCCAAGTCACCACTATTCCAAGTACTACAATTTCACAGTCATTCATGTGTCTGCCCTGTGTGAGGCCCTGTGTAGGGACAGAAATGCACAAAGCTGAAAACAAAGAAAGTTAATCTAGTTGAGCCTGTTTCCTCAACTGTGTAAAATGGGGACAAACCTCCTCATTTAATCTACACACAACCCCATGAAGTAAATATAATTGTTTACCCCATGGAAGTTCTGCTCAGTTCATAGGAAATGCTCAGTAGACTAGAACTATTATAGTACACAAAAGCACAGTCCCTGCCCTCAAAGAGCTCCCAGCTTAGTGAGAGAGGCCCATATACCCAAGCAATAATATTTGCTACCATTCACTGAGCAACTTCTCTTTCCCAGGCACTATGTCTACAGTATCTGTAACCTTCACAGAATCCTACACGACAAGCCCTGGCATCCCCCCATTTGACACCCAAGGAAACTGAGCACCCCCAAAAAGAGAGACAACTTGCTACAAATTCGACCCCAAGATTCCAAGTGTCTCCTCTCAGCTCACTCTGTTACAAAGCAGGCTTCAAGAAGCTCTGGAGTTGAGATCCAAGCCAGAGGCTGTGTCATCCATCACTAGCCCTTTTGGAGGACTGAGATTAAAGACAGAAAGAATCCAAGAGGAAACCCCAACTAGCCCCACTGAGGACTGACCCAGAACTCCTGAGCAATAGAGGCCCAGGTGCAAGTGGTTGGCCCAGACAGAGTGCCTGGGCAATCACGTGGAGTTTTTAGAAGGAGCCATGGGAAGAACCAGGCTTCCTCCCTGCATGAGCTCTGGGAAGGACGGGCAAGACCCAGAAGGAGGTTGGGCCACAGCCCAGGGGGCAGAGAATGAGGCCTCACCTGATGGCTGTGGAGATGGAGAGGAGGGGAAGGCCTGTCAGCAAGCATCCACAGGACACCATTTGCATCTTCATCCTTTGGGGGAACAAGGGAAATGTTTGAAGCCCTGCCCTCCTAGAAGCTTCACTTTCCTATGTGGGCAGAGGCCTAACCACTGGAGAAGGGAATAAATTCTTCATAACAACCTTGTAGGCCGAAGTTATCATCAATCCTGATTGACAGATGAGGAAACAAAGCTCAAAGAGAGGAAGCAATTTGCCCCCAAGTCAATTTACCCCCAAGCTGAGCCTTCTCTTACCCCTGTGAGTCTTGTGCCTTGGTCCCTCATCCAGTTTCTCTTGTCTTTAGAAGAGGAAGGAACCCATGGGTCTCCACCACAGAGGCCTAGGGATTGACTGCATGAGATACACTTCTGAAGTTCTTGAAAATACTGATCCCCAGGTCCTGCCCCTAAAGATTCTGATTTGAATGGTTTGAGCAGGGACCCAGGACTCTATTCTTAAATAAATGCTGAAACTGATTCCAATTTGCAGTGGTGGCTAAAAGCGAGAGGACCCTTTTGAAATATCCATTGACTCCCACCTCCATCCCAAATCCCAGTGAGGAGTGTGGAAGAGTCACCCCCATGGTATGAGTTGGGAGGGCTTTAGGGAAAACAAGTGTTTTCCCTAAGGTCTGTGAGAATTCAGGTTTAATTATTCTTTAGGTCTAAGAGACTAAGATTCTATGATTTTGTGAGTTTGCCCAGAGGTCTGGCTAAGCAGGGGATGGAGGTGGACTCTGCAGTTTCCTGCTGAGGAGTAAAGAGAAGGCAGGCAGAATGGGCTTGGGGGTAGTGAAACGGCCTTACCAAACTTTTATACCATTTCACTAGCAACTAGCTCAGTGGCTAACATAGCATAGGTGTTTAATAAATACTTGTTCAGTGAATAAAATATTTGTCAGGGTTACAGGTGTTGGAAACCCAGTTGAAACTTGCCAAGATAAAAAAGGGAAGGATACAGGGTGTCCCTTATGACTGAGGTGTAGTTGGGCCTCAGGAAACCCAGGAGCCAGGGCCTCAAATGCTGCCAGGTCTCTCTGTCACCCATCTCATCCTCTCTCTGCATATCAGCTTCATTCCATCCAAGAAAGGCATGCGTTCCCCCATCTGGCATGAAATGTGACAACCTACACCTCCCAAGCCTCACATTCAACAACTCCCACTCTCACAAAGAACCTAAGACTTCCCTCCTTTCATTCCAGTTTGAAAAATCCCAGAGAAGCCCTCCAACTGGCCCAGCTGAGTTAGGGATGCACCTTTGACCAGGTGGGTGGGATTACATAGTACAGACACTATTCCTAGAAAAAGGAATTGCTATGAATCAGGCAGTTACTCCTACTGGTGACTATTACCAAAAAAAAAAAAAAAATTATATGAGTGCTTTCCATTGTATAGCATAGTATAGTCCATTTTCCATTTTCACATTATCCTATTTGGTCTTAAAAACAACCATGGGGACTTCCCTGGTGGCGCAGTGGTTAGGAATCTGCCTGCCGATGCAGGGGACACAGGTTCACATGCCGTGGAGCAACTAAGCCCATGCGCCACAACTACTAAGCCTGCACTCTAGAGCCTACGTGCCACAAATACTGAGCCTGCATGCTACAACTACTGAGCCTACTGAAGCCCGTGGGCCTAGAACCCGTGCGCCTAGAACCCGTGCTCTGCAAGAAGAGAAGCCACTGCAATGAGAAGCCCATGCACCGTAACGAAGAGTAACCCCCGCTCACCGCAACTAGAGAAAGCCTGCATGCAGCAACGAAGACCCAACGCAGCCATAAATAAATAAATAAATAAATAAATTTATTTTAAAAAAAAACAACCATGATTGGATGATTGGGGGTAAGAGGAAGCATACTTTATTGTTTGACAGATAAAAACCCTGAGGCTCAAAGAGGTTAAGTGGAGCCCAAGGTCACACAGCTAGGTTCCAGGGCTGGGGCTAGACATCATGTCTTCTGACTCTTAGTCACATATTGGATGAGCAAATGGATAAATAAAAAACAACAGTAATAGCTGCCGTGTACTAAGTGCTAGGCCCTTTACATAAATTATTACATTTAACTCCAACTACCCTATAGGTATTATTTTCACTCCCATTTTATAGATGAGAAATTTGAAACTCAGAGTGATTCTGTGGCATGCTAAAAATTCGCTCAGAAAGAACAGAGCCAGGATTGGATCCATGCTGTCTCCAATGTGAAAACCTGAGCTCTTTCTCCTGCCACATGCTGCTAAAAGGTCATAATATCAGAGCCATGTAATTTTGGAAATGCCAGAAATTTCCTCCTCTCCAAACCCTCTCCCCCATTTGCCAATTACAAATGTTCAGCGTTCCTACTACTGTAGAGCACAGGGAACTATATTCAGTATCCTATGATAAACCATAATGGAAAAGAATATTTTAAATAGAATGTATAAAAAATAAATAAATAAAATAAATTGCCCTATTAAAAAAAGAATGTAGGGGCTTCCCTGGTGGTGCAGTGGTTGAGAGTCCGCCTGCCAATGCAGGGGATATGGGTTCGTGCTCCGGTCCGGGAGGATCCCACATGCCATGGAGCGGCTGGGCCGCTGAGCCTGCACATCCAGAGCCTGTGTTCCGCAACGGGAGAGGCCACAACAGTGAGAGGCCCACGTACCGTAAAAGAAAAAAAAAAAAAAAAGAATATATACATGTATAACTGAAGCACTTTGTTGTATAGCAGAAATTAACACAACATTGTAAATCAACTATACTTCAATAAAATAAAATAATAAATTCAAATTGAAGGAAAAAAATGTTTGACATTCCTTCCAATTAATATTATAATTCTTTGAGCCCAAGTCTGCTCCTGTTCAGGTGCATATACACCAGAAAGAGGGGTAACCACTCTAAGCCAGTGGTTCTCCAAGTATGGTCCCCGGACTGGCATCACCTGGGAACTTGTTAGAAATGCACATTCTAGGGCCTCACCCCAGGCCTACTGTTATGGGTTGAAATGTGTCCCCCTCAATTTCATATGTTGAAGTCCTAACTCTTCAGTATTTAGAATGTGACTATATTTGGAGATAGGTCTTTAAAGAGGGAATTGACGTTAAGTGAAATCATTAGAGTGGACCCAGATCTGACATGCCTGGTGTCCTTATAAGAAGAGGAAATTAGGACACAGACACACACAGGGGGAGGACCACGTGAGGACACCAGAAGAAGATGGCCATCTATGAACCAAGGAGATAGGCCTTCAGAAGAAACCAACCCTGTCAACACCTTGATCTCACACTTCTAGCCTCCAGAAGTGTAAGAAAATAAATTTCTGTTGTTTAAGCTACCGCAGTCTGTGGTACTTTCTTATCGCAGCCCTAGCTAACTAATACACCTACTAAATCAGAAATTCTGGGACCTAGCAGTTTGTGTTTTAACAAGCCCTCTAGGTGATTCTGATGCACAGTGTGAGAACCACTGCTCTAAGCCATAATCAGACATGTATACCTCATTGTTGCTAGGATGTGTGAATATAAGCCTGGACCTGGCTTCAGCTGTGGTTCTAGCCTGGTGGGGGCAACCTGTTTGAGAGAATGAAGTCAGAAGCAGAGAGAAGCAAAGATGAAAGAAGGAAATGGAGAGAGAGAGAGCAACAGTGAGCAGAGAAGGAAGAAGCAGATGACTGTTCAAGTCCATAGGAGGCCACTCTGGGATAAGCCTGGCCTGCTCACACCAAAGTTTTGACACTTAAAAGACACCTTTGTCAGTTTCATGTCTGTAAATAGAGTATAGGTTCCCAACAGATAATGCCTGGTTCATTTCCCTTATATTCTCCATAGCTCTGAGCACTAGGATCATAGAATAACAGGTGTCTTCTAAGTAACAATTGCCTGGTGAACTCTTGCAAAGCCACCCCTCCTTCCCATCCCCACGGCCATGGCTGAGTGCTGGTCTCATCGACTCCTGCCTAGATCCTTGCAACAGCCCCTAACTGGTCTTCTACATTGAACCTGTCCTCCTCACCCTCCCACATCCTTCCACGTTGCAGTGGAGTGAGCCAAGTAATCCTCTGGCACTTTCTGACCACATTGCTGCCCTGATGACCTCCCTCCAATGGCTCCCCACTGTCTTCAAATCAAGATCCATCTCACTGGCTCCTCACCTAAGTCCTCACCATTGACCCCTGCTCATCTGGGTGGGGTGACCTCTTAACACCCAGAACCTGGGGCAGAGACCAGATAGCTAGTCACCAAATCCATTTTGCCTTCCTTCTGGGAACACATCTAGACTATATTACCCAAACTCCCTTGCAGCTAGATGTGTCCATGTGTTAAGTTCTAGCCAATGAAATGTAAGAGGAAGTGATGTGTGCCACTTCCAAGCTTGGCCCATAAAAACTTCCTGCATGATCCTCTACACACTTTTCCCCTATCTGCCAGCTGGAGGTAAATGCCCAGGGTGACCTTGGAAGCCACAAGGAAGATTGTAGAGCCTCAGGGAAGGTTGTTAGCCTGGATTAATAATGGTGAGGCTCAGAGTACCCCTACTCCCCCACTGTCACTGACTGAACTTTATGTGAGAAAGAAATTAATACCTATTTTGTTAAGCCATTTACTTTTTTTTAACATCTTTATTGGAGTATAATTGCTTTACAATGTTGTGTTAGTTTCTGTTGCATAACAAAGCGAATCAGCTATACATATACATACATCTCCATATCTCCTCCCTCTTGCCATTGACTTTTTAGAGTTTTGTCTGTTACAGCAGCTGGTGTTAGGCAGAAACCATGGCCTCGATCATTCCAGACTTGTTTGGGGGCCTCAGAAGAGCCTTGCTGTGTCTTTCTGTTCCCTCCGCCTCATCCTCCTGTCCAATCCCATTCACCCTTCATGTCTAGCTCCAGTCTCCCCTCCTCCACAGTGACTTCCCTCACCCCCCATGCCCCACACCCGGGTTCAGTGGATCCCCCTTTCTCTGCACTATGAACTAGCTAACATTTATTGAGCACTCACTATGTACGAGGCTCTGTGCTAAGGCTTCACAATCATTATTTCTTTGAATCCTCGTGACCACATGAAGTGGAAGCAACGATTCTCCCCATTTCAGAGACGAAGCACAGAGAACTAAGTGAGTTGCCCAAGGTCACACAGCTCATAAGTGGAAAAGTTAGGACTTCAACTCACAAAGACTGGCTCCAGAGGCCCTACTCTTAATGGTGACGTGACACTGCCTCTACATAGCCCCATCACTATTCTTACACCAAGTAAGAATGTCTCCTATGGTGAGATTTTTTAAATGCAAATTAAATATAATGGGATCCTTTAATTAGAGAGCACAATTTACACTGAGCAGATCACGGTTGGTTATAACACAGTGGAGAGGAAGAATCTGCTACAGGGGAACTAGTGGAGGAGGTGGGTGGGGGGATGGCAGTGCCCTGATGTCTCTAGGATGCTTCCTTAGAGGGACTTGGCCCTTTGTTGCTCCAGCAGTGGATGGTCAATGTAAAGGAAAGAGAGAGAAATTTGCCCTAGGACAGTGCTGGGGTGTCAGAAAAAGAAAGGCTGTTCCTCTTAAGCAAAAGCATGGGGAATTTCTAAGGCTGGATTTGCTTGGTGATGTTCAGGTTTTACAGCCATACACTTATAGCTGTAAAAGCACCTTTATTATTGACATTCCTGAAGGAAAAATAACTTTGTTATGGCGAGTCTGAAACTACCTAGGCTTTAACCTCTTTCTCTCCATTGAAGCAATTGTCGCTATAATTCCATTTTTTATAACACAAGATTTCTTTGGAATGCAGCCTCTGCATCCTGATAGAACACAGCACATGACTGGTGCCTGTTGGGATGTATGTTCCCCCAGTTGAGTGCCCTGAGGGTGAGACCAAGTCAGCTCCATTGCTGGGACCTCAAAGGTTGTCCCAGAGCGTGGGATGGAGCAAGTGCCCAGTGGCTGTTGGCAGTGCATTGCCTCTGCCACCACCCAACATCCCTCCTGAGAACCCACTCTTCTTTACTCTTCTCTGTCATATCTTTTGGCAAATGAAACATCACCAGCTGGTCTGACCCACCTGGTCTGTCTCCTGTACACAGCCTGGCTCATTGCAAACCAGTATTGCCCAGAGCCTATATTCATGTGAAATCACACCCCACGTTATCACACGTTGCACCATTACTATTACGAAACTCACAGCAGCCCAAAGAGACCTGGGTTCAAACCCCAGCTCCACTACTTCCTAGATCAAAGATTTTGGGCAAGTCATGCAGCCTCGCTAAGCCTCCGTTTCTTCATCTGTAAAATGGAGATAATAAAATACCTAGTGCTCAGGGTTGCTGTGAAGTTTAAATGAGATAATGTATAGAGCCTGGCATAACACTTGACATATAGGCATCAAATGAATTGTTGTTTAGCACTGTTTCTTCCTCACAAAAGTCCTGAGAAAGCAGCAGAGTTGGTCCTGGTATTAGTTTTGGAAGAGGAAACTGAGGCACAGGTGCCTAGGTGCTGAGCCCTGGATCACACAGGTCCTGCAGACTCTACTTCCTCCCTTCCTGCTTCAGTATCCAGTGGGCCCCAGAAGCCCACTCAAGGAAGCAGACAGGGGAGGGCAAGAAGTTTTGTGGTGGCTGAGGGTCTGGATGAGCCAGCTAAATCTATAAACCTTGGCCCTGTGAGCTGGACCTGCCTTTTGCCTCAATATCTCTCAAAAAGCCCAGGACCACATGAGCCATGGGATAGTGACCCCCTGCTCTGGCCACTAACAGGCCTGCACCAAGAGGAGGGAGCACTAGCTTCTACCTTCTCCTCCACAAGGCAGCAGGTGTGTGACTTTAGGAAAGTCACTTCCCCACTCTGAGCCTCCATTTCCTGACATATGTCTCTCCAGAAGTAATAATACCTGCTCTGTAAAGTTATACAAAAGTCCAGTAAACTATTGCACATAAGGTACCTAACACAGGACACAAAGCCTTGTCCACACAGGTGTGCTCTATAAGCAGAAGCTGTTTGACAACAATGATGGTGGTGGTAATGGTGGTGTTGATGATGATGATACAAAATCTCTTCTCAGCAGAGTGGGACCAAGGCCTCAAAGAGATTTGGGGACCCCTGGATAAGCACCTAACATGTTTATCCTGCTGGGTCAGGGGACACTATCAGAAACCAGGGTGAATCCAAGTGCCACTGGATATTACTGTGTCCAAACCCTGCCCTGCCTCCACCTATCTCTCACAAGTCCCTGAATGAAGAAAGAACCCAGACAATAACTAGAAAAGGAATGGCTTTGTTACACTGATTTTTAAATGCAGACTTGGCCCCAAACCCCGTGCTAAGAACGGGGCTGGGCTATGGGAAGTCTCCTTCACGTGAGTGAGCTGGAACAGGACCTAGGCATGCCCCTGACTAGTTATTCCAGCCCATGACCAAACCCAAGTCCCAGCAAACAGCCCCTCTGTACCTGGGTAAACATGGGAGGAGACCAAGGGCAGAGGAGAGAGGCTGCCTGATGCCCAGAGTAGTGTGGATACCCTGGGGGAGAAAGCGAGCTGCCAAGGAACCAGGGAGCGAAGGAACTCCAAGATCAAGAGATGGAGGAGGACTGCAGCAGGGAAGAAAGTGCAGCTACACCCATGGGTTGACCTTGATCACCTCTGAAAACTCCAAAACTCCCCAGACCCAGAAAGGACCCCGCAGATCAGCTATCTTCTAAAGGCTGAGTTACCCCCATACTCCACCAGAGCCTCTGGGGATCCAGTCATTTGCAGCTGGTGTGAGAGCTGCAATGCACCCCAGATGTTGAGCCCACATTTCATCTCCTGCTGTCCCCAGGTCTCTGCTCCATCCAGGCCATCCCCTTGCTGGACAGACAGCAGTGAGAACTGGTTCCAAGAAGCACAGCTTCTGTGCATTGGAATCTGTCCCAAATCCTTTAGCCTTGTGCTTTAGGCCCACGTCTCTCCTCCCCACGGCCCCAGGCCCAGTGTGTCTGCACTTCACTCATCCACAGCCCCATCTTCCCAAGCCCACTCCAAGTCCTGCTGGCTCCAGGAAGCCCTCCCTGTCCACCCTAGGCCCCTCCCTCTTCTGAGCTCCCACAGCCCTTTCTGTCTGCTTCCTCATTTAATAGATTGGCCATATAAAAAACAAAAAACAAAACAAAAAAACCCACCTTAACAGAAAGCACCTTGTATTGTCAGCAAACAGATTTTTAGCACCTATTTTATGTTAGAGGTGCGGGGAATACGAAGACAAAAGTACATGGTCTCTGACTTCAAGTCAGAGTGCGGGCAGCAAACACACTCACTCCTAACTAGAATCCGTGATGGCATGGTAAAAGGGTAAGAGACAGACAAGCCTGTGTGGCAGGGGTTCAGAAGAGAAAAGGATGTGGGCAGGCTTCTTGGGAGAAGCAGCATTTTAGCTATGTCATCAGAGATGATTGGATTCCAGCAGGCAGATGGAATAGAGAGAGCATTTGAGGCAGGAGGATATTGTGGGCAAAAACTTGGAGGAGGAAATTTCCTATTTGAGAACAGCAAGTAATTCCATTTGCCTGGAATGTATGGTACCAGTAATGATGTAGAAGATTCAGCTGATTGAGTCAGCCTTTGGTGAAAGAGCCTTGAATGGAGGAATGATACACTTGTTCCTAGTTCTTCTGAGGAAAAAAACAAGAAAGAGAAGGAAAAGCCTCTGAAACATTTTGAGGAGGAACAAACATGACATGATCAAAATATCATCACAGAAATATTAATCCAGCAGTGTGAGGAGGATGGATTAAAATGGGAAGAAACTGAGCACAGATAAACCACAATGAAATACTGTTTCACATTCATTAGGTGGATAAAAATAGAATGCCTGATAACATCAAGTGTTGGGGAAAATATGAATCTATGCAAATTCTCAGATGCTAGTGGTGGAAGTGTTCATGGTCACAACCATTTTGGAAAACAATTTGGCATTAACTTATACAACTGAACATTTGCATATGTTCATATTCAACCCTTTGACTCAGCAATTTCACTCTTAGACCAATATTCCCTAGAGCAGCAATTCTCAAAGTGTAGTCCAGGGACCCTGAGACTTTTTCAGGGGAATCCATGAGGTCAAAACCATTTTCATAATATATTTGAAAGACATTATTTGACTTTTTCTCTATTGTCTCACAAATATACAGAGGAGTTTTTGAGAGGCTGCATGATGTATGATATCACAACAGACTGAACACGGAAGCAGATATGAGAATTCAGCTGTCTTCTATTAAGCCAGACACTAGAGAGATTGGCAAAAATTTAAACAATGTTACTCCTCTTACTTAATTTGTCTTAGAAAATGTAGTGATTTTTCATTTAAAATATATGACCTATGCTAACATGTAATGAGTTTGTTATTGCCATTTTTAAATGAATTAATAAATAATACAGTTATATTTTTCTGTTTTAATTTCTAATATAGTAAAATCTATAGCTATAACCCACATAAACAAAAGTTCTTTGGGATACTGAAACTAAAATGTTTGATAACCACTGCCTTAGGCAAACTCTTGCCCATGTGTACCAGAGACTTGAACAAGAATACCTGTAACAGCATTATCTTCACAAAATACTTGTAGTAGCAAAAACTTGAGACAACTGAAATGTCCACAAACAGGAGAATTGATAAAATTATTATGGTATAGTCACACAGTAGAATATTATACAACAATGAAAATAAATAAACTACAGCTAAAAAACCAACAGGATATTTCTCAGATTTATTCTGATTTACATTGAGTAAAATCAAGGCAGATCACAGAAGAACATACTTTGCAATATCATTCTTATAAAGCTCAAAAAAAACCTATAAAATAAACACACATATTTAAGGACACATACATATGTGATAAAACTTTTTTTAAGCAAGAGAATAACAAATACACAATCTACCCTCTTAGAGGGAAACTGAAGTCTAAGATAAAAGAGGGGAACCTACACAATGAACTGTTGTTGATAAGGTTCCATTTCTTAAAATGGACAGTAGCTGATGAGTAGCCATTTTATTATGATGCTTCATAATTATATATATGGTACATATCCTTTTTGTAGGTATCAAATATAATATTAAAAAATACTGTAACCCCTAGTACCCAGACTCTGGTCTCTAAATACCATTTCCCACTAAAAAGAAAGGGAGACAATAGATAAGTAGCATTTTAAACCAGGAGCCTACTGAAGACCCTTTTCACCTCAAGCCCTTGGAGAAATGGCTGATTGCAGGTGTGAGGCAGGAAATGCACAAAATGGAACATCTTGTCATTCTAGAAAGCAGGGAAGCTAGTAGAGACTACCGAGGTCAAAACCAAAAGGACCTGGGAGCCCAACTGAAGAGGTTCCCATTAACCAAAAATGGGACCATTTGAGCATCAATAATGATAAAAACTGAAATGGATTGAAGCACATCACATTTATTTAAATCCATGAGTTCATAATGATACAATATCATCTCATTAGTCACCTTTGGGTAATGCTAGGGAACTAACTCATTATTTTTAAAATTGAAAATAAATGGAAAGAATCAAGCACTTATCCTGCCTTTCCTATACAAACTGTACCTCAGGGTATCCAAATAGTTTACGAGAGGATGTTACTCTTTAAACAAGTCCAGCTAAAGAGCAAAGGAAAAAAATGACACTGTGGCGGTTATCATTCCCCTTGAGTCTATGAATACCTAGATGTCTAACATATCACTTGGCAATGCCTCTTAGGTTATCCACCTGTGCCCCCAAACTGCCCATAATCAAACTGAAACACCTCGTTGGTCAACTCCCCTGAATTTATATCAGCGAGTTAGAAGGTTCTTACCAGAAGGCATTCATGATTCAGGATTTGTTTCCTTGGTCAGGTCCCTACTTCCCTGCTTAGGAGAGAGTGGGAATGAGGTTATAATCAGGAAACTCTCCTCAACTCTTGAAGATATTGCAAAATCCACTGCTAAAGCAATAGCTGCCAAACAAAAATCCTAAGCCTCTTTGGCCAAAGTTGTTCTTGATAATAGGATAATCCTTGATTACCTTTCAGCTGAGCGAGGAGGTATCTACTGTGGCCAATACCACTTGCTACAGCTAGACTAATATTTCTGGGGAAGCTGAAGCCCAGCTACTTAAGATTACTGAACAAGTCACTTGGCTTAAGAAAGTGACTCCTTCAACGGGGTCTTTCTTTGACTTATTTGATGTTGACTGGTTTGGGTCTTGGGGACTGTGGCTCTGAAGTGTACTCCAGATATTAGGAATTATCCTGTTTATAACAATCATAACAGTCTCCCTGGAGCACGGTATTCTCTCAAAACTTTTAAATGCATGTTTGCAGCCACTAACCACCAAGCAAATGATTTTCCTAAGACTGGAACATCAGAAAAAGAATGAAGAAGATGACCAAAAATGTGAACTTGAAGTCATGAACTATGAATACCAGAGATTCTGCAGAAAGACCTTATGACCTGTGAACCCCACACAAGATTAGCAAAAACAGCAAGAACTTCAGAGCAGTAGCAGGGAGTGGTGCTAAGGCCCTAAATTTTGATCAGATCTCTGTTAGGCTCTCTCAGTTAAGACAACATCCCAAAATGGAGTCACTTACACTAAGCCCCACGTCACCAAACCAAGACTTAATACTTAACAATTACGGTTTCAGCCTCTCCCAAGAATGGAATCTTCAACCAGTCAGTCAGGAACTACCTGGTCAGAACTAGTGAGGCAATCTGCCTGATAGACCCCTGCCGTCCCCTAAAGGAAGGTGACCTTGCCAGAGCCAGTTCGCTCCCTTCTGCCTGTAAACGCTTTCTGTTTTGTTCAGCTCCGCAGAGCTCCTTTCTATCTGCTAGATGAGATCCTGCCCAATTCATGTATTGTTGAATAATTCCAATAAGATCTTCAAAAAACTATTTTATGATAGAATATCATTATTGTGCAAACGCTGACGAAATAATGGATCGATGGCAGCAAATGACAAAAAGAAACATGACAATTAGACAATTCTGTGCCTCATGATAAAAGTTCACCCCACCTCCTCTGAAGTATTCTTAAAATACTCAAAAATCAAATCTGATGAAGCCTCTAGATTTAACTAATAATATACAGGAAGCACAGGGGACAAATAAACATATCAAATGATACCATGGGATGCAATCAGCAAAATCCAGATGTGGGAAACAGGATGAACAACCCAGTTTCTTCAACAAATATAGACCTGGGGAAAAACAAGAGGAGGGGGTAACCTATAGATTAAAAAAGACTTAAAAGACACTATAACCTAATTGTAACATATAGAACTTATTTGGATTCTGAATCAAATAAAATTTAAAAGAAATAAAATTATGGATTAACTCAGGAAATTTGAACACTAACTGCATATTTGATGATATTAAGGATTTTTTTTATTTTTAGGTATGGTAATGACTTTATATATTTTTTCCAATTTTTTATTGTGGTAAAATATACAGAATATAAAATTCACCATCTTAACTATTTTTAAAGTTCAGGGGTATTAAATATATTCATAATGTTGTGCTACCATCACCACCATCCATCTCCATAACTCTCTTCATCTTGTAAAACTGAAACTCTGTACCCACTTAAACACTAACTCCCCATTCTCCCCTCCTACCAGCCCCTGGCAACCACAATTCTACTTTCTGTATCTATGATTTTGAGTACTCTAAGTACCTCCTATAAGTGGAATCATACAGTGTTTGTCTTTTGGTGACTGGATAATGTCTACAGTTATGTATTTTAATGCATCCTTATATTTATAGGCATGATGATATGCTATCTAGTCTAGGCTTTGCTTTAAAATAATCTGGGCGCATGGTAGGGTGGGGAGAGTGGGCAGGAGTAGATGATACAAGGCAGGCCATGGGTTGATCATTGTGAAGTTGGGTGACAGGTACACAAGGGTTCATTATTCTCTCTACTTCTGTATGAGTTTGGATTTTCCATAATAAATCTTTTTGTAAAGAGCAAAGGCAAAACAAAGATATTTCCAAGTGACAGCAGCAACAGAAGAAAGAATACAGAAGCAGGAGGGGATTACAGTCATGCAGGTGTAAGACAGTGATGCCATCGAGAGAGGGAGAGAGAGAGAGAGAGAAGCAGTTTGGGAGGAGCAGTGACGAGTTGGGTTTTGCACATGTTGACTCTTGCATTTAAGCATCCAAGCACAAATCAATGCATCTTGGAAAGATCATTTCCAGGTCATTTAAGGAAAACTTCAAAACCAAACAAGTTCCAACACCACCATGGAAGAAAGCTCAATCCTCTATGCTTCCTATCTGGGAAAGCAGTTGTTTATCTCTGCCCTGTGTTTCCTGTCCATAAGCCAGTTCCGCATCTGTGACAAACAACTTCCCCGGTCCCATGGTGACTCAGATGTGATGCAGTAACATTCGGTACCTTGGAAACCATGAAAGAAGGGAGGAAACCTTGACAGGGGTCCAGGGGCGCTTCTCAGAGAAACGACTTCACCTCACCTGACAGGGAAACTGAGGCTCGGAGAGCTGAAGTAGCCCACCAAGCACAGAGCTCATCCCTGGCAGAGCCACGAGCAGAGCTCAGGGCTCAGGGTTCTCAGCTGAGAGGGACTGAGACAAGGAGGCAAAAGAAAAGTGGCGGGCTTCCCTGGTGGTGCAGTCGTTGAGAGTCCGCCTGCAGATGCAGGGACGTGGGTTTGTGCCCTGGTCCGGGAAGATCCCACGTGCCGCGTAGCGGCTGGGCCCGTGAGCCATGGCCGCTGAGCCTGCGCGTCCAGAGCCTGTGCTCCGCACCGGGAGAGGCCACAGCAGTGAGAGACCCGCGTACAGCAAAAAAAAAAAAAAAAAAAAAAAAAAGAGAGAAGTGACAGTTTAAACTACAAATGGAGGACCCTTTTCATGCCAAGCCCTCTGGTCACCCTACAGACAACCCATCACTCCTAGCAACACTGAAAAATTCAAGTTTACAGGGACTGAGACCTGCTGGACATCAGCAGTGGGGACCCCCCCACCTCCCATGCCCTGCCCCTCAGCTCCTGCAAAATGGAGCCCCTCTTCCCAACCTCGTATCAGGGAGGCCCCACCATCGACCCAGGAACCCAGGCAGAAGCCAAAGGACCAAGCCTTATGTCATGTCCCAGTCCCTCATACCTCACAAGGATCCATCCATCCATCCTCCATCCATTATTATTTTCTGAGCACCTGCCATGTGCCAGATATGCTTTTATGGTTGACAATGTGTCAATGAACAAAACAGAGAAAAATCCATGCCTCTGTGGAACTTACACTGCAGTGGAGGTAGACAGACAATAACCATAACAAGGAAGTTAATTATACAGCACATTTAAAAGTACGGAAAAGGAGCAGGGTAGTAGAGATTGGGGCTCTGGGTGGACAGCGGTCAGCTACTGAGAACCCTCTCTGCACCCTCACTGCCCTGAACCAGGCCTCCTCCTATCCATCTTGCAGTCAAGTTCATCTTGCTCAATCTCAGATCAGATCATGTCACTCCTTATGTAAAACCCACTTATGACTCCCCACTGACTGTAAATCCCTCCAGGACCTGGACCCGTGTAGCACCTGCCTGCTCAGCTCATCGCCCACCACACACCCACCACACAGTCCTGCCCTCCAACCACACCAAGGAATGTGGCATCCCTGCCCCTGTTGCATGGACATCAGCCCCTGCTGCATGGACGTCAGCCCCTCCTGCATGGATGTCAGCCCCTGCTGGATCCTGAGTTCTGCAACAACCACCCTCAGCCCAGCTTTCCTCACCCTGCTGATGAATCCTGCCCCAATATAGCCTGGGAGCTCAGGATCTCCACTACCTGACAAGGCAGCAAAAAATCAAGGACTGTGGCTTCTGCCTTACCTTGGGCTTCCTAGAAACAGACTCTCAAGTGAGGAGTCGTGTACAGAAAGGAGTCCTCTCTGGAGTCACACCTGTAACTGGGCAGAGGGACAGCTGACCCACAATGAATTGCAACTGATATCTCAGCAGATCCCACAAAGAGCCCTGGAGCTGCGATGGCCCCTCAGAATTATCCCAAATGAGGTAAGAGGGCTGGGCTCTTATACCCCGACATGGGCCAGTTCCTGGCCACGGTGATCCCCTGAGGTGAAGCGCATGCAAGGGTGAGGCAGTTCCTACAGCCAAAGGCAATTTCCAGCAAGCCACCAGCAACCAATATCCCCAGCAGCTGGAGGATGGTGTGCTGACCCTGGAGAGGGGATCTAGCCAAAGCACCACAGTATCCACTACCGCCTCTGACAGATCTGAGTTTGAAACTTGCTTCTGTCACTTACAGCTGTGTGACCTTTTGTGGAGGTAATAATAGTCTCTGCCACTCACTGGATGTTGGGAGTCTTAAATAAGAGAGAATTGTCTGGATAAAAATGGCAGCTTGAACTTTAATGTTTATCTTTTTTCCCCCTCTACACCCCCTCCTTTAAAATGACAATAAGGAAAAGAGAAGATATAAACCCAGAGAACAGGAAGAAAAGAAGAGGAGTCATAATGGATGAGAAAGTTCAACAAATTTCTATAAGATTGAAAGGGGCCGAAGGAGTGAGTGGTACTTATTTTGCAGAGTGATGGAACCTAAGCTCTCACGCTCCACCACCGCTGAACGAGTGCTCTCAGAATAGCCACACTTGCCTTCTCTCTACAAACTCTAGGGGCTGAAAACCCCTGTCTGGTAGGATGTTCCTTAGAACGCCTATATATATCTCTTCCAGTTAATTCATCTGCTTTCCCAGAAACAATTGCTTATTCCCAAACCTGTTTATGCCAGTTGTACTTGCTTTTATAATTATGTGATTCAATTTAATATTAATAAACCAATAAAATATGATTGTGAAAGGGAGTTGTTTTATGAAACTAAGTTGAATGCCTTGAAAAACTCAGTGAAGACAGATTGCTATTAAAATAAAATGTTCAGGGGCTTCCCTGGTGGCGCAGAGGTTGAGAGTCCGCCTGCCGATGCAGGGGACGCGGGTTCGTGCCCCGGTCTGGGAGGATCCCACGTGCCGCGGAGCGGCTGGGCCCGTGAGCTATGGCCGCTGAGCCTGCGCGTCCGGAGCCTGTGCTCCGCAACGGGAAAGGCCACAACAGTGAGAGGCCCACATACCACAAAAAAAAAAAAAAATAAATAAAATAAAATAAAATAAAATAAAATAAAATGTTCAGATGAGTTACAGACAAGCCATTGTAACAGATTGGGAGGAAATTATATAAATCTAGAAGGAATCTGCATTCAGATTGTTCCTTAAGTTCCTTTATGTTTAGCTGCACTATAAAGAAACAGATCAGGATCTGGTAGACAATGCTTTTAGCTCTGGAGTTTGTTCAAGAAAGACCTTACAGAGTTCCTGAGAACAGACCCATACTCATATAAAAGGGAATAGGCATTTATATGTTTCAGGTTAAAATAAAATGTTTACAATATGTGTTTCACTTTTTAATGATTTCTTGCTTGGAACAATTTTTTGATGAACTAAACGTGCACTAGTTTCTACTGAGTCAGATAAGACCTGCAGAAGGTATACCACTGAGAAGAAAGGAAGCCAACTGCTTTGCTGAGCCGGGAAGGGGGCAGGGAGTAGGAGATAAGATTTTGAGACCAGAAAGGTCAGAAAACAGGAGGATTAACTGAGAATCTACCCAGGGGAACAGTCAGACCCCACAGCTCTCTCCCCTATTCTGTAGAGAATGAGGCTGAGCGCAGTGACCCCAAGACCCATCACTATGTACCAGGCTAATAGCTTTACAAACCCAACAACACATGGAGTAATATTCTTATTAGGTCTAATTTACATATAGGAAACTGAGGCACAGGGAGATTATGTGACTTGTCCAAAGCCACACAGCTAGTAAGTGGCAGAGCTGGGACTCAAACCCAGGTATTCTGGCTCCAGAATCCATACTTTTAACCACATCCATCCTGCCTAACAGAGCGGTCCCAGAGAAAAGAACTCCCCTTGTTGATATTTATCTCTCTCCTAAACAAAAGGCCAGGCCCTGCCTCATCCACCTAAAGGGAAAGTGGTACAACTGTCTTCACAGGACATCCAATGCCAGTCAACTTCTTGGACCCTCATCCCAGCTGTGTACAAAAACCTAGGACCACTAAACATCTGAGCAACCTCCAACATGAGGAGGGACATGGAGCCAGAGAAGACCACAATAAACCAAGCAAACAAAACAGGTAAACTAGAGGCAAAGAAAAGTCAGAGAATAGGCAAGGGAAATCGTTAAGTAATATCCTCAGAGAGATAAAGAGGTTATAACTATTGTTTTATTTGGGGGGGGGTCATGGGAGGGGGAGAACAGGGAACAAATAAGAACTCTTGGAAATTAAAAATATAATAACTGAAATTAAAAATTCAATAGAAGGATTAGGACAAAAATTTAAGGAAATAATCTAGAGAGTAGAACAGAAAGACAAGGACAAGGGAAATAGGAGAAAAGAGACCTAGAAGATCAGGTCCAGGATCCAACTCATAGGAGTTCCAGAGAGGAAACAGGGAGAAGAAAATTATTAAAGGAAAAAATGTTTTAATTCCATGGAACTGAAGGACATGATAGATTGAAAAGGGCCACCCAAGGACCAGCACAATGAATGACAAAGTCACCAACATGTCACATGCATTGTGAAATTCCAGAATTTCAAGGATAAAGAGAAAACCCTGAAAAACGGAGAGGCGGAGGAAAAGAGAAAGAGAAAAGTTACATATAAAAAGAAGTCGGAAAGCATGAAGCTTCTGAACAGTAATGCTAGGTGCAGAAGACAATGGAGCAGAGTGTGGAAATTCTGAAGGAGAATAACTTCCAACCCAGAGTTCTATGTTTAGCTAAATTATCAATCAAGTACAAGGGTAGAATATAGATTAAGGCCACATACATGAAAATTTTCCACCCCTGCCCAATTTCTTAGGAAGCAAATGGAGTTTCCAAAAGAAGGCAGTAAACCAACACAGACAGAGGACCAAGAAACAGGGACATGGGGAGAAAGCCTTGGGGAAGACAGCCCCTGCAAATGGCTGGACAGTGCAGTCTGGGAGAGAACACCCCTGGGAAAAGGAAGCCCAAGTCCGAATATGGAACGTGACAGAGCTTTCGTGAGGGAAGATATGCGTTGATAGGTGGAAGAAAGTTCTGATAGAGCTTTTGGGGAAATGAAAAGCCACATTTTCTTAACAGGAATGTTGATCACCTAGTTACCTGAAAACAGTGTTCCAGATATACTGGGTAGATAGATGGGGTTGGAACACAGCTAATTCCTTATTTATTACAAAAGGAAGACAATAGATAATGTCTGAAGTTGGTAAATGGAGAAACAGCTGTATAAGCATATTACTTCAAAATATATAGGTAAACAGTAGAAAACACAAGTTAAAAGGGCTCAAACAGCTGCTACCCTGGTGCGGAACTGGGTGAGCAGGGTATAGCTATTTTTCAGTAAAAGCATCTGGCCCAGCCCTCAGATTTCCTAAAGCATTTTCACATGCAATATCTCATCGGCTTCTTAGAAACTCCCTGGCAGAGACAGGAAACCCAGGCTCAGACAGGGGCTGTGACCTCTCAAGGTCAAAGAGCGAGTGAGACCTGACCTCCCAGAGCTGGTTCCTTGCCACCTGCCCCCACCCACACACCGAGCTCCAGAAACCGGCGGAGGGCCAGTGGGTGCGCCGGGTGGCTCGCCCCCAATCCCGACGCCCCAGACGGTGTCTCGGAACTACTGCAGCAGCAGTGTGGGCGCGGCAGGATTCAGCCAGCCACTGCCCCTGCGCCGCCCGCCGCGTCCACACTGTCCTTGGGAAGACGCGCGGGGAGCCGCGCACAGTGCGGCAGCGCCCCCTGCCGGACGCCGGGCGCTCCGCTCCCAACCAGCCCCGCGCTGTACTCCGGGAAAAGGGATGGGACCCCTACTCGTGTGGCTCTCACGGGTAGGCTCAGACCTCGGCTGGGCTCTGGACCGTCCATGGCCGAGGGATGCGGTAATGACAGAGGGACCCTCGCTAGAATTACAGGACCCCTTCCTTGGACGGACACTGGAATGGGGAGGGTGACGACCTGCCCAAGGTCACACAGCACGTCCATGGTACAACTGGGACTAGGACCAAGACCTCCTGTGGAACCTTCCAGGGACCCAAACCTCCTGGTTTCCAGAGCCCCCTCGAACTGGCCTCTTGGGCTTTGGGGACGAGCCAGGGATGAAGGGAGTTGAGGTCCCGCCCTGTTAGCACGGACTCCTGGGTGACCTTGGGCGGGACCTCCCCGCACCCGGGGGCCTCGGTGGGCGCATGACCTCTAAGGGTCTTTCCCGCGCCGAGCCGGGCTGTGTTCAGCGCTTGGCAGCCGCTCACCGCTCACCAGAGCCGCCAACAGCGGCCGGGGCTGACCCCTGCTGGCCGAGGGAAGAGTCGCAGCGCCGGGGACAGGCGGCGAGGCGACACCCCCCCGCCCCCTCCCAACTGACCGCGCCCGCTCAGAGTGGGTGGGACCCCTCCCGCCCAGCGTGAGCATCAACAGGCAGGAGTACCTCGGGCTGCGCTCACGGGGAGCAAACAGGCTCAGACACGGGCCTGGGCCGGCATAAGACGCCTAAACACCCTTCCCAACTGCAGGTTTTAGGTGAGGAGAGACCGCCACAGTGTTCCCACGAGGGAGCCAGGTCTTCAAATTCGTCTTCAGTAAGAGCAACACAATAAGGTGGTTAAGAGCCTTGACTTCTAGAGCCCAAACAACTGGGTTTGAGTCATACCTTTGTCCCTTCTCAGCTGTGTGACCTTGGGCAAGTTACCAAAACTCCGTGTCTCAATTTTTGCCACCACAAAGTGAGGATAATACCTAATATGTAACTCTTTACATATGTGAACTCATTTAACCACATTGCAACCCTGTTGTGAAGTAGGTACAGTTATTATCCCCATTTAACAGTGAGGCACAGAAAGGTTAAGCAACTTAACTAAGGTCACACAGGAAATAAGTGGTAGAGTTAGAACAGAAACCCAGGTAATCCAGCTCCAGGATCACTGCTCGTAATCATCATACTGGGATGATAACAGTACCCACATTATAGGATTGTTGTGAAGATTTTATGAACTGATAATATGTAAATTGCTCAAAACAGTACGTGGCAGTAAGCATTGGGTCAGTGTTACTATGATTGTTCACTGAGCACCTACTGTGTGCCAGACACTGTACTAAACCTCAGAGTCACTGCCCTTGTGAAGCTGCCAGCCTAGAGAACAGACATTGAACAGGCCTGAGGAACATACAGGGTCCTCTGAGAGTCTGGATCCCAGACCAGAGGATGGCCCAGACCTGTACATGGCCAATGATCCAAGGGTGACTGAGAAAAGTGTAAAATAGATGCAGGAATCCAGTACAGAGAGGTCCCAGAGTAGGAAACAAATACCTCAAGCTAGGGCTGAGGAAGGCACTCAAACAGGGTAGCTTCTGGGCTGAGCCAGGGAAGTGAGATATTTGCCAGGCAGAGGTGACACCAGGTAAGGGACCCCTGTGGCAGCCGTCCTCTCCATCCCCACCTGGAAGTGCTCAAGTCCGCCATCTAAAGCTGGGAATCACCTGCAGGTTGGTTTGGATGCACAAGTTATCTTGGTTTAAAAAACCACCCCAATAACCCAGAGGAAATATCGGGTTAGCCAAAAAGTTCGTTTTGGGTTTTTCCGTAAGCTGTTATGGGAAAATCAAAACGAATATTTTGGCCAACCCGATATTTGTTGTGTGAGAGCTGGGGGCCCAGCTTGAGGCCTGAGGGAGGGAAGCTCTAAACGCCTCCCTCTGGAAGCAAACAACTCAACCCCCTCAGAGTGAGCAAGAGGCTGGAAAGCCACCAGCAGGAGCTTGTGTGTGGAGAGGGTGATGGGACAGTCTGACTCTCCTGGTTCCTTCCACTGATAAAAAGATTGTTCTTTTAAAATGTCCTTGTTGATGCCTCCCAAAGGGCTAAAGGGACACCCATCCCTCTCCCCTAGTGCCAACCAGTTTAATCAGATTGCTTTCCTAGTGGCTCCTGATTGCAGCCTGAGCTTGTAGGAGAAGAGGCATGTTAACCAGGTAAGGAGTGGTTTTAGGACTTCAGGGCCCTCTTAGGGAGAACAGACAGGAGAACTTTCAGAGGGAAGGAAAAGGAGCAAACATTTGTTGAGCCCTCTTTTGTGTCAGACCCTTAGCAGGTGCTTTACCTCTATGATTGTTTTATTCTTAATCCTCATAGCAGTCATATGGAGGTAGAGGTAGCATTTGTTATTCCCCATTTTTTATGTAGCGGAACCAAGACTCCATTAGTGGTATAACTTTCCCAAGGTCACAGAGCTGGAAAGCTGGAGGGGAAAGATTTGAACCCAAATCCAGGTGATGTTGGAATGGGAATCTCTCCCACCACATTCCATTGCTTTCTTAGAGAAGCCCAGTGGCAGGTAGGGATGATGGGGGACAGGAAGGAAGAAAGGATAGAAGAGGGGTTTTTGCCAGGCCAGCAAAGGCAGAGAAAGGCAGGTTAGAAGGAGTCAACATCTTCACCAAGGTCTTCATTTCCCTCCCGAGCCACACAAAGTCAGCAAGGCTGGGGGGGGCCTCCTGCCTCTGCAGGGTATTTTTAAAACGATCCACCTCTAAAACTCCTCTGTTCCCGTGCTTTAAAGTTCCTCTGAAAAGTTGGAATAAATTTGCCTGTCTTTTCTCCCAAACAAATGCAGAGGAGGAAAACAAAAAGAGCACATACTTTATGAGGGCAAATTTGGGACATTGACACCTCCAATCATCATTTTACGGCACAATGATATACAGTAATTAGGTGTCAGGAGTAATCTATGGCCATAAGAAGAGAGTCATCTCTGTGAGAAAAAAAAACCTTTTTTCTTCCCAGAAGGAAATCTGAGCAGCAGGGATAGGGAGACGGTGGGAACCACAGCCTGCAGAAGGCAGGGCACAGCTCTCCATGGGGCACAGGGTAGCTCGGGTGGCACCCATGAAGTAGAGAGGAGAGGGGCCGCAAGGAGGACTGGATTTGAGTCCGGCCTCCTGGCTGTGATCTTTTGCAGCTGGTGATCCTGGGCAAAACTGTTTCCCGGGCTTCCCTGGTGGCGCAGTGGTTGAGAGTCCACCTGCCGATGCAGGGGACACGGGTTCGTGCCCCGGTCCGGGAAGATCCCACATGCCGCAGAGCGGCTGGGCCTGTGAGCCATGGCCGCTGAACCTGCATGTCCGGAGACTGTGCTCCGCAACAGGAGAGGCCACAACAGTGACAGGCCCGCGTACCGCAAAAAAAAAAAAAAAATGCTTCCCTCTCTGGAAGGCGTTTCCTGGATACGCCAGGGCCCGGAGCCCTCCTGGAGGGTTTGCTGAGGAGTGAAGGAGTGGAGTTAGAGATTGGCCCTGAGAGATGGGAGAATATGATTGTCCCAGTGAAGCAGGAAAGACGTTCCAGACTGAGAAGCTGGCCCAGGCAAAGATGTGGAAGGGGGAAATCTGCCTTGAGGACCTTCTTAAGGGGAGAATTGTTTTTAAGGCTGCATCATTCACAAGCATTGCCAGTGTAATCCTTTATGAGATAAAATTCTGGGCTTTTGCCTTTATTTTCTTCACAAAAACACCACCCAAAGGGCATTTTGTCCCTGATAACTTGGGCTCAATTTGTCTCTACCACTTCCTCAAGTAAGTCGCCACTCAGCCTCAGTTTTCTGATCTATAACAGGGGGATATTGAATCTGAGGCTATTGTGAGGATTACATGAGATAATATAAACCCACGCATATAGTCATAATTTTCAAGAAAGGAGCTAAGAATAAACAATGGGCAAAGGACAGTCTCTTTAATAAAGGTGTTGGGAAAACTGGACAGCCACATACAAAAGAATGAAACCAGGCCACTATCTTATACCAGACCACTAACTTATACCATACACAAAATCAACTCAAAATGGATTAAAAACTTGAATGTAAGACCTGAAGCCATAAAATTCCTAGAAGGAAACAGGGGGAAAGCTCCTTGACATTGGCAATGAGTTTTTGGATTTGACACCAAAAGCAAAGGTAACAAAAGCAAAAATAAACAAGTGGGACTACATCAAACTAAAAAGCTTATGCATAACAAAGGAAATGATCAACAAAATGAAAAGGAAACCTATAGAATATGAGAAAATATCTGTAAACCACATATCTGATAAGGGGTTAATATCCAAAATATACAAGGAACTCATACAACTCAGTAGCAAAAAAATAAAATAAATAACCAAATAACCAATTTTAAAATGGGCAAAGGATCTGAATAGACATTTTTCCAAAGAAGACATACAGATGGCCAACAGGTACATGAAAAAGTGCTCAATATCACCAGTCATCAGGGAAATGCAAGTCAAAACCACAATGAGATATCACCTCACAACTATTAGAAAGACTATTATCAAAAAAGACAAGAAATAACAAGTGTTGGCAAGGATGTGGAGAAAAGAAAACCCTTGTGCATTGTTGGTAGGAATGTAAATTGGTACAGCCACTATGGAAAACAACCAAGATTCCTCAAGAAATTAATAACAGAACTACCATATGATCCAGCAATCCCATTTTTCAGTGTATATCCAAAGGATACAAATTATTATCTCAAAGAGATATCTGCACTCCCATGTTCACTGTAGCTTGGGCTTGTTATATATGATCTTTATTATGTTGAGGCCATTCCATCTATACCTAATTTGTTGATAGTTTTTATGAGATGATCATATGATTTTTGTTAATATGGTATATGACACTTGTTGATTTGAGTATGTTGAACCATCCTTGCATTCCTGAAATAAATCCCATTTGATCGTGATATATGATCCTTTTGATGTATTAATGAATTCAATTTGGCAATATTTTGTTGAGAATTTTTGCATCTATGCTCATTAAGGATATTGGCCTGTAATTGTCTTCTTGTCTGGTTTTGGTATCAGGGTAATGCTAGCCTTGTAAAATGAGTTTGGAAGTGTTCCCTCCTGTTCTATCTTCTGGAAGATTTTGAGAAGAATTGATACTAATTCTTCTTTAAATGTTTAGTAGTGAAGCCATCTAGTCCTGGCCCTTTCTTTGTTGGGAAATATTTGATTATTGATTTAACCTCCTTACTGGTAATCTGTTGAGATTTTCTATTTCTTCATGATTCAGTCATGAGAGGTTGTACAATTCTAGGAATTTATCCATTTCTTCCAGATGATCTAATTTGTTGACATGTAGTTGTTCATAGTAGTTTCTTAAAATCCTTAGTATTTCTGTGTTATCAGTTCTGATGTATCCTATTTCATTTCTGATTTTATTTATTTGACTCTTCTCTCCTTTTTTCTTAGTCTAGCTAAAGGTTTGCCAATTTTGCTTTTCTTTCTAAAAAACCAGTGTTGGTTTCATGATCTTTTCCGTTATCTTTCTAGTCTCTATTTATTTCAGCTCTAATCTTTGTTATTTCCTTCCTTCTATTAACTCTGGGCTTAATTTGTTCTTTTTCTAGTCCCTTGAGGTGTAAAGTTAAGTTGTTCATTTGAGATTTTCATTTTTTTAATATAGGCATTTGCTGCTATAAACGTCACTGTCAGAACTGCCTTTGCTGCATTCCAAAAGTTTTGGCATGTTGTGTTTCCATTTTCATTTGTCTTAAGATAATTCTTATTTCCCTTTTGATTTCTTCTTTGACTCATTGGTTGTTCAGAAGCATGTTGTTTAATCTACACATATTTGTGAATTTGCCAATTTTTCTCTGGTAATTGATTTTTACTTTTATACTAATATGGTTGGAAAAGATGCTCAATATGATTTCAATCTTTTTAAATTTATTAAGACTCATTTTTGTGGCCTAACATATGATCTATCTTGGAGAATGTTCCATGTGCACTTGAGAAGAATGTGTATTCTGTTGCTTTGAGATGGAATGTTCTATATATGTTTGTAGGTCCATCTGGTCTAATATGTAGTTTAAATCCAATGTAACCTTATTGATTTCTGTCTAGATGATCTATCCAATGTTGAAAGTGGGGCATATATGTATTGTTCCTTTTAGTGATCACAACAATTCAAAGAGGTAGGCATTATCTTCTTTTTTACAGTGGGGGGAAACTGAGGCTACAAGTCAGTAGAAAAGCCTACACACAGAGCCTCCCTTACTATCATCATCCTGAGCCAGAGTGGTACGTTTGTTACAATCAATGAACTTACATTGACACATCATTATCGTTCAAAGTCCATAGTTTACATTAGGGTTCACTCTTGGCGTTGTACTTTCTATGGATTTTGACAAATGTACAGTGACATGTATCCAACATTATAGTATCATACAGAATGGCTTCCCTGCCTTAAAAATCCTCTATGTTCCACCTATTCATCTCTCCTTCCCTACTAATCCCTAGCAATCACTGACCCTTTTACTCTCTCTAAATTTTTGCTTTTTCCAGAATGTCATATATTGAAATTATGTGGTATGTAGCCTTTTCAGATAGGTTTCTTTCACTAGCAATATGCACTTAAGGTTTCTCCAGGTCTTTTTATGGCTTGATAGCTCATCTTATTTTCTTTTTAGTGCAGAGTAATACTCCATTGTCTGAATGTCCCACAGTTTATTTATCCATTCACCTACTGAAGGATATCTTGGTTGCTTCCAGGTTTTGACAATTGTGAATAAAGCTTCTACAAACATCCATGTACAGGTTTTTGTGTGGAGATAACTTTTCAGCTCATTTGGGTAAATAGCAAAGAGTGAAATTGCTGGATCATATGGTGAGAGTATAGTTAGTTTATTAAGAAACTGCCAAACTGTCTTCCAAAGTGACTATATCATTTGCATTCCCACTAGCAATGAATTAGAGTTCCTGTTTATCCAAATCCTCACCAGCATTTGATGTTGTAAGTGTTCTGGATTTAGGCCATTCTAATAGGTGTGCAGTGGTATCTTACTGTTGTTTTAATTTTCAATTCCCTAATAACAATATGATGTTTATTATCTTTGCAAGATATTTGTATATCTTCTTTGATGTGGTGTCTGTTTAGGCCTTTTGCCCATTTTCAATTAGGTTGTTTGTTCATTTTTTTATTTTTGAGTTTAAAGAGTTATTTGTATATTTTGGATAACGGTCCATTGTCAGATGTGAATTCTGCAAATATTTTCTCCCAGGCTTGTCTTCTCATTCTCTTGACAGCATTTTTCACTGGCAGAAGTTTTTAATTTTAATAAAATCCAGCTTATCAATTATTTATTTTGTAGATCATGCTTTTGATATTGATTTTAAAAAATCATCACCAAACCCAAGGTCATCTAGATTTTCTCCTTTGTTTCCTTCCAGAAGTTTTATAGTTTTGCACTTTACATTTAGGTGTATTAGCCATTTTGAGTTAATTTTTGTGAGGAGTATAAAGTCTGCATCTAGATTCTTTTTTTTTTTTTTTTTTGGTATGTGGAAGTCCAGTTGTTCCAGCACCATTTGTTGAAGAGACTATCTTTTCTCCATTGTAATGCCTTGACTCCTTTGTCAAAGATCAATTGACTATATTTAAGTGAGTCTATTTTTGGACTCTCTATTCTGTTTCATTTATCTATTTGTCTGTTCTTTTGCCAATGCCATACCATTTGGATACTGTAACTTTATAATAAGTCATGAATTTGGGTAGTGTCAGTCCTCCAACTTCGTTCTCCTTCAGTAATTTGTTGGCTATTCAGGTTCTTTTTGCCTTTCCATATAAACTTTAGAATCAGTTTATTGGTATCTATAAAATAACTTGTTGGGATATTCATTGGGATTGCACTGAATCTATAGATCAAGTTAGGAAGAACTGACAATATTGAGTCTTCCTATTCATGACTATGGAATATCTCTCCCTTTATTAGGCTCCTCTTTGATTTCTTTTCAGAGGTTTATAGCTTTTCTCACATAGATCTTGTACATATTTTGTTATATTTATATCTGAGTATTTCATTTTGGGGATTGCTAATGTAAATGATAATATGTTTTTAATTTCAAATTCCACTTGTTAATTACTGGTATATAGGAAAGTGATTGACTTTTGTATACTAACCTTGTATCCTGCAATCTTGTTAAAATTGCTTAGTTCCAAAAGCTTTTTTGTAGATTCTTTCAGATTTTCTACATAGATGATCATGTCATCTGTGAACAAAGACAGTTTTGTGTCTTCCTTCGAAAAATGTGTAACTTTTATTTCCTTTATTGTCTTATTGAATTAAGACTTCCACTGTGATGTTGAAGAGGAGTGGTGAGAGGGACATCGTTGCCTTGTTCCTGATCTTAGCAAGAAACCTAATAGTTTCTAACCATTATGTATGTTAGCTGTAGGTTTCTTGTAGATGTTCCTTATTGAGTTGAGGTATTTCCCTCTATTCCTAGTTTGCTGAGATTTTTTTTTTTTTTTTTTTTTTTTTTTTTTTTTTTTGTGGTACGCGGGCCTCTCACTGTTGTGGCCTCTCCCGTTGCGGAGCACAGGCTCCGGATGCGCAGGCTCAGCAGCCATGGCTCACGGGCCCAGCCGCTCCGCGGCATATGGGATCCTCCCAGACCGGGGCACGAACCCGTATCCCCTGCATCGGCAGGCGGACTCTCAACCACTGCGCCACCAGGGAGGCCCTGCTGAGATTTTTTAAAAACTTTTATTGAAGTACGGTTGATTTACAATATATTAGTTTCAGGTGTTCAACATAGTGATTCAATATTTTTATAGATTATATGCTTAGAGTTTTTATCATGAATGGGTGTTGGATTTTGTCAAATGCTCTTTCTTTTTTTCTTTCTTTCTTTCTTTATTTATTTATTTTGGCTGCGCCAGGTATTAGTTGCGGCAGCAGGATCTTTGTTGCAGCATGTGGATTCCTTAGTTGCAGCATGCAGACCTCTCAGCCATGGCATGTGGACTCTTAGCTTCAACATGCAGACTACTAGTTTTGGCATGCATGCAAGATCTAGTTCCCCGACCAGGGATCGAACCCGGGCCCCTTGCATTGGGAGCATGGAGTCCCACCCACTGGACCACCAGGGAATTCCCTGTCAAATGCTTTTTCTTCATCTGTTGATATGATCATGTGATTTTTCTTCTTTGGTCTGTTGATATGATGGATTACGTTAATTAATTTTCAAGTGTTGAATCAGTCTTGCATGCCTGGGACAAATACCACTTGGTCACAGTGTATACAAACCTCTCAATATTATAAAAACATTTTTACTGTGGACATTTTTTTAAATATACAAAAGTAGGGAGTATAGTAAACCTGCATGAACCCATGTCCCAGCTTCATCAGCTATCAACCCCTGGCCTGTCTTGATTCATCTACATTTCTACCCACTCCCCTTCACCCCCAGCCCCTGGTTGTTGGGGGGGTTTTTTTAATCAAATTCCATTCACTTTATCCCTAAACATTTCAACAGGTACCTAAAAAAATAAGAATTCTTTCTGTTTTAAAATATACCCTTAGCCTACCTTAAAACTTTAACAATTATTAGTATCATTAAAAATGCAATCAGCACACACAAATATTTTTAAGTAAACTGTTTTGTTGATGTATAAAATAGATACAGAAAGTGCACCAATCATAAGTATGCAGATTGATGAATTTTCACAAAGCCCACTGTCTGTCTAACTAGCTCTCAGATCAAAATGCAGAGCATGACAACACCCCAGAAGCCTCCCTTGCCACAGAGTAATTCCACTGTTCTTTAAATCCTAAAGTTTTCAGGGACACAGTCAAGCAAGAGTAGGCCCAGCCCTATGGCTCTACGACCCCAGCACTGAGAACAACAATTTCAGATAGAAGCAACACAACCGATATCTCAATTACTTCCCCTATCAGTCAGCTCTTTGAAGTTTTTAAAGATAGATTTTTTTTTTTTTTTTTTTTTTTTTTTTTTTTGCGGTACGCAGTCCTCTCACTATTGTGGCCTCTCCCGTTGCAGAGCACAGGCTCCGGACGCGCAGGCCCAGCGGCCATGGCTCACGGGCCCAGCTGCTCCGCGGCATGTGGGATCCTCTCGGACCGGGGCACAAACCCGTGTCCCCTGCATCAGCAGGCGGATTCTCAACCACTGCGCCACCAGGGAAGCCCAAAGATAGATTTTTAAGTACTCCTTATGTCATTTCATCCTTGCACTGACCTAGTGAGGAAGGCACAAGAGCTTGTCCATTATTTCTCCCATTTTATCAAGAAATTGAGATTTGGAGAAGTGGCATGATATGCCCAGAGTCACACAAGTAGAGAGAAAGGAAGGAACTCATATGTGCCAGGTTATTTGTAAGATTTATGTCATGTAAACCTCACAACAGCCCTAAAGGTAGCTGAGGTCCAGAGAGGTTTGGAATCTTGCCCAGGTCACACAGCTGGTAAGTGGTAGAAGCTGGGATTTGAATACAGGTTTACTAGAGTCTAAAACCCAGCGTCACCCACCCCACCCCAGGGCCATCCCTCCTCTGGATTCTGAGACTGAGCCTCACCCACAGTTGCTGACCACCACCCCAGCCCCTTCCAGTGAATGCATCCATTCTGTTCTCTTCAACACAGTCCCTGAGCAGCTACAACTCGGGTCAGACCCACACAAGTTGCCTCCTTGTGTCCAACACCAGGCCTTTCCCGGGGCCCTGAGATTCGTGGATGCAAAGGACAGTTCCCACCTTCTGAACCCCAGAGGCAGGCAGAAGGGCAGGGAGAAGAGGATCCCCAGGGCACCACCCATCTTACACCCTCCCTCAGCCCCTTCCTTCCTCCTCTCCAGCCCCTCCCCCTTCCCTCCTCTTTCCCTTCTCCCTCCCCCACCATTCCCCCCTCCCCTGCCCCTCTTGCCCCTTCCCTCTTCTTTCCCTTCTCCCTCCCCCACCATTCCCCCCTCCCCTGCCCCTCTTGCCCCTTCCCTCTTCTTTCCCTTCTCCCTCCCCCACCATTCCCCCCTCCCCTGCCCCTCTTGCCCCTTCTCTCCTCTCTCCCTTCTCCCCCCCACCATTCCCTCCTCCCTTCCCCCTCAGTTCCCTCCTCTTCGGCTCCCCCACCTATTTCTTTCCCCTCCCTCCCCCTCCATCCCACAGCCACCACCCCCATCCACCACCACCCCTCCTGACAAACTTCCTGACCCCCAGTGCCTTCAACAAGCAAGGGGAAATGTTTTCATTTAGAGCCGAGCCTGAGAAGGGAAAGACCAAGGAGGAGGGGAATTAAAGCGGCTCTTGCACCGGGGTTGGTGCTGCCTCCCGGAGCAGTGCCGGCAGAAGACCACTCTGGACACTGCAATTCCCTCGGTTTCTCATCACCATCGACCTGTGACCAGCCCTTCTCAAAACCAAAGGGGGAAAAAAGGAAGAAAACCAGGTGTGGGAGTAGGTCTGTGGCATGTGAGTAATATCACTTAATTTTAGCCACCTCTAATTTTCCATCTTGTCATCACATGAGATCTCTTCTTCCATCCTCATTCCCAGCTGAACAATGACTTCCAAATTAGTGGCTCATTCTGGCCTTATCATAGAACAAATAGGTGGGCAGACTCCAAATAAGGCAGTGCACCGAAATGGAGGATGGGGAGAGAGGGGTGCTTATCACCCATAGCTACCTGACCTTCAGTAAGTTATTTAGCCCCCGTGGCCATCAATTTCCTCATCTCTAAAGTGGGGATAGATAGAGAGCAGCTACCTCATAAACTTGATGGAGATTAAAGGAGTTAATATGTGTAAAGTACCTCCACTGCCAGGGACATACTAAGTGCTCAACAAATGCTAACAAATATCATGATGAGCAACGTCCCCAGCTGCAGCTCCGTGGGGGACTCTGTCCATCTCTGAAGCACCGGCCGCCCCTGGGGGTTGCAGAGCTGCTATCTCAACACTCCTAGGTTCCACTTAGGTAAGGACTGCAGCTCACCTTTCATGCCTCTGGGTTTTTCATGTGCTGTTTGGCTGAGCAATCTTTACCTCTTTCTCTTTTCTCTTTTTAATTTTTTACATCTTTATTGGAGTATAATTGCTTTACATTGTTGTGTTAGTTGCTGCTGTATAACAAAGTGAATCAGCTATATGTATACATATATTCCTATATCCCCTCCCTCTTGCGTCTCCCTCCCACCATCCCTATCCCACCCCTTTAGGTGGTCACAGAGCACTGAGCTGATCTCCCTGTGCTATGCAGCTGCTTCCCACTAGCTATCTATTTGACATTTGGTAGTTTATATATGTCCATGCCACTCTCTCACTTCGTCTCAGCTTACCTTCCCCCTCCCTGTGTCCTCAAGTCCAGTCTCTACATCTATGTCTTTATTCCTCTCCTGCCCCTAGGTTCTTCAGAACCTTTTTTATTTTTTTAAGATCCCATATATATGTGTTATCATACAATATCTGTTTTTCTCTTTCTGACTTACTTTACTCTGTATGACAGACTCTAGGTCCATTCACCTCACTACAAATAACTCAATTTCATTTCTTTTTATGGCTAATATTCCACTGTATATATGTGCCACATCTTCTTTGTTCATTCATCTGTTGATGGACACTTAGGTTGCTTCCATGTCCTGGCTATTGTAAATAGTGCTGCAATGAACATTGTGGTACATGACTCTTTTTGAATTATGGTTTTCTCAGGGAATATGCCCAGTAGTGGGATTGCTGGGTCATATGGTAGTTCTATTTTTAGCTTTTTAAGGAACCTCCATACTGTTCTCCATAGTGGCTGTATCAATTTACATTCCCACCAACAGTACAAGAGGGTTCCCTTTTCTCCACACCCTCTCCAGCATTCAATGCTTGCAGATTTTTTGATGATGGCCATTCTGACCAGTGTGAGGTGATACCTCTTTGTAGTTTTGACTTGCATTTCTCTAACAATTAGTGATGTTGAGCATCCACTCATGTGTCTGTTGGCAATCTGTACATCCTCTTTGGAGAAATGTTTATTTAGGTCTTCTGCCCATTTTTGGATTGGGTTGTTTGTTTTTTTGATATTGAGCTGCATGACCTGCTTGTATATTTTGGAGATTAATCCTTTGTCAGTTGCTTCATTTGCAAATATTTTCTCCCATTCTGAGGGTTGTCTTTTGGTCTTGTTTATGGTTTCCTTTGCTGTGAAAAAGCTTTTAAGTTTCATTAGGTCCCATTTTTGTTTTTATTTCCATTTCTCTTAGAGGTCGGTCAAAAAGGATCTTGCTGTGATTTATGTCATAGAGTGTTCTGCCAATGTTTTTCTCTAAGAGTTTTATAGTGTCTGGCCTTACATTTAGGTCTTTAATCCACTTTGAGTTTATTTTTGTGTATGGTGGTAGGGAGTGTTCTAGTTTCATTCTTTTACATGTAGCTGTCCAGTTTTCCCAGCACCACTTATTGAAGAGGCTGTCTTTTCTCCATTGTATATTCTTCTTTTTTTTTTTTTTTTTTTTCGGTACGCGGGCCTCTCACTGCTGTGGCTTCTCCCACTGCAGAGCACAGGCTCCGGACACGCAGGCTCAGCGGCCATGGCTCACGGGCCCAGCCGCTCCATGGCATGTGGGATCCTCCCAGACCAGGGCACGAACCTGTGTCCCCCCGCATCGGCAGGCAGACTCTCAACCACTGCATCACCAGGGAAGCCCTCTCCATTGTATATTCTTGCCTCCTTTATCAAAGATAAGGTGACCATATGTGTGTGGGTTTATCTCTGGGCTTTCTATCCATTGATCTATATTTCTGTTTTTGTGCCAGTACCATACTGTCTTGATTACTATAGCTTTGTAGTATAGTCTGAAGTCGGGGAGCCTGATTCCTCCGTTTTTCTTTCTCAAGATTGCTTTGGCTATTCGGGGTCTTTTGTGTTTCCATACATATTGTGAAATATTTTGTTCTAGTTCTGTGAAAAATGCCATTGGTAGATTGATAGGGATTGCATTGAATCTGTGGATTGCTTTGGGTAGTTTAGTCATTTTCACAACGTTGATTCTTCCAGTCCAAGAACATGGTATATCTCTCCATCTGTTTGTATCATCTTTAATTTCCTTCATCAGTGTCTTATTGTTTTCTGCATACTACCTCTTTCTCTTTTTGGAGAACTCCTGTGCATCTTCAAGACCCAGCTCACATGTCACCTCCTCTATGAAGCCTTCCTGACTCCCCAGACCATTAGTGCCTCTCTGCTCAGTGTATCCTTGACATGCTGTGCAGAACCTCAGTTGAGGAAACTAAAGACCAATCCAAGTCCAAAGTGTTTTATAATAGTATCTGCTTGGCCTCTTCCAGGGCCAGGTGGTCAATACATGTTTCCTGTGTGATATGAAGTCCTGGAGGACGGGGCCTTGATTGTCAACATTCCACTCCAGATAGTTACTGAGGACCTGCTGTGAGCCAAGGACCACAGACTGAGTCTTTTAATCTACAGCTGAGGAATTACTTATGACAAGAAATAGTCTGTACCACAACATCCCAAACTTCGAAAATGTAAGATGTTTGGTAGAAAACAGGAATCACGATATCTTCACCCCCAGAGTCTTTGTTCTGCTCAGCTCAGCTTCTATGTCAGTAGTAGAGAGAGAAAGAAAATAGAGAAATACAGCAAACCCAAACTAGAGCAAACCCAGCTGTCACCGGAGGGAATGGAAACCAGCACTGTCACGCATCCATTGGTTGCTGGGACTTTCATACATTCCTTATTTCATCACTGTAAGGCAGGAACTATTACCTGCTCCCTGATAAGAAAACTGAAGCTCAGAGGGGTGAAGTGACTTTCCAAGCCTCACGGGCAAAAGTGGCAGATCTGAGACCACAGCCCAGTGTGTCTCAGGGGAAAACATGATTGGAGCCATCCCATAATCTCCCCTCCCTGGGTTGACTTGCCTTCCCCCTGACTTCCTTCCCTGTTCTCAGGACACATCCCTGTTCCGAGGTTATTTATGAGCTCCCCATTAATCAGAGATCGATTTCCACATATCTTTTGACTTTGCAGCAACTACAAGGGAAACAAACAAATAAACCAGGCCTTCCATATACTCAAAGCTCTGTGTCACTTAGGGCGCCTCTCACACACAGGTGATCAAGCGAATTGCCAGACATACTAGTCAGGGATTCGGTGAGATTCCGGAGAGGACTCCTGTGAACAAGAGAATTAAGTGTCTGCTGCACATCACAGCAGCTGTGACTGGGCACTGCCATAAGGTTAAAAACATCTAATGGAAGGTAGATACTACATTTCATCCCTATAAAGCTCAGGTTAAAAAGGTGACATAAATATTTTAGTCTTTTATCTCAGGCTCAACCATTAGAGAATCACCACCTCTTTCAGCCTCTTTCCATTTTTTGAAATTATATCCAAACTGAAAAACTTCTCTCAAATCTCTAAGGCCTTCCCCTGTGTTCTAAAAATAACAGCTTGTAAAGTCCACCTCCGCCCAGCTCGCCGTCTGTCCCCTGCCACCCATCTGAAATGGGGAAGCTTTTATGCAGCTGCAAAGATGTTTGCTGTTTAGAAGGCAACTCAAGTAGAATCCATTAGTATCTAAACATCTTTCAGTTGGAAGCCTCCTGCTCCAAGGGACAGCGAAATTGCACAGGGACTGCAGAGTTGCACGGTGACAGAGCCTGCCTTTTTATCTCATTATTTACACAGGACAAATGCGCAGTGTGCATGGCCCTTGCAAACAAGCGCTAATCTGTAGGGAGCAGATATCACATGTAATGTTGCTGACTTCTCGGCCATGCCAGCTGGAGGGGAAGGCCATCCTGGGGACAGGGAATGATGAGTCCAGGAGGCCGCAGCCTCCTTCTGTTGGTCCCTGGGGAGGCTCATGATTTCTGTTTGGTGGCATACAGAGTTTTCCAGCTGCCTGTACCAGCACTGCCATCTGGGGTTCTCTGCCCCTGCATCTGCTGGCCTCCTCCATGTGGGCCCTGCACCAAACTAAGGGAAAGACCTGAAGACTGCTGTTCCAACCCCAGCTCTGCCAGTTAATGGCTGTGTGACTTTGGGGAGGTAACTTACCCTATCTGAACTTCAGCTTCTTGAGGTATAAACTGTCTGGGCCCAGTTTATAAAACCAGATTGCCCCAATTCTCATTTCTGGGTTTCTACTAAGCACCCTTGCCATTCCCTTTAGGAACCCGGGACTAGTGTTTGCTGGACAGCTGCCTTGGAAGCCACTTCGGGGTCCCTGCTCAGAAGTGCTCCCCTCCACTGAAGACAGATGACTGACTGAGCCCAGCTGCTGCCTCTCCTGGACACCCTTCCAAGAGTCCCCTTTTCTTTGACTCAAGTCCTTAATATTAGTGTCTGGAAGCTAAAGTTTTCATTCCTGGTCTTTTTCCCAGAAAGTTAGTGCATCCCCACGAAGACTGGAATCCTAGTGAGCCACCCTAATACCAACACCAACACCCAACCCAAGAGCCACAGCTGATAGAATGGGATGCTCACTGAGGTCAGGCCCAGGTCTGAGCATATTATGTGTAGTATCTCATTAATCCTTCGTGTGCCCCTTTTACAGATGAGGCAACTGAGGCATAGAGGAAGGAGTGGCTAACTCTGGAGGAATGAAGGAAGGCATGCTGGAGGAGGTGGCTTGGGAGTTCTAGTTGCCAGATAGAGAAGAAAAGGAGGGTCTTCCATGTAGAAAGGACAGGGTTCCACTTGCCCCTCTCCCCTGACCCCCACTACCTTTGTAGCCTAGTGGTGAAGTTCATACAGTTATTTTTAAAGTTTGGATCCCAGGGTGTGAGCCACACCCTGGCAGAAGCAGAGGTTCTTATCCACGTGCCCATTTACTTGTCCAGCTAGTGCAAGCTGAAATCACAATCTCTCCCAGAACAGTTGAAGCATAAATTACAAAAAGTTTCCTTCCACAAGGAACAGACTGTATTCCTAATTCTGTTGAAGCGATTTCTGCCCTGTCCTGAGGGCTGCCCCGGGTCCTCAGGCCCCAGTTCCAGCTGAGCTGGAGGTGACTTTATCCAAGAAGAAGAAGCAGTCTGTACCACCTGGCAGGCACACTCAGAGTAGAGGGGGAGGGTCGTGCAGGTGCAGGCAACAGGGGAGATATAGAGGAGCACACAGTCAGGTGCCCCACTCCCTGCCAACACCCCCACCCCAAGGGAAAGAGCTGGGCCCAGCTCATTCCAACAGAGAAAGAGAAGCGGAGAGGGACCTGGGCCCACCCTCAGGATGGGGTCCTCAGTCCCACAGTCAGAGCAGTGACAACATCAACTCCAGCCAAGGTTTTCCTATTTGTTACAGGGTAAGAAGAGACAGGGACTCAGCCACAGAGGTGTGACCATAGCAGACAGTCTTAAGCCCCTCCTGCCAAAAGCTGAGTTTGGGGCTCAGGATGGCGAGGGCCTGGACCTGCATGTTGGGGGCATCATGAGCCAGCTGCAGGGCTGTTGAAGGTGATGAGAAAGAAATGCCGAAGATGGGAGATCATAGGGAAAGGATGGGAAGGAGGCTCTATCAGGAAAGTTTCCCATCTGCCTTTTCATCTGCCCCAAATCACCAGCTGCCAAATTAGATAAATCCTGAAATATCAGTGGCTTAACACAATAAAAGTTCAGTTCCTACTCACGTTCCTGGCTGGACAACCTTCCACATGCTCATCTAGGGACCCAGGCTCCTTCTACATTGTTGCTCTGCCCACTGATAGGTCCTTGGTATGCTCTCCATTCAGTCAAGAGATGGAAAAAAGCAAGGGCATGCAAGAGTCATGGGAGGTTCCTGGGGCAGGCCTGGCCGTGGCCACATCACTTCCACGCTCCTTCCTTGGCCAGAACTCAGCCCATGGTCACACCTAACTATGAGGAAGCCTGGAGAAACAGTCTGTGTGCTCAGGAGGAGAGGAAAACAGGTTTGGTGAACAACAAGCCAGTGTTTGTCACTTCAGATCACCTCTCAGCACTTTAGAATCACAGAACCTTAGAATCATAGACCCATAGAATGTTAAGGCCATGAATTTAGAGAATCTTAAAAATATGAAATCTTAGAACTTCCAAGTCCCATAATCAAAGAATTTTGAAATAATAAAATCCTGAACTCTGAAGAGTTGGTTATAGATACATCCACCTCCTCCATCAGATTATAAGTTATGTGAGGGACGGGGTGTATCTCCCACAAGTGCATATCTCCTCAGCACCCACCACACTAATCACAAAATAGGAATGCTCATAGAGGTGGCAGAAAGGGACACAGTGCCTCCTATGTGCCTGGTGCTATTCTAAGCACTTTGAATGTTTAAATTCATTTACTTCTCACAACAACCCTGGTGGGGGGGTGTTATTATTATCCCAATTAACAGATGAGAAAACTGAGGCAGAGAGGTTAATGAATTACCCTGGAGTCAGACAGCTAGTAAGCATTCAATAAATATTATTGATGTGTAAATGTTGAATTAATGTGAATTGCTATCCAAATGTGGAATGTTTTCCTCTCACTTTATCTCTCTATTGTAAAGGAGAAAGACAGTGACTTGTCAGGGAATAATTGAAATATAAAAGAGGCCCACAGATGGAGAACAACTCATGTCATTTGCTCCCCAAACTTCTGCAATGAATTCCCCATCACAATGGGAAAATTGGCAGGGCCTCATTAATTTCTGGGAGGGGGTTTGAAGCGGGAGCTACGGAAGGGCTTATCCACCCACTTACTGAGGCTCCATCTAATTAACAATAAACCAGACGCCAACACAATCCACTTCTACATCTGTAACACGCTGACAGTCTAAAAATGCCAGCCTCCTCCTTGTGTGTCAGCTAAATGTCACTGGCGACATTTGATGCAATTCAGAGATGAAAGTAAATCCAATATTATCGCTGACTAAATAACCACAGGCCCAATCGGTGGCCCCAGGCCCCAGAGCAGGAGACAGAGCAGCAGGAATGAGGGGGAGATAGCTCCTTCTGAGATGAGCCAGCCCCCAGCTGCCCATCCGCAGGAAACTCCGACTTGCTGGCCCACTCTGCTTAGGAAGATCAGGACTTAAAACGCCCAGAGCCTCCTGGTTAGCCACAGGAGGTTGTTTCCCCTCTCCCAGCCTCAGTTTCTTCACCTGTTAAGGGAGCAGAGCAAAACACTGCCCCTAGGGAAGGGTTGATGCAGCTCTGATGTTCGGCATCCATTCAGTCAACCCCTGCTTACCGTGTGACAGGCACTGATCTAGACGCTGGGGACACAGCAATCTTTTCATCAGTCATCCTCTCCGCTAGACTGTAAGCATCATGAAGGTAAGCACCAGCTCTCTCTTGCTCACCTTTGTAGCCCCGCCCCCACCCACGGAGGTGCTCAGTAAATGTGTGTGGAATGAATACATGAATAAATGAATGAATGAGTCTACTTGTTTCTCCACCCACTCACCTGGGAGCTTCTTGGGAGGCTGTGTAGTCCTCAAGGGCAGGCATTAAGTTATCACTTGTCTCCTCATGCCCAGTTCCCAGTGGAGTGATGACCACCTTGATGCAAATTCCCAGTTCCCACCGCATAGGCCCCTTCTTGGTGGCATCCAGCATCAAAAGTTAACATCACCAAAGATGGGCATCGAGCACCTCCTGATGTTACCCTGAGAAGGACACAACATCACTTATGCAGTGTTCCAGCCACAGAGGTAGCACCTGAATCTAATCACAAGGAAACATCAGACAAACACAAAAGGAGAAACATTCAATTGAAAAAGGAGCAGGGAGCAGGCAGACTGTATCTTCAAAAATGTCATTGTCATAAAAGACAAAGAAGTGCTGAGGAATTGTTCCAAGTTATAGAAGTCTAAAGAGATATGACAGCTAAGCACAATGTGTGACCATAGACTACAGGGGGAAAATGCTATAAGGCAGCAGTCCCCAATCTTTTTGGCCCCAGGGACCAATTTCGTGGAAGACAATTTTTCCATGGACCTGGGGGGCGGGGAATGGTTTCGGGATGATTCAAGCGCATTACATTTATTGTGCACTTTATTTCTATTATTATTACATTGTAATATATAATGAAATAATTATACAGCTCACCATAATGCAGACAGGAGGCGGAGCTCAGCTGTCTGAGCGATGGGAAGCAGCTGTAAATACAGATGAAGCTTCGCTCGCTTGCCTGCCACTCACTTCCTGTTGTACGGCCCCATTCCTAACAGGCCACGGACCAGTACTGGTCCGCGGCCCTGGGGGTTGGGGACCCCAGCTATTAGGGATATTACAGGGTCAATTGACAAAATTAGAATACAGTCAGAATTGATTAAAGCATTAATATTAGTTTCTTGGCTGCCATAACAAATTATCACAAATTTAGTGGCTTAAAACAACACAAATTTATTTAGGACATGGACATCTTTGGGGGCCATTATTCTGCCAACTCAGTCAATAATTGATAAAAGGATGACATTGATGATAAATTTACTGAAGTTGATAACTGTTTATCAGTTATGCTTATGTAAGAAGATATTCTTCTCCTTCAAAAATATACACTAAAATATTTAGAGGCAAAGGATCACGATGTATGCTACTGTCAAATGGTTCAGGAACAATAAATAACATACAGAGAGAGGGGGAATGGGAAATGATAAAGCAAATGTGACAATTTACAACAGGTGATTCAAGATGAAAAGGATATGGTATTCTTTTGACTATATTGAAACTCTTCTGTAAATTTGAAATAATTTCCAGATTAAGTGTGTGTGCGTGTGCGTGTGTATGTGTGTGTGTACTGGATTCTCAATGTGAGACTGCCAAAGAGCTGAGATAAGAGGTTTCCTGTGTCTTAGTTCCGTCTCACCAAGTAGATGGAGAGCTCCTCAGGGACTCCTCATTGTAGAGGGAAGAAAACCCTGTGTCCTCAACATGACATTCAGGCTCATTTTCTGACAATCACATCTTCCATCTCCCATCTATTCCTTTATCCACACCCAATTACTCATCATCCCTCAAAACTGCATCATATGCATGAGGGAAGGGATGTGGGAACAGATGTATATGTATGACTGATTCACTTTGTTATAAAGCAGAAACTAATAAAAAAAAACTGCATCATAATAATTTCTCCCTTTATTAAGAAACTAGTATGCACTTCATCCAACCCCATGTCATTTCATTTAATCCTCAAACAGCCCTTCAAGTTAGGTACCAGTATTTTTCTCTTACAGATGGCAAATCAAAGGCTTAGAGAGCCTAAGTAAGTTGCTAGAGCCAGAGTTTAAATCATGTCTATCTGATTCTAAAGCCAGGCTCTTTCCCACATACTGCACTGTCCCACCCTTCAAGTGCTGCTTCAGTAAACATTTCCTAAGCACCCACTCAGTGCTGGGCTCTGTGACAGGCACTGGGAGTACAGATGCAATCCACTCCACCCCCAACCTCCAGGAATGTATGATTTAACCAGGCAGACAGGGCCAGGGCTGAGACTGGGGTTAGGTAGGGTCAGGCTCAGTCAGGTTTCCAGAGTTTGGCTCCCTGACCCTAGGAGCAGAGCCTCAGCCAGAAGGCTGTGCCTGGAACCGTGGTAGTCGTGCAAGTAGAGGGGGAATACTTCTGCCCACCCTCAGGTCCCATGGTCAAGCCTGGCAGCAGGCTTCAGCCACTGGTCCCTGAGCGAAGGTTTTACTGACATTTTCCTTTTTAGTCAAGTCTCTGCTGCCCTCTAGTGGGAAATGTGGAGATGACAGGAGGAGAGGCTTCACCCAGAGGACAGGGAAAATTCACAGTAACTGGGCCTCTGCTCAGCCTGGGGTCTTCTAGGTGGTTCCCAGGCTTGTAAATGGAGAGGCCTGGGGTTGAGACTCCAGTCATGCAGGGGTCAGTCTGCTGCACCAGGAGAAATGCTCAACTTTTCTCAGGTCATATGCCGAGCCCCAAAATTAACCCCAGATGGAGCCCTGCAAAGACTGGGCCACGATGAAGGTCACAGCCTGAGCCTGGCCTTATCCACAGACTGAATTCTGACCTTAATTAGAGACTACAGCCACCCTCAGAGCCCACCAGACCCTGGCCTCCTCCCCAGTTGTTAAATACAGCCATTATTAAAAACTAAATTCTACATATTTACAATTAAATAAGCTGTATAGAAAAACAAAGGTGATACATATTCAAAATGTATTACTGCTGAATTATTTTATTATATTTTACTCTTCTCCATGCTCTTGAGGATATTTAAATCTACTGTATCTGTATGGCCCAAATACTGCATAACGGTGAGCTGCCGTGCTTCTCTCCCCACCTCTGTCTCCCGGGATGTCACACTGGTAGCTTGAAATCACCATGATGAGAGTATTTACACCACAGAAATCAGTAAACACTACAAAGTCAGGCTTGAGTTATTGTTTTGTTGATTGTCTAGACCAAACCACAGCCAACATGCTATTTTTGTATACTGACCTGAGAATGATTTTGACATTTTTAAAAATGCTAAAAAAACCATATCAAAAGGAGAATATGCAACAGAGACCATAGGAGTCTCACAAAGTCCTAAAATATTTACTCTCTGGCCCTTTACAGAAAGAATTTACTGACATCTGGTCCAGACAAAGAAAGTGATGGAGAAAATGTTAATACTGCGGATTATTAACATGTCGGGTCTATAGCTGTTACATCGTAAATCACACAAAATATTGAAGAAATATTTTTCCAGCATTTGAAAGCTATTATCTAATGCAGGAAAAAAAAAGTCATTCACATCTTTCACAAACAGGTGAAATTCCAAAATATGTAGTACTGAAGCCAAAAGAGGTTTAAATTTAATGACTACAATTTGTATGAGGTTTAGGAAACGATTTCACAGAAGAACATATATCTGATTTAATGACAATAAATTTATATGGAAAAAGAGCAGATTGGAATGCAACTCTGTCAAATTATGGTTGAATCACAACCATGCATTAGCTACAGGTGAAAGAATTTGGCAAAAATCAGTGAAAGTATTCTGTGAGAATCAATCAGCTAGATAGAATTTACAACAAAGAATATTGTATATTTTATTATTGTAAATTTTGTGTTACTCATATCAGTAAAATTTATAATAAACTTATGGATGCATACACATGCATACATTTTTGGAGAGCTGGTTGTTAAAAAAACTTTTCAGCACACCCCTACCCAACAACTCTCAAATACCATACCTGAAAACTTCAGCTCTATCCCTCATTCGGTAAAAGACCAGGTTTGCCCATGTCTACCAACAAACCGCCTCTCTTAACATGGACCTCAACACCATTTTCTCTCTTCTCTTTATCTAGAACTCCTACCTTTCAGAATTTGGACCTCTGTTTTATTTTTGCTCATATATTTTCCATCTCTGTCTTTTTGCTTCCATTTTAGGATATCTCCTCATCTTTATCTCATAGCCCCTCAATTGATGTTTTCATTTATGCTCTCAAATATTTAACATCCAATAGTTGTTTCTCCACTAATCATTCTTTTTATGGCATCCTGTTCTTCTTTACTGGATGCAATGGCTTCTCTTGATTCCTTGAAAATATTCATGATAGTGTGTTGAATATTTTTTAAGTTTTTATCTCCCTCCATAACCTCTGTTTCTGCCAAGTAGCTTTTATCTGTTTGTGTTTGATTGATCGATTGACTGATTGATTTTGTCTTGTCTCTATCTTTTCTACTAGACACTTTCCTTGGCTCTCTGGCAAGCCTTTGTTGTCTTCATTTGAAACATTACTAAAAGAATGAAGTCTCCTTGAAGAAACGTCTGATTCCTGAACTAGGGGAGAGAAAGTAGTAAATGAGGCCAGAATATGTTTGTGACAGATGTGCTCAAAGAATGACATAATGATGACATAAGAACCAGTTTGAAGGAGCTCTCACAGGATAAATCTGGAATAGAGTAGATATAGATGTAGACTGATAGACATCTCAATAGTAACAGACTATAACTCATTGATTGAAATGAAATCCATGAGTCCACACTGATATAACTTTATAAATAAATACACGGGAAGAAGAGGAAACTCATCCTAGAAAACCAACTAATAAATGTAAAAGGAATGGTGAAATTAGCAAATTACCACCAGATAACATCATGATAACAAGTGATTCAAACAAGAATCAATGATGCTGAAACTAGTGAGTGATCAATAGTTATTAATTATAAAGGGAAAAACAATAACAACACTGGAGAAATCTGACACACACCTCCTTAAACAGGTGATTGAAGCTAACATCACTGACAATGGGATAAAGAGCACCATGTGCCCCCTGAATGATATAATGAGAACACATTTCCGAGACGTTCATGCCAACGGTGCATAAATCAGGAGGAAACATCAGAGAAATCCAATCTGAGGGACATTCTGATAAATACCTGTCCTGAACTCTTGAAAAAAAATGTCAGTGTCATGAAGGCAAAGAAATACTGAGGAACTGCTTCAGATGAAAAGACATTAAAGAGGCATGATAACTAAATGCAGCACACGATCTGGAATTTTCTGCTCTGAAGGATATTATTGGCACACTTGGTGAAATCTGAATAAGGTCTGTAGATAAGATGATAGTCCTGAATCAATGTTATTACCAATGGTAAAAAGAACAAAAGAACGTCCTTGATTTTGAGAAACACTCGCTGAATTATTCAGGAATAAAGGGATAATGTTCAGTAAAAAAAAAAATAATAATAATAGTACATATTAGGGGAATTTGGTGAAGAGTAGACAGGAATTCTTGCGATTTTTCTCTAAGTCTGAAATTAGGCAAAAGAAAAAAAAAACAGTTAAAAGAAAAAATTGGGCTTCCCTGGTGGCGCAGTGGTTGAGAGTCCGCCTGCCGACGCAGGGGACACGGGTTCGTGCCCCGTGCCGGGAAGATCCCACTTGCCGCGTAGCGGCTGGGCCCGTGAGCCATGGCCGCTGAGCCTGCGCGTCCGGAGCCTGTGCTCTGCAACGGGAGAGGCCACAACAGTGAGAGGCCCGCGTACAGAAAAAAAAAAAAAGAAAGAAAGAAAAAATTAAAAAGCTGACTGGGTGTGCACATCGGTGGGGCTTGTTGACAGTGGGCATCCCTGGGGTGGACGCCGTGTGCCGCCCCTCTTCCTGGGATCAGATTCCAATCTCCTGTATCTACCAAGGTGTCTGCCTGACTGCCAGGTGCCAGGAGCTGAGGCGAACAGAGAAAGGGGTGTTATCGTGGGGACTCAACATTCAGCATGTAAACGTTCACTTAATCTCCTGTTTTCCCACCTTCAAGTCTCCCCTCCCCCCAGGTCAGAAACCCTCTGTTTTACCTTTTCTAAGGAATAAACCTCTCATTTTCTGCCCACTTGGGGAGGGGCGTCATCTGGCCGCGGAGGAATGAATCAGGGAGTCTAACTGCTCTTTGTTTTTAGCCCACCTACTTCTAGAAGTGCCTGAGCCTTGGGAGGATTCCCAGTGTAAATCCAGTTGCTTGTATAGACCCACTGGGGTGTAAGATGCAGCTTTCTGAAGTCTTGGGACTCAAACGTGCTCTCTCTGCTCCCAGCTTGCAAAATGCTGCTGCTGGCATCCCCTCTCCTGTTCTCTCTGTCCTTGTGGCTTTAAATATATTAATCAAATCTCCTTGCTGTCATTTTAGTGGAGTTTCAGGAAAGAGCGTACGTTTCCAACCTGTCATCTTTAGTTGGCAGCCCTTTGCTGGGTTTTCTAATGTTTCTGCAACGACCACACATTGCTCATGCAATTTTAAAATATATTTAAGCACTTGAGTTAAATGTTGTGAAACCAGATAAAACAATTTAAGAAGAGGGTGTTCATCAGGTTTCCGACGGGAGAATATACCTCAGCTTTGCGAAGGGTCTGGTTAGTGTAAGAAAAGTATTTATTTCGAGATGCCAGCGCTCTGAGTCCGTGCGCTGTCGCTCATTGGCCCTGTGCCACGAATGCGAATAAATTCCTCTGCGTACGCATGGTGACCACTGTGACCTTCAGTTACAACAGCAGCGATTAAAAGGGAGACCACTGGGTGTGGCGGGGAGAGCGGTCCTTGGGCGGAATGAGGCCAGCGAAAGACCATCATAGTCCCTGAGTTCAAATTTCACCGAATTCTAGAGGCGGCAGCACGCTCGCGCACCCAGGCCGAAGCCTTCCTTCAGGCTGAGGCTCAGGAAGGAGCCGGGCAGCGACCACAGCTGCTCCGGGTGGGGGGGATGCGAGGGACGGGGTTCACACAGAACCGAGGTTAGAGCCCGGCCTCTGGCCCCCGCACCTAGACGAGGTCACATAGCTCCGCGGGTGAGCCAAGTCCAAGGCTGTGTTCCAAACCCACACGCTCGCCGAAGGGGGCAGACGGCGAGCTTCCAGCGCGGTTCCACATCTGGATCCAGCAGCGCTCGCCCCCAGCTGCGTCCTCCGGAACGCAGCGCCCTAGACGGGTGGGGTCCGCGAGGAGCGGCCTTTCCACCTTGGGCCACAAGAGGGCAGCAGAGGACAGGCGGAGAAAACTGAGAGGTTCTTGAGGATGGGGGTGGGAGAGGGTAGGAGACAGAAAGAAAAGACCTACAGAGAGCTAGAAAATACACTAAAAAAAAAAAAAAAAAAAAAAAAAAATGAAAGTGAAGGCAGTAAAATGAAAAGAGGGGTGACAGACAGACACTCAGTGAGGGTGAGCCTGGAAGCCCCAGAGGCATAGGGGGACCAAGCACTACTAAACATAACAGTAATCCCTCAAGGTGCTGTTGGTGCATGTTATTGAGTATTGTGAACCCATTTCATAGACGAAGAAACTGAGGAAGAGAGAGGACGTGGTCAGCTATAAAGACACAGAATTGGCACTAGATCTTTTCCTGGCTGGGTTATTTAACTTCTCTGCCTCGCTTTCCTTACCTACCTCACAGGGCTGTTATGAGGATTAAATGAAATAACATATGTAAAGTGCGAGACTAGCCCTCAGTACATAGTAAGCATTCCATAAACACCAACTATTATTATTATGGTTTTGTACGTTGTGCCAACAGGTTAGAACAGTAACTTATCCATTTAAAAACTTAATTATCTTTTTTTTTTACTTTAAGATTTTTCTGTGAAATAATTTATTTACGGACATCTTCCTCTTCCCTTATCCCTTCTAACCCTTACACATATCACAGAATCAACCAGACTGCTTGCCTACTCCGAAATCTGAATCCTAATTAGTGATAAAAATGTTAACATTGTTGGCACATCACACCTTAAAAGTATTTGTATTATTTTGTAACTTAATTTCTAAATATACCACATGAATTTATAATTTAATGTCTTAATTGTAATGCTCGAATAAAAAAAAAACTAGGATGGTTCCTTTAAAAACTAAAAGTAGAACTACCATATGACCCAGCAATCCCACTACTGGGCACATACCCTGAGAAAACCATAATTCAAAAAGAGTCATGTACCACAATGTTCACTGCAGCTCTATTTACAATAGCCAGGACATGGAAGCAACCTAAGTGTCCATCGACAGACGAATGGATAGAGAAGATGTGGCACATATATACAATGGAATATTACTCAGCCATAAAAAGAAACAAAATTGAGTTATTTGTAGTGAGGTGGATGGACCTAGAGTCTGTCATACAGTGTGAAGTAAGTCAGAAAGAGAAAAACAAATACTGTATGCTAACACATATATATGGAATCTAAGGGGAAAAAAATGGTTCTGAAGAACCTAGGGGCAGGACAGGAATAAAGACGCAGATGTAGAGAATGGACTTGAGAACATGGGGAGGGGGAAGGGTAAGCTGGGACAAAGTGAGACAGTGGCATGGACATATATACACTACCAAATGTAAAATAGATAGCTAGTGGGAAGCAGCTGCATAGCACAGGGAGATCAGCTCAGTGCTTTGTGACCACCTAGAGGGGTGGGATAGGGAGAATGGGAGGGAGACGCAAGAGGCAGGATATATGGGGATGTATGTATACATATAGCTGATTCACTTTGTTATAAAGCAGAAACCAACACACCATTGTAAAGCAATTATACTCCAATAAAGGTGTTTAAAAAAAAAAACTAGGATGAATTATAACATGAAGGGATTTTCATCTTAGTGTTTTTGCTGTATGAAAGATAATTTTTATATCACATTTTGGGAGTAATAACAGCTTTTCTATACTATGTAAATACTAGTGGAGATTCTTCTGTAACTAACAAAATGATTATTGAAAAATAATAATCTCAAAACATGGAGCGGGGGCCTTGGTTTCCAGGTTTGCGCAGTGCTGCTGAAAATATTCCCTCCATCCTATAGATGGGGAAACTGAGGCAAGGAGGGATTCAATGACTTTAGCATATGGATCCAGAGCCAGGACTTAAAATAAGGTCCTTTGACCTTTTCTTCCACAGCTGGCTGACTCAGCAGGGGACAGAAAGTGCCTGCTCAGCCCAAGTGCTGAAATTTGGTTCCACTGTCTTGCTGAGCACAGCCTGACGCCAGGCCCCAGCTGGGGTTCCACGGTGGCCAGCATGGTACCTTGCTCTCAGGAGGCTTGCTGACAGGCTTGAAAGGACAGCGCTGGACAGTGGTGGGAAGTCTTTTGGACGTGCTCACCGTCCCCATCGGGGACGAACGTCTGGACAGTGAACACTCCGAACAGGTGGCATGGGAGGGGCACACGCTGGAGCAGAAGGAGGGCTGCACCTGGTCTCCAAAAGCTGGGCCCCGGGTGCAGCTGGGTGCCCTGGGCTCAGGTACTTAAATTCCCTCCCCCGCCCCACCCTCTTCATCTGCAACATGGGGATAACGATGATCTTTTCTTCCTCCACAGGGCAGGCAGGAGGGAGGAATGAAGTGAGGTGACAAATGCAAAGGGCCAACCTGGTGCACAGGATAATCCAAACAAGGAGTTCCATTATTATTCCTAAAAGGGGAATAGTAATACTCTCACAGGATTATTTCAAAAAGTAAAACAAATGAAGATGTTCCAGTGCCTCAGAAACAGCAGATGCTCAAAGGAGTCTTCAGCTGCACCTGCTGCCATGCCTTGGAGCGCTGGAAACCCCCAGGGGGATGCACGCCTCCACACAGGTCAGTCTTTTCAGCCAACAGCTGTAACTTGTGGACAGAGCCCCTGGCACCCCCCAACCAGGCACTTCACGAAGAATGTGTGCACGGAACAGTGAGGCCTTTGTAGGAGAGTGAGCTTTGAGGCTCCCTCAAGGAGGCCCTGGTCAGCCCCTGCTGTGCCCACTGGTGGTAAATGGTGCTCTCTCCTTGGGCACCACCCTCACCCCCCAGCCCTCACTCTCAGCAGGTGACCCCAGACCCTGCCTCACAGTCAGCTGTGGCCCCAAAACAGATGACCCCTCCCCAGCTCCCCCCTTCACCGGTTGTCAGCATCCTCCTGCCATCCTTGCCCCTGTCTTCTGTCCCTCTGAAAATCAGGATCCTTCCTCCTGCCCAAAGCCACCCTGAAACCCCTGCACCTCTTCCATCAGCTCCTCCTTCTCTGAGCACTTCCTTACCTGCATTTAAACCTGCCCCCTAACACCAGCAGGTGGCCCTCCCACACTCGTTGCTTCCTCTGCTGCAGCCCACATGCGCCTCTTCCAGCCCCCACCAGCTTCCATCCCCAGTCCACTCAACAAGAGTCCTTGTCCCCTGCTGTCTCTGACCCTCTCTGAAAAGCTTTATGAGTTTTTCAAACAAGCAAATGAAAGAAAACCTTCTTTCTGTTTGCTAAAGCAACCCCTTGGCAGCCTGTGGCAGTGTTGACCTCCCTCCTTCAAGAAGGCCCCATGCCCCCTTGATGTGGTCACTCCAGGTTTCCCTCCTACCTCTCTGGCCACATTCCTTCCCTGATGACAATTCCCAAAATCTCTGTCTCCAGCCCAGAGACCTCTCCTAAGCACGGACCCGCATGCCCAGATGCTCCATCTGTCTCCACTTGTATGTCCCACAGAAACCTCCAACTCAAGATGTTAAAACCTGAGCTGACTTCCACTCAAACTGCTCTTCCTCCCCACCTTGGACACTGCCGTCTCCACACCCTCTGTCAACCAAGCCCAAAACCTCAGCCTAACCCAGCACTTCCTTCTCTCACCCACCCGCAACCAATTCACCTTTGCCTCCTCAGTCAAGCAGGACACATTCCTCTAACCCACCGCCCCTGGGAAGCCTTCCCTGCTGCCCCAGGCGCCACCAGCAGCTCCTTCTTAGCTCCCCTGCCCTCTGTCACAGCAGGTCCCAAAGCCAAGGGTGTAAACTGGCAACTCAGGGACCAGCCTCCAGAGGTGTTTTACCCCCTTACCATGGGGGGCAGCACAAAGCATTTAAAAATGAGTCACTGCCAACTGTATTAGTGCCCTAGGGCTGCTATAACAGAGTGCTACAGACTGGCTGGCTTAAAACAATAGCCAGGAGATGTCAGCAACCTAAGTGTCCATCATCAGATGAATGGATAGAGAAGATGTGGCACATATATACAATGGAATATTACTCAGCCATAAAAAGAAACAAAATTGAGTTATCTGTAGTGAGGTGGATGGACCTAGAGTCTGTCATACAGAGTGAAGTAAGTCAGAAAGAGAAAAACAAATACCGTATGCTAACACATATATATGGAATCTAAGAAAAGAAAAGAAAAAAAAGGTCATGAAGAACCTAGGGGGGCTTCCCTGGTGGCGCAGTGGTTGAGAGTCCGCCTGCCGATGCAGGGGATGCGGGTTCGTGCCCCGGTCTGGGAAGATCCCACATGCCGCGGAGCGGCTGGGTCCGTGCGCCATGGCCGCTGAGCCTGCGCATCCAGGAGCCTGTGCTCCGCAATGGGAGAGGCCACAGCAGTGAGAAGCCCGCGTAACGCAAAAAAAAAAAAAAAAAAAAAAAAAAAGAACCTAGGGGTAAGACAGGAATAAAGACACAGACCTACTAGAGAATGGACTTGAGGATATGGGGAGGGGGAAGGGTAAGTTGTGACAAAGTGAAAGAGTGACATGGACATATATACACTACCAAATGTAAAATAGATAGCTAGTGGGAAGCAGCCGCATAGCACAGGGAGATCATATCGGTGCTTTGTGACCACCTAGAGGGGTGGGATAGGGAGGGTGGGAGGGAGGGAGATGCAAGAGGGAGGGGATATGGGGATATATGTATAGTATAGCTGATTCACTTTGTTATAAAGCAGAAACTAACACACCATTGTAAAGCAATTATACTCCAATAAAGGTGTTTAAAAAAAAAAACAACAGAAATTTATTCTCTCGCAGTTCTGGTGGCTAAAAGTTCAAAATCAAGGTGTCAGTAGGGCCTTCCCCTCCCCCAACCCCCGCCTAAGGCTCTAGGGAAGAATCCTCGCTTAATTCTTCTAGCTTCTGGTGGATGCTGGCAATCCTTGGCACTCCCTGGCTTGAGGCAGCACAAGTCCAATCTCTGCCTCTGTCTTCACATGGCCATCTTCCCTCTGCATATCTAAGTCCCTGTTTTCTCTTCATATAAGGACACAGTCATTGGATTAGGGTCCACTCTAAACCATGGGACCCCATCTTACATCTGCAAAGACCCTATTTCCAAATAAGATCACGTTGCAAGGTTCCAGATGAACATGAATCTGGGGGGTGGGGGTGGTGAGGAGGACACTATTCAACACAGTACATTTAAAATCAGGAGATTATACATAAATATCTAGATTACCACTTTTCTTTAAAAAAAAATCTGACCCCACATTATCTTGCACCCCAGACTCCCACGTGGTGACGAGTGGCTGGAGCAGAAAAGCCTTCTCATTCTCACTTATACTGGGCACACGCTGTCCAACCACCACAGTCCCTGACACAAGTGGTCTAACAACTCTGACAGCAGCCCAGGATCAAAGACAGCCTCCACCCACATGCAACCTCCTTAAAACTAGCAGTGACTTTCTGTCAGAGTAAGAGGGACTGGCAAAACAGAGGGTAGGCAACTTTTAAGAGGCAACTGCTCTCCACCCAAGCGTTTCTTTTACATCACCTATCTGGTCCTTGGAATTTTCACCTGGAGGCTGGCCGTACAGTGACGACATGTATATGTGACTGTCACTGGCTGGATGTAGCAGTCACTCTCCACTCTCCACCCACAGCCCTTGTCCTTACCACTCCACAGCCAGCATCTGCACTGCTTTCCCTAAGGGCCTCCTCTGGCTACCAGAGCCTGTTTTCCCCACCCTCGTGACCGCCCTCAACCGCTGACTGCCAGAGTCCCTGTATAAACACCACAGCTCCCTCACCCTCAGCGTGAGAGCTCTAAGACATGTGTTCTGCACAGGAGTTCCCAGGGTTTCTCAGCGCGATGAAGTTCCAGCTGCTCACTGTGGGGACATGAGCTTCAGTGACACAGCCTCAGGTGGCTCTCCACCTGCCTGTCTCAGTTCCTCTCTGTCCTGGGAAAGTGCTTTCTGGGATCACCTCTCAGATAACCTATTTGCACAAGAGCCATTATCTCACGGTCAGCTGCCAGAGGAACTCAGATTTGAGGACAGAGACGTGGTATGTCTGCCTTGTTCATCTCCACAGCACACAGCACCTGAATGGGCACATCATGAAGAACACTTATTAGTCATTCATTTATTCAACTGTGTGTGTCAAGCTCCGCCATCTCCTCTTGGGCCAGGCCTGGCTTAGGTGCTGGGACACAGTGATGAAAAGTCCACTATGTTTCCTGCCCTCCAGGAGCTTCCAATCCAGGGAAGAGAGCAGAGATGGCTGCCTCCCTAGAAGCCTACAACTTGGCCTTGGAAAAACTTAGGAATGTGAAAAAGTGGGGAAATAGCACAAGCTAGCAAAGAGTGAGAACTAAAATAAATGGGCTAATCCTTCATTCACCTGGCAAATATCCACTGAGTGTTCCTTCAGCCTCTCCTGGCAGGGGCACAAACACGTAAACAGGCAAACAGAACACCAAGGGGTCAGTGGTCTGATAGAGAGCCCAGAGACTGTGGCAGCACCAAGGAGGGGCTAACTCGGCCTGGCAGGGCAGGAGGACTCCCTGGAGGAGGTGTCACCTAAGCTGAGTCTTGAAGGACAGGAAGGCATTTGTAAGATATTGAAAAGAAAAAGCTTTTTAGACAAAGAAATCTGCACAGAGAAAAGTAGGAAGGTATGAAGATGGGTCTGTTTAGGGAACTGCAAGTGGCTTGGTATGGCTGAGACAAAGGAGAGGGCTCAAAGTGAGGAAGAGCAGACAGGGACAGCATTATGAAGGGTGTTTCTGTGCCAGTCAGAGTCTTTCAAACCTCTTTGGGACTCAGTTTTCTCCTCAGTGGAATGAACATGATGAGGCTCTTGTAAAGATAAAATGTACTAATGCAAGAGCAGACCTTTATACAACATCTGGCATTTCACTGGCCCTCAGGGAACTGCAGCTACTCCATCCTGAGAACCACAGGAAGTCATTGTAGGATTTGAAACAGCACAATGGCATGGTCAGCTTGGAGCCTTGGGACACACCAGGGAGGAGGTTGTGGGATCAGAAAGGACATGTGGGTTGCCTGGAGCCCTACCCTACCCTGCAGAGTGCCAACAGCTTATGTCTCTGCCTGACAACTTTCTCTAGTAGTGGAGTCTTCTCAGTCACATGCAGGGCCGCCCAGAAATGCTGAGGAGTTAATACTCCAGAAACAACCTAACCCAAGAAGATCCTGGACTTTGGTGGGTAAGACCTCCTGCCTGCTAGCCCTTAGAGGGTCCCCAGTTGTACTGAGCTGCAGGTGATGCCAGAGGCAACCCACTCATTAGCATAACTTTTATTAGCTTTTCTCCATTTCCTACCTCATTTTTATACTCCCTCACTGTGCCTCCTAGAATCACCTTCCAAATAAACTACTCACACCCAAATTCTTGTCTCAAGATCTACTTTCCGGGAAACCCAAACTGAGTAGCTGGTAACAGAAATGACCCTAGAAAGCAGATGTTAGGAGGAGATTCCAGAATTATATCACTAACCAGTCACATGGCAAAAAGAATCCCATTTCTGCTGGGAAGTGGGATGCTTTTGCAGCATTACAATTCATGACTCTCACCTGCGATGGACTGGGCAGATATGTAAGTGGAAAGGGAATCAAACGCTATGTAAATCTCCAGCACTTGAAAGGTATGGAGGCAGTGACAGCTACAAGGATCATGGAGCTGGTTAGCTTTTGTTGTCTGCCTCAGAAGCCTTGAAGACAGAGAATCTGACTGGCTCAGTAAAGTCCACCAGCAACTCAGGGTGCACTGTGAAAACCAGAAGGTCTCCATGGCACAATTTAAAGAGACATTTATCCCTTGCAGCTGGAGGACAGACTGTGCCAAAAATCAGCCCAAGATTTTATTGTAAGCATGGCCGGGTAACCAGAGAGACTGAATCCACAGCCCCAGGAAGTCCTGGGCTAAAGTTAGGGTCCACGGGGCAGAAGAGACCCTGAGACTTGGGATCCAGTTTAAGAACTTCAGACCTCCACATTCTCCTGAACCCTGTATGTTGGCACAAATGCCTCCCTTCTTCCCCTCACAGAGAAAAGAAGCGTCCCATTGCCAAGAGACCATGCAAAGTCCTCACCTAAGACAAATGCCTCCCAAGACAATGGTTCTCCTCCTGCCTCCCCCCTCCACCTCCCCGCCAACTCCACCCTACTGCTCATAACATGTAGACCAAAAACAATGGTCTGATCTCAGCATGACTTGATGGCGCAGCACCGGCCTTTATATGGAAGATAACAGATTCTTCACCATCAGAGCTATAGGAACTAACTAATAAATAGTTCCAGGAGGAACTGGAAGATTATACATGAGGGTGTTCGACCGTGGTGGAAGAAAACTATAAGGGTAGACAGGAGATAGTTTATTGAAGTGGGTGCTCCTGTCATTCAGGACTTCACAACCTGACAAGGATGTTCAAAGTCAACCTTAACACGTTGCTAGGATGGTTCCTTGAAACTTGGAGAGGACGATGGCCTACAGTAAATGAGGTGGAAATACCATAGCTGCCTCGGCAGAGTATTGTGGAAGAGGTCAGAGGCTCAGAGTAGTGGGCATGCTAGAAAGGATTTATGATGTAAGACCAGACAGCCACCAACTGACTAAGTTCTGTAGGAGGGCTAGAAGACACTCACTTTACTAAGCGGATGTGCAGAATAACAACGGAGGTTCTAGAAGAAACTCAGTGGTGGCTTCCTCTGTAAGCCAAGTCGATGGTAAAGACACAGCTATGGAACTGGGCTACCTAGTGGCGGTAGGAATATAGAAATCTGAACTCTCGAAGGCCAGGTGGTAGCACTTAAAACATCAGAGGCAAGGTGGGTGTTATGGGCAACAAAACTGGAACGGTAACCAGAGACTCTGACCCATAAGTATGTGTGGTGATGGCTAATAGACCAGTGTTTCCAGAGATGAGATAGATAGGCAGCCTTCTAGAGTGTAGACTTATAAACCAAAAAGTACCAAAGCATGGAAGCAGGAGACTGATAATCAGTTGCCACAGTGGAAAATGACGGTCCCTTGCCCAGTTTCTAGACTTGAGCCAGTTCTCAGATCCAGAGTCCATTAATTGAAGGAGAGGCCAGGTCCCCTTGAGGGAGGAGTTGGCAGTGCCATAGCAAATATATATAATACATATTACGCCCCTTTCCCCCAAAAGCCCTATAACCAGTTATAAGACTAATTACATACTGGAGAAAGGGAAACACCCAAGTCCCTTGAGAGCTATTGAATAAAGTGCCTGAACTGGCACTCTTACCAAGAAACCCAATATGCCATCATGGCTCCCTTGCTGGGCTGGGATTGTATGAAGGCCAGATGACACAGGCAGTCCTGGTCCAAGTCCATCTTACAGTAATATCCATCCTGTGAGAAAAGGTCAAGTGAGAGCCCCTGAAACTGTCCCCTGCCCTGGCCAAGAGAAGGAATCAGAAGCAGTGCTACATCATGGGTAGAACGGCAGGAATTAGTTCTACCCTCAGTGATCTAAAGGATGCAGGGGCGATGATTTTTACCATAACCCTCTCTAATTCACCATTATATCCCCTGCAAAAAATAGATCATAGTGGACTACCAGAAACTTAACCAACCACAGCCATTGTGCCAGATATGTATGGTACCTCTGCTAGAATCAATCAGCACTTGGTATGGATCTACTGATTCACAAATGTACTTTGTAATCCCCATCAAAAAGGAAGATCAGCAGTTCACAGTTCTCATTTCACATTCACCTAGGATGAGCACCAGTACACACTGACCTTCTTGCCCCAGGGCAACGATAATCCTCCTTTCTGTCTCAGTATAAGTCAAAGGAACATTGATCATTCTGACCTTGCCACAGAATATCATCATACTGATCCACCAAGCTGATGATATCCTGTTAATCAGATCTCATGAGCAGAAGTACTCTTGGAAAGAAACTTGTGTGCCAGAGAGTAGATTCACCCTACATAGATTAAGGGACCTGCCACATTAAGAATACTTTCGTAGTCTAATGGCATAGGGCATTGGAGGACATCCCACCACCCTGAAGTAATGGCTGTTATTGCACTTTAATCTCCTACAACTAAGAGTCACAGCCCTTAGCAGGCCAGCCTACACTTAGGTATACTGCTCTAATCCATTTTCTGGGTGACTTAAATGGTTACCTTCTTTGAGAGCTCTCTACAGCTGGTTCAGGTTGCTGTAAAAGCTGCCCTGACCCTGAGCTATATGACCCAGTAGACCCAATGATGTTAGAGGTGTCCATGGTAGACAAAAAGACCATGAGGAATCTCCGACTAGCGTCAAAATAAGGGTTTCAGTGTAGGCTTCTAGGATTCCAGAAGAATGGTATTTATATTTCTACAGCAGAGAAGTCTTCACTATTCAAAGACAAGTTCCTGGCATGTTACTGGACCTTAGGATATAAACCAAGCACCTGACCTAGAATATCAGATGACTATGAAATCAGAGATGCTTATCAAGAGAAAGGTATTATCAGATACACCAGCAATTCTATGACATAATTTAAATGGTACACTTGGTACCAAGCTTGAGAAGGTACACATAGGACCCAAATTCCATGTCTCCTACCTCTATTGCATTGAGGCCTCTCCATCAGCTTGACCTATGGCTTCAGAGGTTTGCAACAAGCAGCTGATGGGAAGGAGAAAAACCCAGGCCTTGTTCATGGACGGATAGACTCAATGTATTTGTGCAAGCTGAAAATGGACTTTTACACCACAGCCCATTCAGGGGTGGCTCCAAGAGAAAGGGGGGAACAGAGTGGAGAATATGTGTATTTTCAAATTGTGAATTTATACTAATATTACTAATTCAAGTTAACATTATAGGAGGTTTACTTAACTCCTTTGACTTCTTAACACTAACTGTATGGATGCATAATTTACATGCAATAAATTTCACTTGTTTTAGGTATACAATTGTGTAACATCCAACACCCTAAAATATTCCCTCGTGCTCCTCTGCAACTGGTCCCACCTCTTGACTCTTAACCTCTGTCAACTACTGATCTGCTTTCTGCCACTTTAGTTTTGCCTTTTGTAGAATTTTATATAAATGGTATATGATATATAATCTTTTTTGTTTGACCTCTTAGCATAATGTTTTTGAGATTCATCCATACTTTTGCATATGTTAATATTACATTCATTTTTACTGCTGAATTAGTATGGATATACCACAATTTGTTTATCCACTCACCAGTTGATAGATATTTGGATTGTTTTCAGTTTGGGGCTATTATGAATAAAGTGGCTATAAACATTCCAGTACAAGTCTCGATGCGGACACGTTTTTATTTCTCTTGAATAGATACTTAAGAGTAGGATTTGGGGGAAATATGATAAGTGTGTGTTTATTAAACACTGCCAAACTGTTTTTCAAAGTAGTTTAGCTATTTTATATTCCCACCAGCAATGTATGAAAGTTTTGATTGTTCCACAAACTTGTCAACGCTTGATACTATCACTTTTTCACTTTAGTCATTCTAGTGGTTGGATAGTAGCATCTCATTGTAGTTCTCATTTGCATTTCCCTGGTGATAGTGATATTGAGCATCTTTGCATGTAGAGATTCTCTGATTGCATCATTTTTTATTGCACTGGTAATCTTGGTTGCTAACAGCTATTTGTCTGCATTGATGGAATTGTTTCTATCTTTTCCATTGCTCTCAGTGCTGGCTGTAAAATACAATAATTCATGGGAAGCAGAAAAGTGGGAAAGTAAGGGTTTTGGAGCCTGGCAGCCAAGTGGACCCTGAACCATCACTTTCAGGCTGAGTGATCTTGGGCAAGTCCATTAAACTCCCTGAGCTCCAGTCTCTTATTTTCAAAATGCGGATTGTCATCATCAACAACCAGTAATTATTATTATTACCTACCATTTATCAGCACCTTCTATGTGCCAGACTGTATTATTTATATACTAAGTAAGTGTGTTTATGTTAAGTGCTTAGAACAGTGCCTAGAACATAGTAAGCTCTACATTAGTATTATATTTTTTTAAATTTATTTTTAATGCAGTAAAATATGCATAAATGTTACCATTTTAACTATTCTTTTCTTTTTATAAATTTATTTATTTTCTGCGTTGGGTCTTCGTTGCTGCACATGGGCTTTTTCTAGTTGCGGTGAGCAGGGGCTACTCTTCGTGGCTGTTACTCTTCGTGACAGTGCGTGGGCTTCTCATTGCAGTGGCTTCTCTTGCTGCGGAGCACGGGCTCTAGGTGTGTGGGCTTCAGTAGTTGTGGTTCACGGGCTCAGCAGTTGTGGCTCACGGACTCTAGAGCGCAGGCTCAGTAGTTGTGGCGCACGGGTTTAGTTGCTCCGCGGCATGTGGGATCCTCCCAGACCAGGGCTCAAACCCGTGGCCCCTGCATTGGCAGGCAGACTTTTAACCACTGCGCCACAAGAGAAGCCCCATTTTAACTATTCTTAAATGTACAACTCACTCAGTGACATTAATTACATTCACTTTGCAAACATCCCCATCATCCATCTCCAGGACCTTTTCATCATCCCAAACTGAAATTCTGTACCCATTAAACACTAACTCCCCATTCTCTCTTCCCCTCAGCCCCTGGTAACAACTGTTCTACTTTCTTTTGGTTGTTGTTGTTGTTGTTGTTATTTATTTATTTATTTGGCTGCATCAGGTCTTAGTTGCAGCACACAGGATCTTCATTGAGGCACGTGGAATCTTTCGTTGCAGCACACGGGCTTCTCTCTAGTTGTGGCGTGCAGGTTTTCTCTCTCTAGTTGTGGCCCGCAGGCTCCAGGGCTCATGGGCTCTGTAGCTTGCAGCATGCAGGCTCTCTCGTTTAGGCACATGGGCTCAGTAGTTGTGGCCTGTGGGCTTAGTTGCCCCGTGGCATGTGGGATCTTGGTTCCCCAACAGGGATCGAACCCACATCCCCTGCGTTGGAAGGCGGATTCTTTACCACTGGACCACCAGGGAAGTCCCTGTTCTACTTTCTGTTTCTATAAATTTGGCTATTCTAGGTACTTTATATAAGTGGAAGCATACAATATTTATCCTTTCGTGACTGGCTTACTTCACTAAGTACAGTGTCTTCAGGCTTCATCCATGTTGTAGCATGTATCAGAATTTCATTCTTAAGTCTGCTTTCCTTATTTTCTGTCTGGTTTTTCCATCCATTATTGAAAAGGAGATAGTGTAGTCTCCAACTATTATTGTAGAACTGTTTCTCCCTTTGATTCTGTCAATTTTTCCTTCAGACATTTTAAGGATCTGTTATTAGGTGCATAAATTTATTATTATTATTATGTTGTCACAGCAAACTCTGAGGTAAGACCACCATCATCCCCATTTTGCAGATGAGGTAAAGAAGGCTTACAGAATTTATCTTGGCTGAGGTCAACACATATCATAATGATCCTCTTTAAAAATGCATTTATCACCATTGGAGATAGCTATTATACCCCCTCCTAATTCTGAATTTTGGCAATTAATGGGAAAATATAAATCATTTAGCCTGCCTTTTTGACTCAAACTGCTTGTCAAATTGCATGTAACCAAATATCTTGGCTAATGAGGAAAGATCTTTCCTTACAAAAGAATTTCAACTAGAAAATATTGCTGGAATGATAGAATTAGAAAAACACATTTTTGCAAGCCCTCATGGAATAATGTTCTAGGTAATGATGATCAATGGATGAAAAACACATTCGATCAAAGTTTGGTGGATGCATTCATTTTCTATTGGTACTGTAACTACACACTTAGTGGCTTAAAGCAACATAAATTTATTATTTTACAGTTCTGGAGGTCAGGAGTCTGAAATGAGTCTCAATGGGCTAAAAATCAGGATGTCACAAGGGATGTGTTCCTTACGAGGCCCTAGGAGAGAATCTGATTCCTGGCCTATTCTAGGTTCTAGAGGCCGCCTGCATTCCTTACCTAGATGCCTCTTTCTCCTTCTTCAAAGCCATCAGTGTAGCATCTTCAAATCTCTTTCTGACTTTGACCCCTCCCCCCATGCCTCCCTCTTTAAAGGACCCTTGTGCTTACACTGGACTCACCTGGATAATCTAAAATAATCTCTTTATCTTAACATCAGTTGATTATCACCCTTAATTCCACTGCAATCTTTATTCTCTCTTTCTAGGTAACAACATATTCACAAATTCTGGAGATTAGGACACGGACTTCTTTGGGGGAAAGGTGTTATTTTGCTTACCACAATAATGAACTAGATGCTTGCAAAGTATCAGATTATCCATTTACAGATTACTAAGAGGTTATAAAGGGGGAAAATGCACCTTACCAATCAAGGAGTCAGACTGTCCCCAACTAAACCCATTGATCAATTTTAGCATCACTATTGGTGTGACAACAGATGGACATAGTATGCATTCTGATGTTGTGTAGTATGAAATAAAAAGTATCACCTATGAAATATTCTTAACAAGGATGTTTTACATGACTTTAAACGACCTTTTATGACTAACTTCCAGTTTACCAGAAATACAGAGGGTGAAGAAAATAATTAAATGACACCAGGAAGAAACAGGAAAATTGCCTCCGTTTCTTTAGTAAATCACTGACATTAAAAAAAAAAAAAAAAGCCGGGCTTCCGTGGTGGCGCAGTGGTTGAGAGTCCGCCTGCCGATGCAGGGGACACGGGTTCGTGCCCCGGTCCGGGAAGATCCCACATGCCGCGGAGCGGCTGGGCCCGTGAGCCATGGCCGCTGAGCCTGCGCGTCTGGAGCCTGTGCTCCGCAACGGGAGAGGCCACAGCAGTGAGAGGCGCGCGTACCGCAAAAAAAAAAAAAAAAGCCCAATGGCTGTTCTAGATTAAATAGTAATGGTTCCCCCAGAAGAAGACTCTGATATACGGATTTGAGTGTATTGGGGAGGTACTAGAGTACCAGTAGGGAAGCAAGGAAGAGATGCAGGGAAGGAAATGTGCTAATGCAGGTTTTACTGTTAAGCCAGCTACAATAGTGGGTAGCTGGATCTCAATCTCATGAGGAAACTCTTGGAAATGGCACAAAACATAAGACTCAGAATTACCCCCACCCAAGAAGCAAGGGAGCTGGAAGAGTTATATACCAACTGGCAAAAGTCATTTGTAGAGGACTGATCCCTGGGAGTGTTAATTCCTTGGCCTGTGGCAAGCAGGTAAAGCAATCTTGTACAGTGGTATACCTAATATATTTGATACTTGCAATGGATCATGTTTAACCCCTTTCACTATATGAAAAATTTTTTTTCAATAATTAGTATGAAATAAAATGAAAAATAATCAGATAGAAAAGAAATATAGTGAAAAGTTTCTTTTGTTGAACTTTGTATGTATAATCATGCCATTAAAATTTAAAATAATAAAAAATAAAACAAGTATTATAATACCAAAAAGCAAAGATAAATGCTTTCTAAATACATCAATGTGGTTTTTAAAAAAGGGGGGAAACATACCCCCTATTGATCTATTGCAATAATGAATAATAACAATAAAATTTATTTTCAAGCTTTAACTTTTACAAATTTGCAAGTGACTTCATCAAAATTATATTCTTCACGTATGCATGTTAAATAGACAGTATAACCTATCAATCTGTCTTTACTCCTTTCTATCAGTTTTAATTTTGAAAAATCTCTTTTACATGAAGCAACCCATAAATACTTTGATGGAGATTCTTAAAAACCCATTTCACAACAAATTCCAGAAATCATAACACTGCATATTACTTTGTTTTTGGAGGATGCATGTTAGTGGATTTCAGTTTGTCTCCAGAGTCAAAAATTTCCACTAGAGTATCTTCACCATTCTACTATGTCTGGTAAAAATCTCCATTTTTATTCAGCAAAATAAGATGAAATGGCTGAATGATAGCAGATATTGACATTATTTGAGTCATTGCTTTAGAATGAGTGTCCAGTTCTTGGTAGAAATGATCAGAGTATTCAAACATTGCCTTTTTACTTCTTCTGGCACCTTTTGTCATTACTCCTGGAATTCTTCTTCAAAATTTGTTTCTTTTTTTCCTTGTAAATGTTCATTCCTTTCATTTTCTGTTATATAGCCAATGACCTTCTCTACAATTTTTATGTGCCAATCTTCAAGCATGAATTTTACTATACATTGTTCAAGGTTGATTCTGGCCCTCTGCAAACATTTGTGTCTTACTAACCTCATCTAAAATTTCACACCAAATAATAAAATATAATTCAGAAAACAAATCATGTGGGGCAAAGAACAAAATATGAGTTGATCCTCTTATGTCCATGCTTTCTTTTAGATTGCACAGTATTTCAAAAGCTAACATTAACTTTCAAACTTTGTTCTTATTGTGCACACAGCTTCACTTGCCTGGAATAGTCGTTTCACTAATATACCTAGATTCAGCAGCATTTTTAGTAGACAAGGTGATATTGAAAAGAAAGGATAATTTTTTCCCAAAGTTTAAAAAAAATCACACATTAAAAAGGACTTCCAAAAGTGTGAACTCCATAAAAGTTCAGAGAATATTGTAAAAGGCACAAATAAGGATTTGGAATTAGTATCTTTGATTTTTACCTGAACTACAGCATGCTTATCAAACCAAAATATTGCACCTCAAACTTCACTTTGTTTTACTGTTTTAAATTTCAAACACAAACAAAAATCTCCAAGAGGTCACATACAGTGACAAAATTAACTCAAGTTCTCATTCTTCATCTTTACACTCACTATGCTATTATCATTTATTTCAAATCTGCTGTTTAAACACAGGGATATGTAGTTCCACAGAGGTTGGAATAATGGACGGCATCCTAAGCAAGTTCCAATGATTCCAAACCTTTACTAACTTATTTTTGAAACAAATGCAAGTAGCTGAGTCTGCATATGTTGGGGGCCAACTGTATACCTTGGATTGTCCTGAATTAACTTCCATGTGCTTGTTAAAGTATAAGTAATTAAAAGGTGATCATTTGGTTCTGGTTCCAGTTAAGATGGAGCAAGCACATTCCACCCTATCTCTGCCATTGTATGCAACCTAAAAAATCCCAGAAAGAACACATGGAACAGTTATCTGAGGACTCTGAAAAGTAAAGAATAACAGGAGGGTTGAGGAAGGAAACCAGAACTTGAAGAACCACTAATCCAGTGGTGAGTCTTCTTGTTTTACTCCTCTAGTATCTCCCAGCCTGGACTCAAAGCTTGCCTGAAACCCAGAACTAATATCACATTTAAGGGTGAAAGACTAAATATTTCCCCCCTAAGATTAAGACATGGCAAGGATCTCTACTCTCATAACTCCCAATCAGCATTGTAGTGGAAGTAAAACTATCCCTACTTAAAGATGACATGATTATTTATGTAGAAAGTCCCAAGGAATATACCAAAAAAAGCTCCTATAACTAGTAAGCGAATTTAACAAAGTTACAAGATACAATGTCTGCTTATAAATATCAAATGTTATATCTATATAATAGTACTGAACAATTGGAAACCAAATGTTTAAAAGAGCACTTTCAATGGTTCCCCCCAAAATGAAATAGTTAGGTATAAATCTAACACAAGAAGTTCAGAATCTGCGTGCTGAAAACTATGAAATGCTGATGAAAGAAATGAAAGAAGATCTACATGGAAGGTGAGCCATATCATGTTCATGGGTTGGAATACGCAATACAGTTAAAATTCAGTTCTTCCTTGAAACTGAAATTGAGCTATACATTCAACACAATTCTAATCAAAATGCCAGCAGGAATTTTTGCAGATACAGACAAACATATTTTAAAGTTTATAAGGAGAGCTAAAAGGAACTAGAATAATCAAAGCAATTTTGGAAAAAAAAAGAATAAAGTTGGAGGATTCATGGCACCCAATTTTAATATTTACTATAAAGCTACAGTGATGAAGACAGTGTGGTATTAACAAAGGGATAGATACATAAATCAGTGGAACAAAATAGAATCCAGAAATAGACGTACACAGACATGGCCAATTATTCCTTCAACACAGGTGCAAAGACAATTCGATAGACAAAGGATAGTCTTTTTAACAAATAATGTTAGAACATTTGGTCATTCTTTTGGTATGCAAAAGAATGAATTTCAACCTGAACTTCATGCCTTATACAAAAATTAACTCAAAATGGATCATAGGTCAAAATGTAAAATGTAAAACTATTAAAATATTAAAAGACAGGAGAAAATCTTTATGACTTTGAGTTAAGCAAACAGTTTGTAGATATGATATTAAAAACATAATTCTTTAAAAATTGATAAATTGAACTTAATGAAAATTTAAAACTTTTGCTTTATGGAAGGTATTGTTAAGAGAATGAAAAGATAAGCTATAGACTGAAAGAAAATGTTCGCAAATTACATATCCAACAAAGGACTTGTATTCAGAATATATAAAAACAAATGCTCAATATTCAATAATAAAAAGAATAAACCAAACCCAAGGAAAATAGAGGAAGGAAATAATAAAGATTAGAGTGGAAATTAATGAAACAGCATAGAAAAACAATATGCAAAATAAAAAATAAGGGTTTTTTCTTTAAAGATTAACAGAATTGACAAGCCTTTAGCTAGACTGACCAGGAAAGAAGACTAAAGACTGAAGAAAAAAGACTCAAATTACTAAAATCAGAAATGAAAGAGGGGGATACCACTACTGGCCTTACAGAAATTTTTTAAAGGATTATAAGGGAATATTGTAAACAACTATGTACCAACAAATTAGATAACTTCAATGAAATGGACAAATTCCTAGAATGATGTAAACTACTGAAATTGACACAAGAAGTATCAGAAAATTTGAACAGATTTTGAATAGATCAATTACAAGTTAAGAGATCAAATTAGTAATCAAAAAACTGCCCACAAAGAAAAATCCAGGCCCATATTGTTTCACTAGTGAATTCTACCAAACATTTAGAGAAGAATAAATACCAGTTCTTCACAAACTCTTCCCAAAAATAGAAGAGGTGATAATATTTTCCAACTTATTCTATGAAACTGGTATTACCTTGATACCAAAATCAGACAAAGATATCACAAGAAAACTACAAACCAATATTCCTTATGAATATAGATGCAAAATTTCTCAACAAAATGGACTAAATCCATCAACATACAAAAAGTATTATACATCATGACCAAGTGGGATTTACCCCAGGAATCTAAGGTTGGTTTAAAATCCAAAAATTGATTAATATAATACATCATATCAACAGAATAAATGATAAAACCATATGATTATCTCAATGTATAAAAAGCATTTGACAAAATTCAACACCCCTTCATGATAAAAATATCCAACAAACTAGGAATAGAAGGGAACTTTCTCGACCTAATTTAGGCATCTACAAAAAATGCACAGCTAACATCATACCTAATGGTGAAAGACAGAATGATGCCACCCTAAGATCAGGAACAAAATAAGGATGTCCAGTCTTGTAGCTCTAACCAACATTTTATTGGAGATTCTAACCAGGGAAATTAGGCAACAAAGTGAAATGAAAGGCATCTAGATTAGAAATGAAGAGGTAAAACTAATATCTCTGTTTACAGATGACATAACGTTGTATAGAATACCCTAAGGAACCAACTACAAAAAACTATTAGAACTAATAAATGAGTCAACAAGGGTGCAGGATACAAAGTTAATATACAAAAATCGTATTTCTATACACTTGTAATGAACAATCCAAAAATAAAATTAAGACAGCAATTCCATTTACAATAACATCAAAAAGGATAAAATACTTAGGAATACATTTAACAAAATAAATACAAAACTTATTCCTTAGAAACTACAAAACATTGTTGCAAGAAATTTTAAAAGACCCAAATAAACAGGACACGCCATGTTCGTCAATCAGAAGACAATATTTTCATGATGGGAATGCTCAAATTAATCTACAGATTCAACACAAGCCACATCAATTTTCTGACTTCTTTGTAGAAATTGACAAGTTAATCCTAAAATTTATATGGAAATTCAAGAGACACAAAATAGCCAAAACAATCTAGAAAAAGACAAACAAAACTGAAGGACTCCCACTTTGCCGTTTCAAAACTTAGTACGAAACTACAGTAATCAAGACAGTGTGGTACTGGCATAAAGATAGACATATATTAACAGAATAGAACTGAGAGTTCAAAGTAAGTCCTCACATTTATGGTTAATTGAGTTTTGACAAGGGTGCCAAGATAATTCAATGGGGGAAAGAACAGTCTTTTCAACAAATGGTTCTGGGACAGTTAGATATCCACATGCAAAAGAAAGAATTAGGACCATTACCTCACACATATACAAAAATTAACTCAAAATGGATCAAAGACTCAATTTAAGACTTAAAACTATAAAACTTTATTTTGAAGAAAATAGAGGTGATCTTAGTTTAGGCACTATTTCTTAAATATAAAACCCAAAACACAAGCAACAAGGAAAAAACAGATGTATTGTTCCTTATCAAAATTAAAAACTTGTGCTGCAAGACACACCACCAAGAGTGGTTAAGAATCCGCCTGCCAATGCAGGGGACACGGGTTCGAGCCCTGGTCCGGGAAGATCCCACATGCCGCAGAGCAACTAAGCCCGTGCGCCACAACTACTGAGTCTGTGCTCTAGAGCCCACGAGCCACAACTACTGAGCCTGTGTGCTGCAACTACTGAAGCCACGAGCCTAGAGTCCGTGCTCCACAAGAGAAGCCACCGCAATGAGAAACCCGCGCACCACAATGAAGAGTAGCCCCAGCTCGCTGCAACCAGAGAAAGCCTGTGCACGGCAACGAAGACCAAGTGCAGCCAAAAATAAATAAATAAATAAACTAATTAAAAACATTTTTTTTAATTTTTAAAAATTAAAAACAAACGACACCACCAAGAAAGTGAAAAGATAACCCTAGAATGGGAGAAAATACTTGTAAATCATCTAGCTGATAAGGGGCTCTATCTGGGATATATAAAGAATTTTTACAACTCAGACAAATAATCCAATTTAAAAATGGGCAGGGCTTCCCTGGTGGCACAGTGGTTGAGAGACCGCCTGTCGATGCAGGGGACACGGGTTCGCGCCCTGCTCCGGGAGGATCCCACATGCCGCGGAGCGGCTGGGCCCATGAGCCATGGCCGCTGAGCCTGTGCGTCCAGAGCCTGTGCTCCGCAACGGGAGAGGCCACAACAGTGAGAGGCCGGCGTACCGCAAAAAAAAAAAAAAAAAAAAAAAAAAATGGGCAAAGGACTCAGCTCTGAGCAGGCTCTGGTCTCTGGGCCCCGCGGAGGTCGCTCCCGCCATTGACATGGGATCGAGGTGAGCTGACCCCTCCTCCTAAGCTTCCGTGCTTAGCTCTTGCCAAAAACCCAGGCACCTTGGAGAAGAACACTGAGCGTCAGTGGAACCAGATCCTGAATAATATAAGGACGGCCAAGGAAGACTGCAGTGCCCCTCAGCCTGCGCCTTCTCTCTCCCCACCTGCCTCAGAGACTGCAGACTCCCTGCCCCTGGCCACTCACCCTTTGGAGGTCCCTACTACTACCACCGACTTGGCCGACCTATATTCCAGGTCCCCCATCCTGTCTTTCCCTCCACCTTCCCCGACACCTAATATTGATCAGGACACAAGATACACAGTCCCTAAGTCCCCTCCTCTTGCTATTCCTGCTGATTCTCTTCCTCCTGCAGCTTCCAATCCCATTTTGGGAATTCCACTTAAGAAGAATGAAGGCCCTTTTCATTCAGTCACAGCCACAAAACCTCTTATTTCTGACCTCCCCACACCTCCTAGCATCCCAGCTTTCTCCTTCCAGCCACCGTCCTATGAAAAGGAACCCCCAACACCCATTTGTGTAGATTCTACCCCTCCTTTATACTTACCTACCCCTCTTCCAGTCCCTACCATCAATCCCCCTATTTTAACTGGGCAGCCCATGACTTCTATGGCAATCCCTTCCACTAGCATGGTCACGGTATCTGGAAGTTTGACCTTCCAGCCTACTGTAGATCCTGATGTCACTGACATGGACACTCCTGCCCCTTCCCAAGCTGTCATTTTTAGGTCTCCCCCAGGTTTCAGGATGGAGCAGAGGCACCCTACAGGGGTACCAGTGTCCATCACCCGACCTGTGCCCATGGTCCCCTGCGCCACCCCAATTTTTAACCATCCCTTTGGCCCCAAAACCAACCCTCAGCCCATATTTGGGACCTCTCATGGGCAGCAGAGGACCTCTCTCCCTGGTGCTCCTGTTTTCCCCAGCCCCCCATTTATGGCTTCGGCCGTCATCGGTGCTTCAGTAGGCAGCACCTCTGACACCAAAGCTATGGACACCATACCTCCTTCTTAGGCTGTCATTTTCCAGTCTGCCCCTGTCTCCAGGTAGAATCACTACCCATTTCATGCGGCTGTTCCTATTTCTGGGAACACACCATCAGTGGTAGCAATGCCTCAGCCCATGCCTCAACTCATTTACCTACAACATCGGCCAACAGATAGACCAGCACTTCAAGCTTCTCTTGGACCCAGGTCTCCCGTCTCAGGCCACATCTGGGGCTAACGATGGGCAGAGGCCTAACGATTATTTTCTATTGGGAAACCCAGCGGCCTCAGCACAAGATAAAGTCCTAACCTCTCCTGCAGCCCAGCCACTGCGAGTCAGCATCATGCAGTCAGCTTTGCCAGCTCCCCTATTGGTCACCACCAGCAACACGCAGCCGGCCTTTGGCAACAACCCAGGCATTCTCCCCAGGGTTGTGTCCATTGCTACTGGCTTTGGAGTTGCCACCAGGATGCCCAGTACTGGGGACAGTAGCTGGCTGTTTGCCGATACCACACCGGGCGCACTGTTCATGGGACCTGCAGCCCCTATGGCTGGTGGGAGCCTTGGAGTCGGTGTGTCAGCCCCAGGCCTCACTCATTCAGAGGCATCCAGACCGCTTAACTTTGGGGCAGGACTAAGTTGGGCACCCAGCACTGCTTCTGTTCCTACTTTGGGCCAGACAACCTGTGATCTACCTGACCACGGCGAGGCTGCTGCAGTAGGAGGGGCAGGCACCATCCCAGCATTTGGGAACATACCTGATTCCACCTAAATCCAAATACCTGGGGCCTACCTGGGCTGAATACAGGTGGTACGGTGATGGCAGGGGAAAACACCATCCCCACGATTGGAGGCCACTTTCCATCACTGAACCCAGGGCCCATCTGGATGTAAAAAATCTATGTTTAAAAGTTCCATCACCAAGGAGAAGAAATCTGTGTCAAGGGACATGTCAGTTTCCACCTTCCATCAGAGCACACCACATCTGTTGGAGTTGCAAGTGTGGGTACCACCCGTGGGTTTCAACACACTTCTAGTTCTACCTTATTTCCAAACACAAGGGGCCCACCTGCTCACAATCCAGGTGGTAGTCGTACAGGAGGGAACAACATCATGCCCATGATTGGAGGACCTGGTATTCCCGCTTACAACTGGGACCCACCTGGCCAATACACAGGTGGTGCGGATGGAGGGCACAACATCTCACCGGTGCTGGGAGGCCCTGTGTCAATAACTGCCATCAGACTTGGAACCTAACTGTGCAGAGAACGGGGCGGGGGGGGCCATGGGGGACAGCACCACACCTGCTGTGACTGGATACACATCTGGTGCCGCATTCATACAAAGCACCTGGGGCCCCCCCGGCCAAAACCGAGGTGGTGCCATGGGGGATAGCACCATCCATATTTAGAGAGGAACCTCTACACTCAGTAAGAACACTGGGGTCCCCAAGTCAGGACACCCCTCTGACTTAGACGAGCCAGCATTGTGTTTGGAGGCTCCTGGTCAGGGCAGCTGTGCCTGTGCTCATAGGAGTCTGGCAGCCTCATAACCTGCCCAGGGCTTCATAGGAGCCATCAGCGAATTCCTTTCTTCTGTGAAGAAACTCAACAAATGAAGAGCAGATTTTATTCTGCAAACTGTGTGTAACCATGAATGGACTTTGCCTCACTGGAAAGCGGCTCAGCCCCTTTAAGTGAAACTTAACCTCTCTTCCTACAGCAAGCCGGAGGACCACACCTCAGGGGTGTGCAAGTGTGTGTGTGTGTGTGTGTATGTGTGTGTGTGTGTGTGTGTGTGTGTGTGTGTTGGAGGGTGAGGAGCATATGAGCCCACTTCAGAACTACACCAGACTTGAGAAGTTCCAGTTAGGAGAATGGAAGAGAGCTGCATGTATCATCCACTGTGCCATCCCTGGCTTCACTGTTAACTTGGCCGACCAAAGCTCCCGGCCAGTTTTCCCTAGACTTGGAACTGGCAGGATGCCCACTGCTGTTTTCAGATGCTTTCTCTCCCCCTATGCATTTGCCTCAATGGGTCCTTCTCTTTCCCAGCTTTATGTACATATATATATGTCAATAAAACCTTGTTCATATTAAAATAAATTAATTAATTAAAAAAATAATAAAATGGGCAAAGGACTTGAAAAGACATATCTACAAAGGTGACATACAAATGGCCAAAATGCACATGAAAAGATGCTCAGTATCATTAGTCATCAGTGATATGAAAAACCACAATGACATACCACTTTCACACACACTAGTATGGCTAGAATAAAAAAGACAGATAATAACAAGTATTGTCAAGGTTGCAGAGAAACTGGAACCCTACTGCACTGCTGGTAGGATTGTAAAATGGTTCAGTTGCTGTGGAAAACATTTTGGCAGCTCCTCAAAAGGTTAAATATAGAGTTATGATCCAGCAATGCCACTTCTAGGTATATAACCAAGAGAAATCAAAGTGTATGTTCACAGAAAACCTTGTACACAAAATGTTCATAGCAGCATTATTCATAATAGCCACAAACTGGAAGCAACTCAAATGTCCATCAACAGATGAATGGATAAACAAAATGTGGTATATCCATTTTATGGAATATTATTCAGCAGTAAAAAGGAATGAAGTACTTATCCATGCTACAATGGATGAACCTCAAAAACATTATGCTCAGTGAAAGAAGCCAGACACAAAAGACTACATGTTTTATGATTCCATTTATGTGAATTTTCCAGAACAGACAAATTTATAGACCGAAAGTAAATTAGTGGCTATGTAGAGTTGGAGAGTCTGAGGCAAATGAGTAGTAACTGCTAATGGGCACAGAATTCCTTTTGGGATGATGAAAATAGTCTAAAATTGATTATGGTGATGGTTTCACAACTATGGGAATATATCAGAAACGATTGAATTGTACACTTTAAAAAGTGAATTGTATGGTATATGTATAATTTCTCAAAAAGCTGTTATTTAAAAATATTCAACTGTAAGAAAACAAACAATTTAACTTTTTAAAAATTGGGCAAAATAGCTGAACAGACAATTCAGCAAAGAAGATATATGATAAAAAATAAATACATGAAAAGGCGCTTAAGGTCACTAGTCATTAAGGAAATGCAAATCAAAACCACAATAAGATACCACTGCACTACTATCAGAATGGCTTTAAAAAAATGAGCCAGACAAACCAAGAGTGATGATGCAGCAACTCTCATATGTTGCTGGTGGGAATGAAAAATGGTATAACCCCTCTGGAAATATCTTATAAAGTTAAACATACACTTAACCATGTGAATTGGCAATCATACTCCCAAGTATTTACCCTGGAAAAATGAAAACTTGTGATCACACAAAAGCCTGTTCATGGTTTATAGCAGTTTCATTCATCTATTCACAATCACCCAAAATGAAAACAATCCAAATGTCTTTCAACAGTGAATGGATTAGCAAACTGTGGTACAGCCATACAATTGAATACTATGCAGCAATAAATAGGAATGAACTATTGACACAGGCAACAACTTGGTTGAATCATAAAGGCGTTACTCTGAGTGAAAGAAGCCAATCTCAAGAGGCCACATACTATATGATTCTATCTATATAACATTCTGGAAAAGAAAGAACTGTAAAGACAGAGAACAGATCAGTGGTTGCCAAGGGTTAGAGGTTGGGGAGAAGGTTTGATTATAAAGGAGCAGCAGGGGGAAGTTTTCTGGGGTGATGGAGTTGTTCCGAATTCTGATTTTGATGGTGGTTACGCACATCTATTTGTGTGTTGCAACATTTAGAAATGTACTACAAAACAAATATTTAAAAAATGAAATTTTAAAAATTATAAATCAAATTTTAAAATATATGAATATATTTTACATATGTGTGTATTTATCTGTATACACACAATCACTGCAGGGACTGTTTAGAACTTTGACCACCAACAATTTTTTTGAGGTGAGTAATATTTTCTTCCTGAAATTTTTCAGAATTGCTGGGCTATGGTGATAATTTAAAGTGCTGACCAACTTGTAGTCAGTTTTATTATTGTTTTAAATTCTCTACAAGGGACTTCCTTGGTGGCTCAGTGGATAAGACTCTGCGTTCCCAATGCAGGGGGCCTGGGTTCGATCCCTGGTCAGGCAACTAGATCCCACATGCATGCCACAACTAAGAGTTCAGATGCCACAACTAAGGAGCCCATGTGCTGCAACTAAGGAGCCAGCGAGCCGCAATTAAGGAGCCCACCTGCCGCAATTAAGACCCGGTGGAACCAAATAAATAAATAAATAAATATTTGTAAAAAAATTCTCTACGAACAATGCACCCTCTAATTGCCTACTCTGGGGAGATGGCTCCCACTACCCCAACTCTGGTGTGCCATCTGCTTCTGTGGTTCTGAACTAAAAGACCTTAGACATAGAGAAACTGTTTCTGAAAGCTGGAAATCAGTGAACTAAAAGGTCCAAGGGGTATGAGTGGGACTCTGACAGCATCTGCTATAACTGACCAAATCCTGGTTCAAACAATCAATCAATAAGTTATATGTTATATGTATGTATGTATGTATTAACAAACAAACAAGTAAGTCCATCCTCAGTGGGGGCAATTGGGTAAATCTTAATATGTATTGAGTACTAGATAATATAAAGGAATTATTTTTCCTATTTATAGTATATCAATGATACTGTGGTTCTGTAAGAAAATGTCTCATGTTTTAGAAATGCATACTGAAGCATTTCACAGTGGAATTTCACAATGTTGATAATTTATTTTTAAATACTTCAAAGAAAAATTTAGACCAAACAAATATGGCAAATGTTAGTAATTATTAAGGTTATATGATGAACATGTAAAGGTTTATCATACTCTTCTCTCTACTTTCTTATATGCTTGAAATCGTTCATAATAAAAGGTTTTCAAAATCTTAAAAATGCATTAGAAAATGACAGAAATTTTGAGTCTCTTAGTGCCAGAGCCAATGAAACCTCATTCCAATAAGACCCCACAGTCTTATCATGATACATCCGAGATGAATTTGAATCAGAGAAAGTTTGGAGTATTTCACTGTCCCTTGAAAAAGAAAATGGAAAAGCGTGTAGCATGTTTTATAAAGCTTCCACCCTAAAATGCTAAAACAAAGACTAATAGGGCTAAAATGGGCAAACATTCAGCTGTCCTGAAAGCTTGGTTTTCCAGAGGCCCTATATCCTGCAGAAGCCTTAGTAACTGAGGACTAGCTTCTGCGAGGACATCAATTACCTCTTTTTAAGTCAGTGTGACGTGGGTGTCAGTCACTTGCAAATAGAAGAGTCTTGTTACATTCCTTGACCTATAAGGCTAGGTCATAAAGGACCATGTAGCTTTCAGTTTGTTCACTGAATATCTGCTCTTGGAACCCTGACATGTAAGAGGTCAGATACCCTGAGGCTACCATGATGAGGGGCTACATGTAGGTGCTCCAATCAATGGTCCAGCTGAGCCCAGCCTTCCCGCTATCTATGCAAACGCACCAGACACGTGACTGAAGCTGTTACCCTCCAGACTAACACTTCCACCAGCTGAATACCACCCAGAGATCTCCATCAGCACTATATGGAACAGAAGAATGATCCAGCCATGCCCTGTCCAAATTCCTGACCCATGAAATTATGAGATTAAAAAAATGGTTATTGTGTTAAGTCACTAAATTTGGGGCCATTTGCTATGCAGCAATAGTTAACAGAAACAGGAGGCCAGAAGGTGTGACCATGCTGTGTAGTGGCAGATGCAGTTTTTAATGGAGCCTGAAACTTTTAAGAAAAAGAAGCCACTTGACCATGTGCACAAAACGAAAAGAACCTGTACAGGCGAGGAGTCCTGAAGTTTAAGTTTTAAGTTACATTGGTGTCACAATAGATACATGACTGATTGCCTAGGGTCTTGCCCCAGGACAATGACCTTTAAAGGGTGCAAAGTTTTAGGAGAATGATTTTAATAGGCATGAACAAAAATGATGAGAGGCAGAACTCCAACGTCTGGGGTCTCAACACCCTTCCCTGGCCCATGGCCTCCACCAAGAGAGTCCTGTGTCCTATGGGGGGGGGGAGGGATGGTGCTGACCCGTTTCATCCTCCCAAGGCCCTGCTGCCACCCACATGTTGACTCTTTCCACCATTTGGTGTCCATTCCTAGAGGCCCTATAAGCCCTTCAAAGTCTGTATTTTCTTTTCTTTTCTTTTTTAAAATATTTATTTATTTATTTGCCTGCACCGGGTCTTAGTTGTGGCATGCGGGATCCAGTTCCCAGACCAGGGATCAAATCCAGGCCCCCTGCACTGAGAGTGCAGAGTCTTAACCACTGGGCCATGAGGGAAGTCCCCAACGTCCGTATTTCGAATATTGAAAATTCTTTCCTCACCCTCCAATCTTGCCTCTGTTCCAGGAGCACACGACTCTGAGTGTCACCCTCAGTGAGTCACCCAGCCCAGACACCTGCAAATCAGCCATGAGTCCTCCTCCCAGTTTGGATCAATGGTGGAGAGTCTGGGTCCCAGCAGTTCTTGAAGTCAACCTCTTCTCTCCCTGTCCCTGCTCCCACTGGTCATTTTTTGGTGCTGCCATCTCTCACGGCTCCCCCTCGGAGGGGTTCAGCCTTCCTCCTAACAATCTATCCAATCCAAACGCAAATCTCACCAGGCACTGCTGTCAATGGCTCCCGGTACCCACACTCTGAAAGCCTTATTCTGGAGTTCAACGATCTCCATGATCTGACCTCTAACCTCTAACATCACAGCCTGCCCCCTCCTCCTCCCTCTCCACCTGCTCCTTTAGAGGAACCCCTCACTCCCTCACCCATTTCCTGCCATGAATTGCAATGCTGCCCCTCATCAAGCACCTCAGAATCCAGCTGCAGCCTCACCCCTTCTCAGAAGCATCTCCAGAACCCACACTCTCCAATTTGATGACCTTTCTCTATGGCCCCTTGCTCTGGGCAGGATGCCTCCCATAACTTGTGACACTTTAGAGGATTGATAAGCTGAACTTGCTCTGAGCTGTTCACTCCTCTGTGAAATGGGACAATATCCACACCAAAGAATCTGAGAATTATAATAATGGAAGCCTAGTGAGGAGGCACTGAGCCAAGAGCTCTTTGCACAATACCTCATTTAATCCTCACAGCACTCAAAGTGGCATACACTACTATTAGCCCTATTTCACTGAGAAGGAAACTAAGGTGAAGCACCTTGCCTAACTTGCCTTTCCCTGGCAGACCTCCCTGGCAGACCTCCTTGGCCCTGATCAGTGCCTCCTCCTTGCCTGCTTAGTTGCCTCCCCCACTCAACTCCCAACACATAGTTTTTATTGGGCAGGGATGGCACCTGTGTTGCACTGGGTTTGGCATTCAGTAAGTACTTAGCAAATATTTGCTGACTTGAGTAATCTGTGAATGAATAAACCTAGCCAGCGACGGAGCCTGGATCCCAGCTCTTGGCTCTTTCTCACCCACTGAGCAGGATCCTGTGCAGGGAATGTGCTTAGTACAGGACCTGGCACACAGTAGGCACACAGTGCTGCTGTTGGAGGAGGAGCAGGAAGAGGAAGAGGAGAAGGAGAAGATAATTTTAAAAGGACTACCATTTCGGTTGAGTGTGTCTCCCGCAAGGCACAGGACTGAGTCGGCTCCAGCCGGCTTAGGGGAGAGTTTGGAAATAAACACAGACAGTAGCGATCAGGAAGGGAACTCCTGTCCCATCTTCCCCTCCCAGGAGAAAAGAGGTGATGCTCCCACCTTTGTCCTCTCCATCAGGGGTGAGAACAAAGCCCCAAGCGAGAACCCCAAGCTCCTCCCCAATACGGATCCCAGGGGAGCTCAGGCCCCAGCCCCCTCCCGCCCGCTGCGGAAGCTCCCTGAACCAAAGGTGCCACTCTTCCGCCCCTGCCACTCCCACCGCTGCAACCTAGCAACCCGGCTTGAGTGTCCTGGGCTCTGATTCTCGCTCCTCAGAGCCTGGATGTGCGACCCTGGGCCGCTCACTGTCAGCCTCTGAGCCTTAGTCTTCCTGACTGCTCCGTGGGCAGTGGAGTCCGGGGCCCCGAGGGTGCAGGACTTTGCCAGGCGCCTGTGGCTGACCACCCTGGGTTTCTGTCGTCGGGCCAGGGAGGGGAGGAACCTTGGAACCCCACTACTCCACCCCTTCTAACTTCCACCGCGGGAGAACCATTCTGAGTTCTACGGAAGACGACGCTTGAAGCCCAAAGCTGAGGCCGCGGCCTCTCTGGGCGCTAGGAGCAAGCCGCTTCTCCTCTCTGGGCCGCACGTGTACACAGGAGGTGGGTTACCGCAGAGCCCCCGCCGTCGGCCAGCCGAGACCGCTTCACGGGAGGAGAGGGAGGAACAGGCCCACTGGGAGAATGGAAAGGAAAAGAGATTCAAGGTCCCCGGATGGTTGGACAAGTCCCTGAACCACTCTGGACCTCGGTTTCCTCCTCTGTAAAATGGAGACGATAATAAACAACTCACTGCATTTTCCCGGCTTTGCCGTGAGGATAAACTAAAATAATGACCTTGAAAGCTATTAAGCTCCAGGTGTTCTAGAGAGTGGGTAACGCGGGCCCACAGGCCACCTCTCTCCGTCTGACCTGAGCACCAGCAGGAACCAAAAACTTCAGCGGACCCAGTATAGATCCCTCCTGAAACCAAGAGACCAAGACCGATCTTAAGCTCACCTAGAGTGGGGAAGAGGGCGGATGCCGAGGAGGGGGCAGCTGGAGCGCGGGTTGAGAGAGGACGCGAGGCCTCGGAAAACCTGGAGTGGGAGGAGGGAAAACCTGGAGTGGGAGGCTTGAGAGCGGGGAGGCTTGAGAGCGCGCAGCCTTGAGGCGCAAGAAAGTTCACACTTCTAGAAGCTCCCGCGCACTTTCTTCCGCCTTCCTCTCTACTTCCTAGGTAACTCTCCCCTCTTTTCTTTCTCGTCTCTCTCTTCGTTCCTCCCTATCTTCACTGCCTGTCTCGCCCCATCTCTCTCTTGCCCCATCTCTCTGCTCTCGCCCCTTCTCCCCCCACTTCCAGCTCCTCATCACCCTCGCACTTTATAACCAAACAGCCAAACCCCTTTCCAATTAAAGTGGAATTAGGCAACTCAATCAAATTAGTTCCCTATTAAAGCCCTTCTTTATTAAACCGTTTTCTTGTCCCTGCTATTAAGTTTCACCGCCTGGCGGAACTCGAGCCGGCCCCAGAAGTTTACCTTGGGAAGTCGCCGGCCCAGCCTAGGGGAGGGGACACCCTGTTTCTCGGAGAGGGGGAGTCACCCAGCCAGAAGCGGGAGGGACTCCGGGAGGCCGGAGACGGGTGTCGGCCCCGGAGCCGCCAATTTCCTCAGCTCCGCTTAAGGAGGGAAGGTAAAAAAGGGGCGCGGAGTGAGGTCGGGCTGGAAGGCGCGTCCTCACCGCCGCTCTCAGATTACACTGTCTAGGGCGAAGGCAGCGCCCCACCACCCCCAAAATAACCCCCAGGCCGCTGGCCTCTGTGAGAGAGCGGTCTTAGCCTTCCCTCCCCAGCCGCCGTCTCGGCTGCCGTTCCTTCCAAACCTGAACAGGGAGGCGCGCGGCGGGCGCCCAAATCTGCGCCCCGGGGAGAACGGGAACCCGGCCGCCGGTCTCGCAGGACTCCGGGGACCGAGAGCACTGGCAAGGCGACCCCTCCGCAACCCGCGCGCCCGAGCGGGGAGTGGGAGGGACACCAGGTCCCACAAGCACGGCGGGCGCCGCTCCTCCCGGAGTGCTGAGCGCGCGCCTCTCCCAGGCGCTGCAGGAAGTTTCCTCGCCCCGCACTCCCAAGGGTCGTAAGCACCCTCCGGACCTCGGTCAAGCTTCTCCCTGATACCGCGGTTCCGGCGAGGAATTAAGATTATCAACCCGGCCGCCCGAGAAGCGGGACGGGATTCGTTGATGTTTTCTTAGAAAATAACATTTATTTCTAGCTTATGTCTAGGCAAAGGAAAGCACAAAGTGAGCCATTCTCTGCAGCAGCGTTTTCCGCTGCCGGCCCTTCGGCCGAGGTGCCTGGCGAGTCCCGCGAGGCGGGGATGGGCCCTCCGGCGGGCGGTTCCGGCTCAGTCACGGGTCACTCTGTTCCTGCTTCAGTGCGCACCTAGACCGCTCCTTAGGGAGAGACAGGCCGCAGGCAAGAGGGGCGGGTGGGCAGGATTCGTCTCGAGTTTACAATATATTTAATCTATAAAACCTGATAAGTACAATGCGCGCATAGTCTAATTTTTTTCCGTTTTGTCCTTTTTTTTGCTTGTTTTTGAATATTTTTCACGTTAATACCGAGGTCACCTACAGATTACAATTAATAACTTAGAATTCCATTTTATAACATTATACACTGGCTTGTATATATATGTATAGTTTATATATAGATTTATACATATATAAAAACTCACACTGCACCAAGGAAACCCATGCTTATCGGCATAAGCAACAAAGAGAGCGACAAATACCGCAACGAAGAAAGTGCACCTTAGAACTTGTTTCTTTTTTTTTTTTACAATTGATATCGATATATATGTGTGTCCCAAAGACTCGACTCAGTGCCAAGAGATTTATACATCCTAAATTTATATTTGTTAGAGCGAATATTAAAAATTTTTTAAGGGAGGGGGAGACACAGAAGACAGACTCTCGGACTATCCTGCCAACCATTTGGGAGCGCGGGCAGGTGTGACGAGCATAGCGACAGGAGAGGCAGGAGCTTGCGCAGCGGCTGCAGCCTCTGAATTCTCAAGAATTCCCGGCCTTCTGAAGGGATGGGGAGCCTTGATGGGGTCGCGGGACGAGGATGGGGGTCTCACATCCCCTCCGAGAACATCTGCATCTGAAGCTGCTCCTCTTTGCTCAGCTCTCCCCACCCACCGTCCAAAACAAAACTGAAAACCACCTTGGAGCGAGAGGATCCCAGTCGGGGCGCAGAGAGCGCACCAGGCAAAGACGGGCCGGCAGCCCGCGGGGCAAGCCTGGGGTCCCTGTTTGGGTGCCGCCCGACTGCCGGGCCGCTCGCCCTACTGCTTCTCAGGGGCGCCATTGACCATGGGCCCGTACAGGCCGCCGCCGTAGGTAGGCTCCTTGTGCACAGCAGCGGCGGCGGCCGAGCGGTCGCGCATGAGATCACTGAAGGCGTAGTCCATGGGCGGGCGGAAGCCGAGTGTGGGCACCAGGCCGGCGGTGGAGTAGGGAGCCATGAAGGCCAGGCCGCGACTGTGCGCCGCCGCCGCCGAGTAGGCCAGGCGCAGGGGGCTGAGGCCGAGCGGCGCGCCTAGCGGGTAGGCGCCCGCGTCGGCGCCGAAGTGACTGGCGTTGGGCTGCAGTGGCGAGAAGGCCGAGCGGCTGCTCAGCGAGCCCAGCGCCCCGGGCGCCATGGCGCCGGCCAGCAAAGGTCTGTGGTGCGGAGGTGCGGCTGGGCCCGCCTGCAGCGGCGCGGGCAGCCCCGGCCCCCCGGCGGCCGCGGCGTCGACGCGGCCAGGCCACGCGTCATCCGCTGCTGCTACTGCCCCTACCGCGGCCTTATCGGGGGGCACGGCGGGGCCGAGCCCGGCCGCCAGGCCCCCGCGGTGGTGGTTCAGCACCTGCTCGATAGCCTGCACCACGTCGCCGCCGCAGCCCTGCAACACTAGCTCCAGGACACCCCGCCGGTGGCCCGGGAAGACGCGCGTCAAGATGTCTAGCGGCGTCCGCTGCCGTGGACCCGGGCCCCCGCCCAGCCCGGGCGCGGGCGCGGCCTCTGCCTCTTCTTTGTCGGCCTCGGAACCGGATTCTGAACCCAGAGGGCTGGCGGATCCCGGGCTGTCCTCCTCGCCGCCGCCTCCGGGGCCAGCGCTGCCTGGGCAGCTGCCACCTGCCTCCTTGGAGGCCCGGGCCAGGGGCGACCCAGAAAAGGACTCGCCGTCGCCGTTCTCCGAGCCCGAGCCCGCTCGCACCTCTGGGGACGATGTCCCGGGACCAGAGTCCGCGCCGTCGGGTGATAAGGGCTTTCCCGGCGGCGGCTGCGGGCTGCCTGCGCGGCCTGCCTGAAGCAGCGTCTTGGGGAATACGTCAAACTTCTGTAACTTGGCCTCTAGGAGGGGAGAAAGGGGTATGTAAAGGAGGGTTATCAGGGAAGTGACCGCACCCCACAGCACCAGAGCCCTTTGGAGTCCAGCTTCCTTTCCCTCTGAGCCTCACAACCCTCATTCACTGGCTCCAAAACCCTTCTTTCTTTTTCTTCCAGCATTCTTTCCCCTCTGAGCCCCTACAGCCCTGGCTCTTTCTCGGCCCCCAGAGCGCATTCTCTTTCTGTACCCAGAACCCCAACCACCTGTGCCCTGTAACCTCAGTGTCCAGTGACCCTCTTCCTACATCGGTGCCCAGTACCTTCACCCTTCCTAGTCTTGGCCTGCTCTGGAGAAGTGGCCTGACCCAGAGGTCAAACAGGAGCCAACACAACTTGCACCTGCACCGCACACTGTATAGAAGACCTCACTCCACCCCTGTGATTCCAAGAGCCAACCCAGCCCTGGGTGCTCTGTGGCCCTGGGCAGCACAGCCTGGAGGGGAATGCACCTTGGGCATTTACAAGATCCCAAGCCTCTCTACAGGCAAAAGTAGAGCCTCTATTTCTAATCCATCCTTTCCAAAATTAAGACCTAAGTGGGACTTCCCTGGCGGTCCAGTGGTTAAGACTTCACCTTCCAACGTAGGGGGTCCAGGTTTGATCCCTGATTGGGAGCTAAGATCCCACGTGCCTCCCGCCAAAAAACAAAACACAAAACAGAAGCAATATTGTAACAAATTCAATAAAAAGACTTTAAAAGTGGTCCACATAAAAAAAATCTTAAAAAAATTAAGACCTAAGAAGTTCTTCCCTCCCAAGCTGGAAGCTGAGTGAGCCCAGGCCTAATTCCGCACCCCCTCCCCCAAAAGCCTAGGGAGTCTCGAAGAAGAGGGTGCGGCCAGAGCCGGACAGGGAGTGCACTGGGAAGAGGAAAGGGGATTGAGAGAAGGGAGAGAGCGCGTACTCTGAGAAAAGGGAGGCGAGCGGGGAAGGAAGCTAGAAAGAAGGAGCAAGGCGGTTGACCAGGGAACATTAGGAACAGGAGAAATGGAATCCTGCGGGGGCGGGGGGGGAGTGGGGTGGGGAAGGAATTCGGCGTCTTCAGTACCTAGAGAAAGCGAAGCGGGGCGGGGGAGGGGACTTGGAGAGGGTCGGACTGCTGAAGAGAGTTGGGAAGGAGCGGAGGGATCTGCGGCTTGTGGAGAAGCGCAGAATGAAAGAAAAGATAGGACGCGTGGGTTCTCGCGCTGGGGAGCAGACCCAGCGAAGTGAGCAAGAAAGCTGGGACATGGCTGCGTTTGGGTAGAGGCAATAAGATTAAAGCGTTTACATTTGGGCCTGCGGTGAGAGAAAGGAATAAAGTGCAAATGCTTCAGAAAGGGGAGAAAGGAAAGTTTGTGTGTTTGTGCCTCAAATCGGGGGCTTGGTGCGCGGGCAACTCCACCAGGTGGGGTGTTTGGAGAACGCGATTCTACTCTTTCAGTACCGAGACAAGTCCCTGGGCCGCGCGCCCCTGAACCCCGTCCCTGCTCCCCTCTCCTCACCTGAGCTCCCCGCGCCCGCGGCGCCGCCTCCGGGCCCCGCGGGCGTTCCCGCTCCCGGCCCCCCACCGTCGGCGGCGCACACTGAGCCGAAGACCTCGTAGGCGGGTCGCGGCGGGATGATGCCGTTGGCGGCGGCCAGCGCCAGGCCCTCGGCAGTGCCGTAGAGGAGCTGTAACTCGCGCGCCTCGTTCTCTTCCTGCGCCTGTTGCCTGCGCAGCGCCACCTGCGCCGCCATGACGCGCTGGCGCTCGGCGATGAGCGTGCACTTGGCGCACAGGCAGTCCTTCCAGCGGCAGTAGCGCTTGTGGCCCTTGAGCGCAGACACCACGCCGTGGTTGCGGCAGCGCGCGCACTTGGGGGTCCGCGGGTACTTCTCCGCAGCCCGCAACAACAGCGGCGGCGCTCGTAGCAAGCCGCCCGCCACGCTCACAGGTAGCGAAGCGGCCGCCGCCGCCGCCGCTGCCACCGACGCCACCGAAGCCACGGGCGGCCCCGTCGCTGTCGCAGCCGCCGTCGCCGCGCCGGGTACGCTGGGCAACTCGGAGCGCAGCTCCATGGCAGGACCTGGCGTGGAACACCGTGGGAAGAGGGGAGAAACTTGCGGTGAGGAGCGCATGGTGCGCTAAGCTAAAGCGCACCCTGGAGGAATTCAGGTTTAGAGAGGGGCATTTCGGCAGCGGGAGGTTTGGCTAGCAGTTGCCGAATCGCTGGGAGGAGGTGCCTTTGGAGTCCCCTTGTAAATGTCCAGCTCCCCGACCCCACTCCCACCAGAGTTCTTATAACTGAATTATGTATTGGGTGTAAGATTTCATCTGAATCAGTGGTTCCACTGAAAAAAATTAAAAGACATATGAAGTTTGAAAGTCATTGGTTCAGATGAATGTAACACGGGTTTGGGAAAAAAAAAAAAAAGATCCCCCAGAGTTTAGCAGAACTGAGGTTAGACAGGCAGAGAGAAATGTTTGTTTGATGGGACTCGAATTAGAAAATTTTGACCCAACAGTTAGACTGATGCCAAGAGCAAAACAGGAAAACCCAAGGCGAAACGTTCAGTTTTGTAGAAGGGTGAAGAGGAGGGTAATATCAAAGCATAGAGTTCAGCTGGTTGGGCTGGAAGATTTTTTGCTGGTGGGAGCAGGAGAGTTGGAGAGAAAACTCAGGGACGAAAAAAAAAAAAAGCTCTAGGAAGTGGAGTGAAGGCTAGGAAACAACTCAGGGGCAAAGTTAGGCCCAGGGGCCCAGGGACCCGTGGAAATGTGGGGGTACAAGTTCCAAGGGGCGGGCCTCTAGGGGGGAAGAGAAAATGGTGTGGAGCGGAGTACAGGAGGCCTGGGGAGGTGGATTACAGAGGAAATGCAGTAGAAGGATCTTTCCTTCTATAGGCAAACCCAGCCCGAGGATTAGCTTGAGGGGCGAAGAAAACAGTGAGAAACAGGTAATATGGTGGTCTGGGACCCAGGGTCCACGCGGGAGAGAGGGGTGTGCGTGAAAAAAAAACCCCTCAGGCATAGGCTGGGCTTGGAGATGGAGTAAACCTGTGGCACAGTTTTTAGCCATGTAGTCTGGAGTAGTCGGGGAGGAAAAAGTATCTTGCAAAAGTTAAGCATTGCAGGAGGGAGAGCCTTTTAGCTGACCAACTCACCCGGCCTTCCCCTCCCCTCCCGGTTTAGGGATCCTGTCGTCAGACACGCCCTCTCCATTCTGGGGCACCGCGGGACCCCGCTCGGGAGCAGATTCCCAAGTTCTGGTCTCGGAGTTGGGTTCCTGGGACTTGAATGGCCCAGCAGGCACCACCGAGGCGTGGGAGTCGCCTCTGGAACTGGGTCTGAGAGGACGCAGGAGTCCCCCCTGCGCCGTGGCCTCAGAAGGCCCAAGCGGGCCCAACTCTAAGCTTCCGCCGCGGCCTCCTCTGGGTCCCCGGTTCCCCGCCTGAGCCCGAATCCTGGTGTCTCCACCCAAGAATTCTGGGCCCCGTTCCTTTGCGCGCTGCCTTCTTCCCTCAGGCCCCTCGAGCCGCGCAGTCCCTGAGGCCAGAGAGGCCCGGGCTTCATCAACAGGGGCGGAAGCCCGGGCCGCCTCCCCTGCCCTCCCTGCGGCCCTCAACTACCTGCCTTGGGCTCGGGGATCCTCCTCCGCGGGCGCTGCACGCGCCTCCCAGCTCCGCTCGCGACGCTGGCGCTCTCAGCCTCTTCCCCTTGCCCCCGGCCCCTTATCTGACCACGTCACCCTCCTTCAGTCACCATGTCCGAACTTCCGGACCCCCTCAGAACGCTGCGCAGTCCAATCCTTCCGTCGGAAATCGGAGCCGGGGAACCGTTTAGGGATCGACTGGCTGGAACCCACGACCCGGCCCTTGCCGCGTCGCGTCCCCTCGCGGAGCGCGCCGGACGCTGCACACAGTCTGGCCCCAGCTGCCAGGCGCTGCCAGACTCTCAATGAGCAGCTCACCAGCTCTATTGTTGCTCCTTAGGGCTCCATTAGACAGAATTGGCCAACAATGTGGCGCCTGCCATTGGCCAGGGGAGGCAGACGGCGCTCTGATTGGCCGGGCCCGCGCCCGGGGAGCCCCGCACTCTACAGTGTCCGAAAGATTCGAAACTCCAAAAGCTTCTCTGAGGGCCTCGGGGAGGGGAGGGGGCGCTCCAGGGAAGGAGTGGAAAAAAGTGGGCAAGGAGGAGCGTTGAAAATACCGTGACAAGTAGTTTCCGTGTGCCCGAGAGCGTGTGAATTGCGCCTAATTACCGTGTCGGGTGCGCCTCTAAGTAGACGTGTGTAACCCCTCGGTTTCTGGGGCGCGGGCTCCGCTGCGCCGCTCTCACTGGCCGGGGGCGCTTGGCAAGGTCAACCTCCCCAAGTAGCCCTGGCGGCCCAGGGCGGGATGGGGGCAGGTGACAATTTAATTACCGCGGTCGGGGTGGGGGTGGAATGGGAGCGCGGGGGTGGAGAAGGGAGGGTGCTCATGGCATAAATGCCAGGAAGATTTTTCCTCCATCCATCCAGCTCTGTTTCGGCATGCTCCCAAGTCCAACGCGTTTGGGGTAGTGGAGGCTGTTTTCCCCCCCTCCCCCCACGCCGCCTTTAAAAGGCAGATCCTTTATTTTAAAAGTCCTGGTACGATAGGCATCACGGAGGGTAAGTGTGGCTTGAGGATTTTCGTTTTTAAGGAGCCGGGAGAGGAGAAATGAGATAGCACTTCCTGTCGGCGCCCGCCGGGGCAGTGCGCTCTGCGCCTTTCCTTTCCCAGCCCCTCTAACCCCGTCCTTCTGCCCATTTTTCTCTTTCCTTTCCTCACTTCTGCAGCATCTAGATATCTTTTCCGTCGTGGTGGGATTCTTTTCGTCGTTGTTTTAAGTTAACAATTTGATTTTCTTTTTTAAACGAAAGTAAAAAGTGGCTTCTCTCTGTCTCCCTATATCCTCTTGGACGCAGGACGCACATCAGTCTGCCTGTTCTTCCGGTCCAGAGACAAGGTCGCCGCGGGCCCCAGTGAGTAGTTTTAACTTTCTCCTTACCCTCCCGTCCTGACGTCACGGCTCTGAGGAACAGCTCGGTGCGCAGAGGAGGTAACAGTTTCGGATTTTGTTTCCCTCTTGAATGGCAACATCTGGAATTAATGCCGCGGTCCTCAGGCGGGATCGCCTCGGGTTTCTCTCGCTGTGATTCTCTTTCCCTTTACTTTCTGTCTTTTCCTCGTTCTAATGTTCTCTCACTCATTTTTCTTTTCTACTTTTCTCTCTCTCCTTCAGAGTAAAGAAAATTCGTTTAATTCATGAGAAAAAATGAGTTTTCCAGTCGTTCTCCCTCCACTCCCGACCAAGGGTTGCCGCGTTGCCCTTTCGAACTTCCAGGGCCCCCAGGCTCTGGCCCGCGCCAGCCGGGGCTCGGACGTACTGGGCGTGCAGACTCGGCCGGGGGCCTCGGAACGCAGCCCCTTCCACTTGGCAGGTCTACTGCTGCCAGCCCGAACGCCTCTTACGCCGGGGGCTGGGGATTGGGGTAGGAAGGCGAGACAAGCGAGGCCCCACCGCACAGCGCGGGACCTCGCGCAGGTTCCTCGGCGAAGCCAAACCGAATACCGGGGCGGGGAGGGGGTGGTGCGCGCAAGAGCCAGGCAGATTCGGACAGATTGCTTCCAGAAAGTTGACCAGGGCCGCGCGCAGCGTGCTCAGACCTTGACAGTCTGCGATAAGGCTAGAAACCCGGCTGTTCGCTCCTAGCAAATTCCACTCGCTGGAGCCTGAGAACGTGTTTGGGAGAGAGAAAGGGGCCAGCTCCCGCTGGGTCTCCCGCATGGACTGAGGGTAAGGGAATGAGTCTGGGATAAAAATCCTTTAGGAGCGAAGGACCCAGACCCCACCTTCCAACAACTTGAGGTTATGAGATCAAGGAAATCTATGCGTTAACTGCACCCTGGCAGGGCAGTGGGTGGAGGAGAGACGACAGAATCCGGCGCCTCCTCCCAGAGCTACCTTGGATAAAGTTTTCGAGACATTAATTTAAACCCCAAACGAAATGAACAATAGAAATCTGCCTAGCTTCCGGAGGGGCGTTGGCCCAAACACCCCTCTTCTCACTTGAGGCCAGGCCACTGTGAGATCCCCCCAGTCCGGTCCCAGTGATCCTGCGGCAGCCAAGCGTCAAGCCACAGGATTTGGGATCCCCGCGTTTTCCCGCTGGCATAGAAGGAATCTCATTTTCTTAAGTTGGGGAGAGGACACATCCTGGAACCCAGCCCAACCAGAGGGAACCTGCCCACCCCTAGAGCAGTCACCTCCCTCCTTGGGATCACAGCCCAACAGGTCCAGGACCCACAATCTTTCTTTTGATATCCCCGAGGTTCTGATGTCCCCCCTGCTCATGGGAGTGAATGTGCCATGGAAGGAGTCAAAGTAACCGTCCTTGGTCGAAGTCACTGCACTCACACCTCCATAGGCCACTCTGAGCTAGTCCTGATTTGGCCTGTGCTCTCAGAGGGGAGCAGACCAGAAGGGGGTGGCTGGACAGAGCTGCCAGCGGTGGGGAGAGCATGCCCAGACTGAGGCATTAGGGGCTACGCCCTGACACACACCAGAATGTGGCTTCACAGCTGGACACACGGTCTGCACGTGTGACCTCATTCTGCACAAGTCTTGGACACACCTCGTACCTGCACGGAGTGTCCGCCCAGTGGGTGCATGCATCTCTGATGCTGCTCTCCCACCCGAGAGGATCCCTTCGGAAAGTTTGATGGACTTCACAGCACTCTCATAAGCATGTCCTTATTCTGAGACATTCACTCGGTGAGTGACCTCTCACCCAGGTGTTCACAGATTCCCATCTCGGTGGCTGAACACCAGACCGGAGCATATGCTCGTGCACTTGCGCCATCGCTCGTCCACGGACCTAACCCTACCCGAGGGCCTTGCGGGCCGCTGGACCCTGAGCAGAGAAAGCCAGACCTCCGGGACAAATGAAGTGGCTGAGGGCAGAAAGCCCATCTTCACAGAGTCACACACATACACACTCACTCATGCACGTCCTCCTGGCTCAAACTCATTTGCTTACGCCTCTGCCGTGCCAGGGTGTGAGGGCCCCGGGGGAACACTCTGAGCAACGAAAATCCACCTCCTTCATGTCTGAGACTGGTCCCCAACCCTCGCCCCTGCCCAGGCAGTGGTGGGGTACAAAGGGATAGCCCTGCTGGAGACCCAGGGTGAGGCCGGGGCTGGGGACTGAGGGTGTGGAGGGGGCTGGAGGCGCGGCGCGGTGGCGCAGAGTAGGAGCAGGGCCGGGGGCGCTGGTGGGGAGCCCGGGTGGCATTGACTTTTGCGCTGTTTGCCCGCGGCCTCGGAGCAAGCAGACGCCATCTGTTTGCCGGCTGCGGCGCGTCGCGTTTAATTACCCTCCCGGCAGCCTAATAGAGATGATATTAAACTAAATCTTTCTGACATTAAAAGTAATTATCCTCAAACCAGTGGCTCCGGGACGGAATCGCCCCTCCCATCCCTACCCCTCCCCTGGCCGCGCCAGATTCCGTTAGTTTGGCTGAAACTCCTTACCCGGAGGGGGGCGTGGAGAAAAGAGGGAAGGTGCCTTTGGGAGGATTCTCCGCGGGCCGCCCCAAGCACGCTGTTTCTTGAACAACCACGGACGCTCTTGTGCATACGACACGCGCGTGGATACTCACACACCTGTATACGCATAGACACACAACGACATTTTCCTCCGGATCAACTCTCGAGCCACGTTAAGATGTCAGCCGCGTGCACCCCCAGATGGACAGGGAGAAGCGCAGCCTGGCTTGCAGTGCAGGTCCCCAGCCCGCTAAAACGGCTTTTGCGTGGTCAAAGCCACAGGTCCGGCCTAGGCCAGGACCAAGGACCCAGGTACAACTTTGCAGCCAGAAAGACCCTCTGCCATCGTGGCGCTTGACTTCTCAGGCGCTCTTCCTGGGAGGGACCCTGCGCCTCGCCCTTCCTTCACAGTGTCTTAAGTCGCACCACGCCCTGTCTCTGAGAGGCAAGTCCAGTTAGCCCACTTGACAGGTGAGAAAACAGACTCAGAGAAGTGAGGCGACTTGACCCACATCTTACAACTAGTACAGGACAGAGCAGAATTCGAACCCAGGCGTACCAGGGGAGGCCCCTACCCAAGGCCCAAGTTCTGCCGGGGTCTAGGCGAGGCCTCGGGCTGGATGCGGGGGACGGATGTCTGGCCTGAGGCCCCTCTCGGAACACTTACCTCGCGACCCCGCAGGACCAGTCCCTTCCCCGGCTCTCCGCCCCCAGGGAAGGAGTGGGCCGGGGCCCTAGCTGAGGGCGGGGGAGCCAGGGCATCCACGCGGGGTGCGCGGCCGGAGCCCCAACACAGAGCCACAGCAGCAGCCCTCCTTTGGATCCAGCCCCGGTGTCTGCAGGTCACGCGCAGGGGAGGCGGCCGCCCAGGGTCGCCAGGCTTCCTGTCTCCACATCCTTCTCGTTGAGTGCATCTGAGCCTGGGACAAACGCGCAGAGTGGTGTTCATTGCTCAACTACTTGCTTCTAGTTTTGAGCGCCTACTGTGTACCGCTACTCTGCTAAACGCTTGGTGTGTGCTGTCTTGCTTGGTAGGCAGTCCTTGGGGGAGGTGTGACTATCCGCGTTTCAGGGTTGAGTCGGCGAGTTTCCAAGGTTCAGCGAGGCAACGTAACTTGCCGGGGTTGCAGTGCTGCTGAGCCTAGAGGAAGAGAGGCACCCAGATCCCACTCCCACTCTCAGGCATTTTTCTTCTCACCTTCAGTTCTGGGCGGGTAGGAGCAGGCCTGGGGGCTTTCAGCCGATTCGATTCCATTCAACTTGATGATTATTCATGAAAACGTGAATACTGGTCATTCATTCATTCATTTCACTAATATTGAGCACCTAGTATGTGCCTGGCCCTGAGGACTGGAGATAAATCAATCGTGATGGGCCCTTAAAGAGCTCGTTGGCCAGTTGTGGACACAGTCATCTGTCAATGACCTCACAGTGAGAAAAGGGCTGCGGTGGGAGTGGGCAAAGAAGGGTCAAGGGACGCTTCTGAAGAAAGGAACCCCTGATGCAAAACGTCAGGTTTCCCAAATGGAAACATTATTATTGCCTGTTCTGATAAGTAAAACATTATAAAACATTTCACACATTTCAGCAAAGAATATCTGGAATATATATATTTCTGTGTGCCTACATTTACAAAAATATACTTTTTGTTACTTGCTTTTTAATTTACAAATATAAGCATTTTTTCTTATCAGTCAATATATCTGCATAATCTTTTTTTTTTTTTTTTTTTTTTTTTTTTTGCATTACGTGGGCTTCTCACTGCTGTGGCCTCTCCCGTTGCGGAGCACAGGCTCTGGACGCGCAGGCCCAGCAGCCATGGCTCACGGGCCTAGCCGCTCCGCGGCATGTGGGATCTTCCCAGACCGGGGCACGAACCCGTGTCCCCTGCATCGGCAGGCGGACTCTCAACCACTGCGCCACCAGGGAAGCCCTGCATAATCTTTTAAAAGAATTGCTATGAACTGTAGGTACATTGTATGAATGTACCCTAATTTATTTAGCCAATTCCCTATTAATAGGTATTTAAGTTTGTTTCCAATATTTGCTGTACTGAAAAAATGCTACAATGAACATCCTTTGTGAACTTGCCTAATTATTTTCTTAAGATAAATTCCTAGAAATAAGATTGATGGTCAGAGGGTCAGAGGCTTTTTTTTTTTTTTTTTTAAGGTTTCGATAGCTACCTGTCAGCCCTCAGGAAAAGTTGTATCAATGAACACACTCAACAGTAGTGCATCTGCTGATCTTTTTAATCTTTGCCAGTTCAAGCAGGAAAAATGTATCTTATTGTCACTGTAATTTTCATTTCCTTAGTGATTCCTTAGTTTTTCCTATATGTGTTGGTCACTCATGTTTTTAAAAAATCTATATATATCTTTGCTTATTTTTCTAACGTATAGTTTCCCTTTTTCTTAATTTGTAATAGCTGTTTGTATAGTAAAGGCAGCAGTATCCTCTTATATGGACATATGCTGCATTTCTCCATTTTTGTTTTTGTTGATCCTGTTTTGTTATTGTTATACCAAAATTAAAATTTTTCATGTAGTCAAATCTGTCATTTTTTCTTTATAGATTCTATTTACAGGTCATACTTAACAAGGGTTTTTCAAATCCAACTTTCTAAAGGCATTCTTATATTTTATATTAGAGCTTTTAAAATTATTTACATTTATATCTTTATTTGAAATTAATTTTGGTGGAATATGTGAAGTTTGTGATTTAATTCCCCCCCCCCACCAATGATTTGCCTGTTATTACAGCACTACTTAATAACCCACTCTGTCCCCACTGACCAGATACCTACACTGCATTCTCAGGTGAAATTAGGTCCTCTCAGTGCTTTCTCATCTAGGGAGCTATTTCCTTTTGCACTAGTATCATATTTTAATTATTGTAGTTCTGTAATACTTTGAAGGGCAAGTCACCTTCTGATTCCTGATTCTTTTTTTTTTTCTCCAAAATTCTCATGGATGTTTTGGAAAAACAGTTTTCTGAATAAATATGTTAGAATTTTTAAGGCTAGTTCCAAAAAGAAAGTGAAGTTTAAAAAGCCCTTTGGAAAGTTGGTTTAACTGCCTTTAGAAATTAATTTGAGGGAGATTATACGTCTTCACAGTATGGTATTTTTCCATCTAGGACCCAGAATGACTTTCACTTATTCACAACTTTTATGTCTCTTTGTAAATTTTGTCATTTTGTTCCTATAGTTCTGTTCCTTAAGCATTCCTTGGCACTTTATGTGGCTATTGTGAATGGAATCTTTTCACTCATTACAACGTCTAACTGGTTATGATAGGAGCAGAAGAAAGTTATGGATTACAGTATACTTATCTTGAAACCGGCCTCCTTTCTGACCCCTCCCCCTTTTAAATTAGTTCTCACAGTTTCCTGGAGCTGAGTTTGGAAGGACCTGGAATTGACCAGGCCGAGGAAGGGAGGGAGAGAGAGAGGCGATTCTGCCCAGACAAAACGGTGCAAAGGCCCAAGTGATTTGCAGGTCCTCCTGGGACTTTGGGGACGGTGTGTACACGCAGGGTGGTCTTCTTTGGACCTTCCTTCTCCTGGCCTCCATCTCCCAAGAGGGCCTTTGGAAACAGCGATTCCGGGAATCAGCCCTGGGGCCGACCCGCCAACCAGACTCCCCGCCATCCAGACTCGCGACTCGGGAGCCACCGCTGCTGTGACCCCCTCTGGGCTTGCCTCCCGGCCACACTGGAATCAGACTGCCTGGAGGATGGCAGTGGTCTGGCTACCGCATTTGGGGGGAAGAAAATGCGAAGAGGAAGGGCATTAGGGCTCGGTTCTTGGGCCGAAATCAGCCGGGTTTGAGTCCTGACCCTGCTTCAGAAGTGGAGGGACCATCTGTCAGCAGCCTGTAATCCCCAGGTCACTGACCAAAATGAAGACATGAGAGAGGGGTGTGGCTTGGAGGGAGAGACCTAATCCATCCTCGCTGGCAGCCTCAGACTCCCCCCGCCCCCCGGGCCTATCTCCCTCAGATAAAAGAGCTCTCCTACTCTGACTTCCACCACCACTGCCCTGGGACTGCCCAGTCTTCTTTCATACTGTGTATGGTGGGTGAGTTCCAAGCTGCATGACTGGCTCAGGACTGGATACTGGTTGGCCTGGAGCCCAACATGTTCACTCTCTTCCCTGGCCAGGGCAGTGGCAGGGTTGGGGTCGGGAAGCTGGCTCACAAGTAGGCCCTTTTGCCCCAGTGGGTGGTTCAGACTCCAGGCTTGGGGTGGCAACGAGGTACAGACACCCCCTCCTGGTTCCCAGGCCCAGGCCAGTCAGTTACCTGGGAAACTTCTACTGGCTCTTTAGCACGCAGCCCCTTGGATGCCCCCTGTACTTGTCAGAGGTACCGTCCGCATAGGCTGACCCTGTAAGCTCTCCGAGTGCCTCTGCATTGCCCCCTCTCTCAAGCCATGCAGCCACCCATCTTCATCTCCAATTCATACTGAAGGAAACTGAGAGAGGAAGTGACTTTCCCAGGGTCACACAGCTGGGGCGGGGGGTGAGGATGAGAACTGTTCTTTGCATCTACAGAAGAGACTGGTTGGAGACTTGGAGGTGGAGTTGAGGCCACTTCCTTCACCCCCATTTCTCTGAACTGATCCCCTGGGGATGGGTAGAGGAGGGGTGGAGGAAGGTGTTTGGAGCCTCTTTTCTTGGGGGTTTCTTCACTCCCTTCTGTGCACCTAGAACCCCCCTTCGCCCCTCAGGACTGACCACACTGTGCCCTCACTGCCAGGCAAGAGTCTGGCACCACCCTTCATGTATCCCCAGTACCTCTGGTCACAGGGCCTGGCTGAGCAGGGCTGCCAGTGTGGAAACAGACCTGGGCTGGAGTCCTGCATTTGTCACATTTCCTCCTACCTAAGATGGGAGTAAAAACAATGCTTTCATGGGATCATTGTGAGGCTTCAGTAACACAATTGATGTAAAGTCCTCAGTGTCTGACACGTAGCAAACACTCAGGTATATTGGGTATTATTATTTGTTAGCGGTTGTTGGATGAATGATTTCCTCTCTTTGCCTGCAGAGAGGAAAACCGTTCCTTTCTTGGTACCTTTTTGCCTCCATTAGAAGGAAGACTGGGGAGCTGGGAGCTGGTGACAGGAAGTGCCTCTGCACTTGAACCATAATCTGAAAACTCCCTCAGAATCAGAATTCTGATGGATTTGCATGGCTCAGAGATCTTCTGGCAGGCCCGGGGTATCTCCCTCCCTCCCCACTCCACCGACCACCTTCTCCAGGGGCTCCATTAACCAGAACATGTTTGTCACAAAGCACAAAGCACAAAGTGGTACTGTGTCAGTAAGAAAGGAGCAGCCCAGCCCAGGGCCCACCCCCAGCCTCCGGAAGCATCCCCCACTCCTCTCTTCTCCTCCACTATTTGGAGCACACCCTGGCAACTGCTGGTTCTTAGTGGGGCTCCCCAAAGGCAGGGGCTGGGCTCTGTGCCCCCGTGGCACAGTACCACTTTTATTCCAGAGAATCTGTTCTTCTCTCTGTGTTCATGACCTCCCATAGCATATAAAAAACTCATAAAATGCACCCCTTTTTTATATGAAGAAACTGAGGCATGTAGGCAACAGCTGTGCAAGCCAGTTCCCCACTGATACTTGGTGTAGTTGAAGGCATGCCAGAAAGGAGGCCTTGGCCAAGTCACTTCAGTGCTCTGGTCCTCCATTTCTTCATCTGTAGAATGAGAAAAGGTAGACCTGCTGGATTTGGAAATGCTCTGAAATGAGAAATGACTATGCAGACCCAGCTAGGAAGAAGACGATTCCCATGTGGGATGCTCCATCCAGCTGAGGCCTTGGCATCCACCTCTGGAAATAGAGCAAAGTTCCTGGCCTCCACACCTGGTTTCCCTTGCATGTGCTTCCACCCAACTCCCAAAACACAGAAAAATTTCAGTAAGACTCTCTTTGTTGCCAACTCCTCAGGAAAGTCCTATGCAAATGTTACCAGTGTGTGCTCAAGTAAGGCAATAACATTTCCAGGGGCCTGGAGACCCGAGCCCAGAGGGGCAGGCTCCAGTCTGATCTTGTAGGCTGCTTACCTTCTCAAACTCTGGGATCTGACTGTTGGGCTTGGGTGGCCCCATTCATTACAGAGCGGACTCTGGCCAGAGCTCCTAGATGGGCTTCACCCCTCTCCAGAAGCCCTCTGACTGCCCGGACTAGGGGTCTCCTCTGGGTTCCCACAGCTCCTGGAACTCCTCTAGCATTGACCACACTGCCTTGAAGTTGGTAGTCCCACCCCAGCCTGGGAATTCTGGGCCAAGGGTAGAGGCTGAGAATCAATGTTTAACAAAAAGCCTAAATGATGAATGGATGGATGAGTCAAAACTGACCCAATCTCCATATGGAAAAGGGAACTTAAAAGTACTTAAATTAAATGCTGGTCTGATGAAAATGCATGGTGGGAAAAAACATTTACCTTGGAGTTAGACAGGGTTATGTTATATAGTAGCTATGAGATTTGGGGCAAGTGATTTAACCTCTCTAAGCCTCAGTTTATTAATGTAAGAGACAGGGATCGTATGTTCCACCTCAGAGGGCAGTTCTGTAGTTCATTCATTCGTATAACATTTACTGTCTGTGCCCTGTGCCAGGCCCAGTGGGGACAGACCTGTCATGGTCTCCAGGGGAGACTTCTGTGCATATAATCACAGTAATGTCATAAGTGTTCTACTAGGGGTAAACACGGGGATTAGAAGGGGCCCTAACTTGTCCTGGGGATTCCATGAGGCTTCCTGGAGGAGAAGTAGTGGGGTGGAGTGATAACTGCCTTAATTCTGGAGCCAAACTGCCTGTGTTTGAATCTGACTTCTTGGTTTACTAGCTGTATGACCCTGGGCAAATTACCTACCTAATCTCTTGTGCCTCAATTTGCTCACCAATAAAGTGGGGAGAGTAATAGTTCCTACTTCATGGGATTGTTGTGAGGAATAAATGAGTTCAGCAGACATGATATAAATGTTCACTCTCTTACCAACAGCCATTTATCAAGCACCTACACAGTGCCAGGCCCATGCTGAGGGATAAAACAACAAATCAGGTTGACATGGACTCTACCCTCATGGAGTTTATACTTTAGGTAAAATCTGAATTGAGTATCAAAGTACAAACTGCCTCTTATCTAAGGAAAGTTTGGAAGAGCAGAGAGCAGAGGAAGGAACTCAGGCTGCTGACATTTCACAGGCAAGCAGAACAGGAAAACTAGAGGGGACAGGGGGGGAACTTTCAGAGAGGTGGGAGGAAAACTAGGGAAGTGTGGCATCCTGGAAGGCAGAGGGGAGTGTGTGGGAATGTTTATTATACTCTATCATCTGCGGGCTAGAAGTCACAGCTACTGAAGCAGCTCACGGAGGGAGCCTCACTGATGAGGGGAGACAGAGCCGGCATGAGGGTTGGGCTCAGATCCCGACTGGAAAGGTCAGCTTCTCTCCCTACCACTGCATGTCTCTGGGACAGTGACATAATTTCTCTGAGCCTCAGTTTTGCTAACTGTAAAATGAGGACATTAACAGTAGTGACCTCACAGTGTTTCTGAGGCAGCTGTGGGAGGACAGGGCATAAAGCCCCCAGCACAGTGCAGGGCTTACCTGGGGGCTCAACACCAATTCCCTTACTCTTTGTCTCTCCTCACCAGCTCCAGCTCCAAGCAATTAACCGCTTCAGTAACTACTGGGTGCACGACTGCTACGTGCCAGACCCTGGGCTGGCTAGGGGAATAAACAGACGACTACGACCTGGCTCTGCCCTCACAATGTTCCCAGATAAGCCGGATGTTAGAGATGGAAGTGACCACCTTATTGGTACATGACCATCATTGTTTCTTTGTTTGAATTCAGTTAATAAGCACAAATTTACTCTGTGCTTACTATGTACTAGTCATTTCACTAGGCCTTAAGGATATGAAGTGACTCAGACTCTTTGGGGAGCTCACAGCCTGGGGGTGGGGGAGGGAGGACATGAGAGCTGAGAGTTACAGTTCAGAGCAATCCAGTGCTTCAAGAAAGTCAATACAGGGCTGAAGACTCACAGCACAGGCACCTAACCTGGAGAGTGTGCAGAGGGTGTGGCAATGGTTGGGGAAGCCATCTTGGAGGAAGTGAAGTCTGAACTGAAAGTGAAGGCTGGATGGATGGTGGTAGGAGTCTAATGGTGATGGAAGAGCGCTCAGGGCAGAGGGAATAACGTGCAAGGACAGAGGTGATAGAAAGCTGATGCCTTCAGGAAACTGTAAGGTAGTTCAGTATGTGTGTTGAGGGTATGGCTGGAAATACAGATGGGGAGGGAGGTAGGGAACAGATGACAGGAGTTTTAAATCCAAGCTGAGTTTGGATTTTATTTGGAGGGCAATGGGAAGCCTTTGTGGGGATCGAAGCAGGGGTGTAGCATGGTGAGGCAGGTGTTGTAGAAAGCTGTTTCTGACAGCTAGGTGGAGACAGGTCTAGAAGAGAAGGGACTGGAGAAAGGGAGATCAGTTAGGATGTGGTTTTATAACCCAGGTGAGAAATGATAACGGTCTGGAGGGAAGAAATGTCAGTGGGACAAAGGATGAAGGAGTAGGGAGTGGAGTTAGGAGATGTCAGAGGCAGAAGCTATGGGAACCTTCTTAAATCACTGCAAGTACTTAAAAATAAAAGGCATTGCTTAAATTCTGGCTCTTGACACACTGGGGAGTGAGTCATTTTTGGAAAGCTGAGTTTTCTATAAAACTGACTTTTTATCCCTTTTAGCATCCTCCAACATTTAAAGATGTTGTTATTGTAATTACTATTTGAAATGCCTTAGTTATGTCATAATTTCCTTGAAGGTAGCACTGCATCATCATAAACACAGCAGGAGCTTTGGAGTCAAAGGTCTGGGCCCGACTCTGCTCTGCTCGTTACTAGCTGTGGAACTTGGGCAAGTCACTTCACCTCTTTGAGCCTGTTGCCTCTTCAAGATGGGGTCAAGATCACTCACCCAGCAGGTTGTTGTGGGGTTACAGGAGGTAACATATGTAATGCTCTGAGCATGGTACAGGGCTTATCCTGAGTGCTCAGCAAGTTAGTCCTCCTCCCCCTTCCTCCTTCCCATCATGCCCCGGGCTGATCCTTATGGACACCAGTAATGCAGTGACACTTTGTGCAGGGCTCTTCGACCTTCCCTGAAGGGCCCTAGGGCAGTGCTCCTGGATTTCTTGTAACCGCTTTTCATGTTTTCTGTGTCTTCCCCCATAAACTTCCACTTCTCACTGCTGTCATCACCCATTCTCTTTTCCTTTTGTAATCTCCTGAGTTTGCAGACCAGACAGTAGTTGTTCTAACTGCTTTACATGTTAGCTAACAGTTAAGTGTTAATTCATTGAATCTCTACAACTTTATCAACCAGGTACTGTTATTAGCCATTTTATAGCTAAAAAGCTGAGGCGTAGGAAGGTGAGGTGACTTCCCAAGGGCATACGAGTAAGTGGAGGAGTGGCTTGAACCCAGGCAATAAGGCCCCAGAGGCTACTCTCTTAACCACACATTATGTCACCTCTCAAAACCGAGAACCACAACTAATAGAGAGTCTGCAAACTAAGAGTTAATGGACTGAAGACTGGAGAGCAAGTCTCTTTTTTGGTGTTTCCTTTCAGAGCACACTTTCAAAATGCAAGAGCTATATGGCCAGTTGGGCTTGTTAAGGGTTATCTTCCAAAGCAGATTATGTGAGACAAGGGAGAAGCACTAAATGTAGAGAGAGGTTCAAGGCAAGAAAGCCTAGTTGTTGCATCTCACCCTCTTTGTGGCTTTTAGATTAAAAAAAAAAAAAGGCTTGATGAGAAGAAGAATGGACAAATTCAACTTCCCAAATGGTCTGATGTTGTTTGCATAATGTAAGTGGTGGCTGTTAAATTTTGGCGGGTCAACTGAACCCACTGAGAATCTGAGAAATACAGACACCCCTCCTAGAAAAGTACACATCTAACTTTTTGTATACAATTGTAGGGGATTCTAAGATCCATTCTTGGACATGAAACTTAGAGGTTCTTTATAGAATAGTTGTGGCCCTGAAAGTCAGAGCCTGGGGCTTGAGTTCTGATTCTTCTACTGACATTGTGTGACTTCAGGCAAGTACCTACCCTCTGAGCCTCATGTACAAAGATGGAATGATCATGCCTGCCCTGCTTCTCTCACGGCAGTGGACTGTGATGATGGGTGTGGAAGGCGTGGTAAACTGCAAAGTGCTGTGTGAATGTTATCAGGGCACTGAGGCTCAGAGAAGTTACTCACCTTAAGGTCACACAGCTATTAAGTGGCAGAACCAAGTTTCAAACTGAAAGACACGGAGGTCTCTGGAATATGTGTGTGTGTGTGTGTGTGTGTGTGCACACGTGTGTGTAGATCTGCCTCCAAGAATTTTAAAAAGGATCAAATGGGCTAATGCATGTGGAAGGGTCACTTGGACTATAAAGTGCAATGCCCATGTGAGTTACTCCCCGACTGAATTCAGGATTCCATGTCCCATCTGCCTGTGGGATCCAGGACTGGTTGGATGAGGGGCTGAGAGGGACGGTGGAAGTGTGCCAATCAGAGATGCTTGCTTATGACAATTAAGACCCTTTCTCACAACCAAATGAACAACTTTTATGCTTTTGGGGAAATCTGCCAGAGCTCTGCAACCTCTTTAAAACCCATGTCATTGACCAGCACACTCAACTCAGAATGTCTAGCTTTGGGAGTAGCAATTTTAATGCAACTGCAAACTTATTTTATGTTTTTAATGTCACCAATAAAATCCATAAAAGCCTGATTCCTATTCTCCTACACTGAAAAGGGAAGATTCCATAAAAGAACTCAGACTTCATTCAGATGCTTGCAATTCCAAGACGAACACCTGTATGTCCCATAAAACTAGTGGTGCCAGAGCATGACAACATAGCAGACCAGAAAACTCCCCCAAACGGCACCTTGTGAGAGGCAGTGGGAAACTGGCAATACTTCCTTAAACCTTCAAACTGATGCTCCAAACATACAAGTGATAATCCAAGAAACACAGAGGAGTGAACTGGAATGGGGCAGGGATGACAGCAGCCCTGGAACTTCACTCCAGACAGCTGGGCATAAGAACACAGAGCACATATTCTGATTGACACATTTCTGCGTCTGGAGGCTGGGATATAAAGCCCAAGGAAGTGTAAGGGTAGGAGGAAGAATTACAAAGGACTTTGCTATTTTTGTGGTGATAGTAAGACACTTAATGCTTTTCTTGGATCCTAACTTTATATAAGTCATTTTAATGTATTTGTAAGAAAGTGCATAAAATTGCTCTGGCCTCCTGTTCTGGAGCTCAGTAGAACAGAATGGTATGAATGAACAGTGATAATTAGCTGAGGCCTTTCTTAGCAAAGGGGCCCATAGGATAGGATTTCATGGGACTGAGCAAGAAGAACCTTCCAAGGCAGGGTTGAAAAAGGGTGTGTAAACTTCATACACATTCAAGTAGCATTTAATAACTTTTATGAAATTGGTTTCAGAGTAAAGTCTGTATTATTGGAATGCAGAAGTGAAGATGATGGGGGAAACAGTATGATGACGTCAAACCCAAATTAGATGGAACAGGTTAAACATGAAAGTGAATTCAGAGTCGTGTCTCTCCAATCCCCACCCACACATTGCTGCTGTTCCTGAGTATGGCCTGAGTTCGAGGTTGTGGCTTCTCCACAGCAGCTACAGAACACGGTCTCCCTGGAAAAAGAAAAGCTGGTGCCCTAGTGCATCTGTAGCATTGGAAATGACTGTCTCGTGGGGCCATTAGTTTAGGAAGGTGGGAGTGGAGCTGGACTGGAAGTGCTCAGGTTGAACTCCCCCACTTTGGGTCTCTTTTCCTTTCAGCCTCCCTGGAGAGACCCCTGGGGCCAGAGAAGGCCTGCACCCAGGCAGATATAGCACTAGTCTGTTAAAAACACATTCTTTGAAGAGAGTGTTCAGGGGAGGTCCCTGGTTGTAGTGTCAGAGAAGAGACACAAGGTGGAATTTTCCTGGCCAATGCCCACTTCTGGGCAGATGGAAAATGACCAGGCATATCTCAGGCTGTGGTTAGAGTCTTCTGAGAACCCCTTGGCTTGGGCCAGGGGGAAAAAACCCAGCACTCAGACTCTTTTGGACAAGTACAAAATGTCAAATTAGGATCCCAAGCCCTAGGATAGAGACCACACTGGACACAAAAACAGATACGGAGAAACATTTCAAGACTGAAAAGAACTCATTGGCGGTGAAGGTATAAACAGTGCTTCCATGAACTAAACTCCAAACCCCAAATCCATAGATTAACAAGAATCCACATTTACTAAATCATCCCAAATTATTATATGCAAATTCAGGCAACACGTGTCTTCTGAGCTAAGACCCCAAGCCCCTAAGTCTCTTAAATATATGAAGTCAGAATTTTCAGCCATAGAATGAGATCCCTTTCATTTGAGATGGGAGTCTACCATCTAATACTGAAACATTAAAAGGATGAAATAGTGGAGCCAGTTCCTTATGACAGCAGGGCTCAGAGTCCATGGGGTGGCTGATCAGATTTTGGTGACAGTCAAGGTGCTTAAAGCACCAAGTGACAAGGTCCAAATGCGTGATGGAATAGAGAGAGCAGAAAGCAGGAGAGAGCTGTGTTGAGTGTACACTGGTGGACCAGCAACCTGGGAGCTGGTATCCAGGAGGTTCTAACTGCCCAAATGCAAACCCAACAGCAGCTTCCTGCAGCTGGGCCAGATACTGAAGTCCTGGTACTGGTCCTCTTCACACAATCTCAACATTCACGTTGCAAGCTTAAATAGTTTCTTACACTGTAATGGAACAGCATATACCTCCTGGATGGAACCTGGTGACCCAAGGCAGGAGCAGTAAATGAATATCTTGCATCTATGTCAAATGCAGTCCTCGAACACAACCTTACGTCTTAGTAAAGAAGTCAGGAAGTACCAACAAAAATGCTATGTTTTTTTCCTACAACAATGTTTAATCTCCATGCCAAGAAGTCCCATTTGACCTTTTCCCCCTGCCTCTTAAAATTAGGTGACAAAGTAGAAATTCAGTCATGAAAAGAAAAAGGCAGAGGTGTATGAGCCCTGGCTCAATGAGACACATCAAATACAGAGCAGCTTGGTGTCACAGGTCAGACAGAACTGTCCCAGACACTGTGGGGAAGATGGGCACTGGGGAGGTAAAAATCCTACTTCATGATCACTCACACTTCAGCAGCGCATTAGTCACTGAACGAGGGCGAGGTGAAGAGGGTAAGAGAGGCAGAGCTATAGTTCTCTACAATGAGGGTTGGGAACATATACTCGTGGATGGGAAATGTTAAGTAGCTATGTTTATTATTACTTTTTTCCAGCAATCTTGCAAGAGGCAGAAGTGTGACACTGAACTGAGTGAGACGAGCGTGTAGGTGGCTTGGCGAGGAGCCCTTCTCCTGATGCAGGCCTCTGGCTTGTCAAGGAACGGCTGGTTCCACTGCTGGGCCATGTTTACTCTTTTGCTTCAAGGAAAAGGGTTTCTTGAGGGAACAACTTTACCTCCAATAATGATTTATTTGGGTCCAGCTGGGTTACCTAAAAAGAAAGAAAACACATACTCAAAAAGACTGGAAGAAGCACTATTTTCTCTCATGGCATTCAGATCCTATCCTGCACATCGATTTTGAGCCTACTTTGCACAGGCACGAGCATTTTCACATCTCTTATATCATTTGATCCTCAAAATAACCTGTGAGGTAGGTGTTGTTACTCCCATTTTTTAGAAAAATCTTAATTTATATTTTTTTACTGCTTTTTTTTAATAAGCTTTAAAATTTTTTATTTATTTATTTATTTTTGGCTGCGTTGGGTCTTCGTTGCTGCACGCTGGCTTTCTCTAGTTGTGGCGAGCGGGGGCTACTCTTTGTTGTGGGGCGCGGGCTTCTTATTGTGGTGGCTTCTCTTGTTGTGGAGCATGGGCTCTAGGTGTGCGGGCTTCAGTAATTGTGGCACTCGGGCTCAGTAGTTGTGACTCGCGGGCTCTAGAGCGCAGGCTCAGTAGTTGCGGTGCACGGGCTTAGTTACTCCGTGGCATGTGGGGTCTTCCCAGACCAGGGCTCAAACCCGTGTCGCCTGCATTGGCAGGCAGATTCTTAACCACTGCGCCACCAGGGAAGTCCTGTTACTCTCATTTTATAACCGAGGAAACCAGGGCTCAGAGAGGTCAAGTCTCATAGTTTAGTGGAAGAGCTAGCATTTGACCTCGGCAGGTGGAGGCCCACTGCTTCCTGCACAGTTCAGCTTGGCCAGCAGAACAGGAGGGTCTTAGGAAAGGGTACTGGTTACCAAACAACTCACTGGCATTGCTGGGGACCCGTGTTTAGTTAACTCCTGACAGCGGGGAGGGCCTTTTCTGCTTGGTGGGAAAGAGCTAAGCTTTGGGGGCTGATCTTCCGCTAAACATACCTGTAGTAAACTAGAGAGTGCCCATCCCGCCGTGCCCAAAGATGAGTATCTCCCCTGCTGAGGAGAGGCTCCCTAGGGAGGCATATCACAGTCTCCTTGGTGGTGGTGGTGAAGATATTTAGTTCCAAAAAATGAGTCAAGTTCATAATATGACTTTATATTTTAGAAATAAAAAATGATTATTTTATAATATGAACTATGGAGAGAATAAAGCTAGACAAAATCTTCTTGGCTCATCTGGGATATGTTAATCATATAGGAACCCTACATTAGGTTTATGGCCTCCTAGGTCAGGGGCAAGGATGTGATGTGGAGGTTTTCTGAATCCGAGAGTGAGAGAAAAAAACCCAAAAATTTCCTAAAGGGAACATAAATTTTAAAAAGCTGAGAAATACTAGGACAACGGGCTTTGGAACCAGAAAGATTCTGGTTTAAATCACAGCTGTGTTGGCTATTAGCTTTGTGGCTTTGGAGTTGGTATCAACCTTGTAGGACTGATGTGAGGATTAAGTGAGAAAAAATAAATAATTAGCACAGGGTCTGGCACAGAGCAGGTGTTCAATGCGGGCTGCCATGTATGTGAGCAACTGTAAGGATGGACAACAGACACACAGATAAATGGACAGCTCCAAGTGTGCATGATGGGAGGCCGGGCAGTCTGCTCTGTCAGACATGTACAGGAGCTCTGGGCCCCTGGGCAGAGACTATAGCACCTGAGACGGACAATCTTGTCCTCTGCTCAACTCAAGCCACACCTAATGAGATGGCTCCACTGTCTTCTCCAGGCGGATGGGGAGGGGATGCCCTAGGGGCCTGAGTGTCACAGGCAGGCTGGCAAGCTGAAGGAGGAACACTATCTTTGACTGTATCCAGATGGAAACCTGGTATGCCCAGGAGGGTCATTAAGGAGATACATCTGCCTCCAGAAACCTCTGTGCTTATAAGGAACCCATAGCAAGGCTGCTCTACTCGTATCTCTTGGGCTGTGGGCAGATGGGCAGGCAAGGTGGTGGGGAGGGCCTAGCCTGCTGTCTTCCAATGCACCCGGGGGCAAGCTGTTGGCAAATGTTTACCCACTTCCCCAATTAACATACAACACTCTGCTGGCTTCTGTCAACAAACAGAGCTACTGCTGCCTCTGCTTCTGACTCATTGGCATTTTCTGCCCAGCTGCTTCTGCTATTGTTCTTAATTAACATGCCAGAGCTCTTCCGGCATCTTCTACTTTGTTATTTGTGGTTCGTAAATATGATGCTTGCTGGGAGAAACCAAAATCATACTGCCAGAGATGTGCATACTGGCAAAAAGATATGCTAGAAAGCAAAAAGAGGTTGGGAGGTTGGAGCCTTGTTGCCATGTTGTCAATATGCAAGGTTAGATGTTCAGAAAACACATCCAGTTTTCACTGTGTCTGAGAAAAGTTAAGTGATTTTCCCCAGTCACTTTAAGTGGGAGAGCTGGGACTTGAGAAGGAGAAAACTAGAATTTCTTGAACACCTATTACATGCCAGGCACTTTAAATATGTTATTTCATTTAATCCCTAGCAACCATGCAAGGTTGACAAAATTGAGGCTCAGCATGGTTGCCACTTGTTTAAGGCCACATAGTTAGTGAGGGTCTGTCTATACAGTATAATATTGATAGTAAAAAAGAGTGAAGCAACTAAGATTTAAACTCTAGCTCTGTTCCTTACTACCTATATGACCTTGATGATGTAATACAACCTGAGAGCCTCAGTTTTCCCACCTGTAAGATGGGAATAATCAGTTTCTCTTTTATAGGTTGTGCTAGTTAAAAGGAATAATGTTGATGAAGCCTCTGGTACACAGACTGAACCAGTAAGTGCTCAGCTGGTAGCAGCCATTACTGGCTGGAGCATTGCCTTGGGTAGGGCCCTAGTCTGTCTAACTTCAGCTGGAGCTCTTTCCCCAAAGTCTCCGGAGACCAGGCCTGCGCTAGGCTGTTTCTCTTATTTCCATCTTGCTGCTCAGCAGAAGGGCTCCCTTTTCCCTGATAGGCTAATGTCTCAATATCTGGAGACCCCCTTCTATAGCTTCAGTGGGGCTGTGCCATCAATGGACTGCTTCGCATTAAAGATGGTTTTGTTGGGGCTGCTCCCTCTGGTGCCCTGTATCACAAGCAATTTTTTTCTTTGAAGGTCATTTCAGACAGAAATTTAAAGTGAACAAGGACAATTTTTGTTTCCATTCTCATCTGCCTGGAGTGGACAGAGAGACTATAGGGAACCTAGGGAGATGCAGGACACTATATTGTGAGTGGCCATATTGTGAAACAATCCTGCAGTGTTCTGGGCCCCATTCAGGAAGGATGCGGAGTGTGCCAGGAGGGACCTCCTGTTAGAAGCCTAAAAACCACGTTTTCTAAGACACATCTGAAAAATGGGATATGTCTTCCTGAGAGAGGGCACTGCTGCTATAGGGGCAGGAGAGGGCTATCTCAGTCCTCTTTGAATGTCTGAAGGGCTGGCAAGTAGGACAGGTAGACAGAGTCCTGCAGTCCTCTGCCTACTGCAGTTCCAGTGGGTAGAGCTGAGACTGGTGAGGTAAAATTGTAGGGGAGCAGAACTCAGCTGGTCAGAAAAAACTTTTTCACAAAGCAGCAGCTGCTGGTGTGGCTACTACTTCACTTTCTTTTACCTTTCTTCCTTCCCCTCCTGTCTTGTATTTTCTTCTTGTTCTTCATCATCATCATCATCATGGTAGCAACCATCAATTACAGTTGACCCATGAACAACCTGGGGGTTAGGGGCACCACCCCTCCAAGCAGTTGAAAATCACATATAACTTATAGTCAGCCCTCCATATATGCAGTTCCTCCCATATTGGTGGTTCCTCTGCACGCAGGGTTCCACATCCAAGATTCAACCAACTACGAATGGTGTAGTACTGTAGTATTTATTACTGAAAAAAATCACATGTAAGTGGACCTGCATAGTTCAAATCCATGTTGTTCAAGGGCCAGTTGTATTTAGTGCCTCCTGTGTAGCTGGAACCATGCTAAGTACTTTATATAAAATACCTTAACTAGTCCTCAAAACAGCCGAACGAAGTATGTATTATTGCCATTTTAAAGTTGAAGATACCATGGGTTATCTTGCTCAAGGTTGCAGATAGAATAAGGTTTAAAACTCAAGTCCATCTGATTCCAAAGCTCAGGATAACCAGAATGCTTCTGGCCTACATGTTGACAGGCTACCTTGGGAAAATAAAGGGGTAGGGAGGGGAGAGGTGAGGGTACTCTCTGCTGTCCCTAGAAGCATTCAAATAGGGGCTTATTTGTGGAAGAAGATCATGATGATAAAGCTAACATTTACTGAGCATTTAATTTGTACCAGGCATATTCCAAGCACTTAACATTTATAAAAGAATTTAATTTTCATAATAACTTAACATTTATAAAATAATTTAATTTTCATAATAACCCTCTGACGTAGGTATAATTATTATTCCCATTTTATAGATGAGGAAACTGAACCATGGAACAAATTAAAAACTTGCTCAAGGTCTCAAAGTTGTTAAGAGCAGAGCCAGAATGTGAATCATAGCAATCTAGCTTTGGAATCCATACGTTTAACTACTGGACTATTTTGCCAGAGGTGCTGCTAAGAGTAGAGTCCACACAGAGAAAGAAGTTGGATGAGATGACCCTGAGGTTGTTTTCTAACCAAGCTTCTACGACATAAGATCTTCACTTTAAGAATGGCAAAAGGTCAAGGGTCAAGGAAAAAATCCTGAAATGTTTATAAAATACGAATACAGAAACGCAATCTGAGCTTATGTTCTGCCATTTACTTGGGATTTTACTGAATTATTGACTTTCTAAATCAACAGAGAAACCCACCCTTTGGGACTCCCTGGGGGGAGGAGGGGCATTCTCAGATAAGAGGTATGGCCTAACTTTGTCTATGTTAGAAAAGGAAAGTCAACCTTCTTGACATTTTATTCATTATACAGTACTTAGGAAACCTAAGTATTTTAGCAAATTGGCTTTGTGAAACTTGTCTATGTTAACAAAAATGGGACATGTTCTTTGCCAAAGAGAGTTATTCTTTTCTAGGTCCCTTTTCTCAGCAGTTCGAACTTTTCATGTACAGCGTACTTCTATTATTTCCCTGGGCTTCAGTTTTGTTTTTTTCCCTGAAAAAGTGTAACATTGCTGCTGAGAAAAATGTTAATCAATGTGACAGATTCTCATTCTTAGGCCACTCACTCTGAGTGAGTTCCAGAATGTTAGGGTGGGAAAGCTCCTTGAATCCCATATAGTCCAACCCCTTCATTTCACAAGTGGGCAATCTGAGGCTCAGAGAGGTCAAGTGACTTGGCCCTGATCACACAGTTGATAAGTTCAGTATTCTACTCATTTCTGACTTCTGTTTTGGGGTTCTTTCTAGTCACACTATTCTGCTTCTCACTTAAAAAAAAAATACCTGAGCATAAATATAACACTACTACTAGGCTGGGAGCTACTTGAGGGCAGGAGCTGAGTAATACTAAAAATAACAGTAGCAGCAATATATGAATAGTACTTTATAGTTTGTAAGATATTTACACAAACATTAAATCACAATCTTGTAGGGTCGGTATTATTATCAATCCTTTTTATTTTATTTAATTTTGCCAAGGTAAGCTTTTATTTTGAAATTGAATAAAGGAAAGTCTAGATCTAATATTTTCACATTTAGAAAAAATGCTAGGTTCAACAATTGATTTTGGAATTGAACATCTGCATGCAGAAAAATGAATCTAGATGTGCAGACCTTACAGCCTTCACAAAAATTAACTCGAAATGGATTGCAGACTTAAATGTAAAACATAAATCTATAAAATTCCTAGAAGATAACATAGGAGAAAATCTAGATGACCTTGGGTAAGGTGATGGCTTTTTGGATACAACACCAAAGGCACAATTCATGAAAGAAATAATTGATAAGCTAAACTTCATTAAAATTAAAAACTTTGCCAAAGAAACTGTCAGGAGAATGAGAAGACAAGACACAGACCAGGGGAAAATATTTGCAAAAGACACACCTGATAAAGAGCTATTATCCAAAATATACAAAGGGACTTCCCTGGTGGCTCAGTGGTTAAGAATCCACCTGCCAATGCAGGGGACACGGGTTTGATCCCTGGTCCGGGAAGATCCCACATGCTGAGGATCAACTAAGCCCGTGCGACACAACTACTGAGCCTGCGCTCTAGAGCCCATGAGCCACAGCTACTGAGCCTACGCTCTACAGCCTGTGAGCCACAACTACTGAAGCCCTTGTGCCACAGCTACTGAAGCCTGCACACCTAGAGCCCATGCTCCACAACAAGAGAAGCTACCACAATGAGAAGCCTGAGCACCGCAACGAAGAGTAGCCCCTGCTCGCCACAACTGGAGAAAGCCTGCGTGCAGCAACGATGACCCAACACAGCCAAAAATAAATAAATAAATAAAATTTTAAAAATAGGAAAAAATATATATATATACACAAAGAACTCTTAAAACTCAACAATAAGAAAATGAACAACCCAATTAAAAAATGGGCTGAAGACCTTAAAGACACCTCATTAAAGAGGATCTACAGATGGCAAATGAACATATGAAAAGATACTCCTCCACATCATATGCCATCAGGGAAATGCAAATTAAAACAACAATGAGATACCACCACACACCTATTAGAATGGCCAAAATCCAGAACACTGACAACACCAAACGCTGACACTCATATATTGCTAGTGGGAATGCAAAATGGCATAGCCACTTTGGAAGACAGTTTGGTGGTTTCTTACCAAATTAACCATATTTTTATTACATAATTCAGTAATCGCACTCCTTGGTATTCACCCAAAGAAGTTGAAAACCTAAGGTCCACAACAAAACCTGGACACAGATGTTTAATAAGCACCTTTATTCACAACTGCCCAAACTTGGAAGCAACCAAGATGTCCTGCAGTAGGTGAATGGATAAGTAAACTGGAAAATCCAGACAATGAAATATTATTCAGTGCTAATAAGCTTTCAAAGTACTCTCACATATATTATCTAGACCTTAGAGCTATCCTAAGAGATTGGACTAATTTATCCTCATTTCTGCAGATGAGAACACCAAAACTCAAATAGGGACATTACTTACATGTGGTCATACAGCTAGAAATTGGTGGAGCTCAGGTCTTCTCACTCAAATCCTGAGCTCCTTCTACTCTATGAGGCAGCACAAAGGCTGCATATGTAAATCCCCGTATTATAGTAAAGCTAAATATATCTGCCCTTGGTTTTGTTCAAAATTAGCATTTATTTTAAACTTAGGAGAACAACTAATCTTTTTGGTAAGCTACAAGTAACATATTTTGTTAGTTATTTTGTTATAAAACATGCATATTAAATATTACAAGTTTAAAAAATAATTGTTAATGTCATCACTACCAAAAAAGTTACCATTTGTTTGGCATTTTATAAGTGCCAGGAACTATACTAGTTGTTCTATATATTACCTAATTAAATGGTCACAACAATCCTATGAGATAAGTACTCCTATTATTCTCACTTTATAGATGAATTCTCTGAGGTCAAAAATGGTTAAGGGACTTGCCCGAGTAGGTAGGTAGGAAAGATAATGCTGGAATTTGCACACAGGTTTGTGAGCGTTTAGCCTGTGTCTGATGCACTGCCCTTCACTGCCTCTTAACCTCTGATCCTTCTTCTAAACAGGGAACAGTTAATGTGACTAAAAGGCTTTCCCTTGGCCATAAAGAAAGCAGGCATTCTGCAGCTGTCCTGGCTCATGTCCCTGTTGTGGCACAGGCTTTGCTGTTCCCCACAGGAACATAAGCTAACTTTCGTTACTGTCAACTTGGTTCTAATAGCTAATTGTCCATTTTCTTTGAACAGCTTTTGATGAGCTGGGAATCCTTAAAGAGGGCAGTTACACCCACGAAGTATCAGAGGGAGAACTTAAGAGCCAACCTGCTGGTCATGTGCTGATCAGGGTGTGAAAAGGCTTTGGTAATTGTAAAGTCTTTTGCGAACATAAGGGATTGATCATCATCATTATCCACAACACCAATTGTAGCTCCTACCAACTTCTCCTCTACATTTGCTGCAGGTGGTAATGCAACCCCCAAAACAACTTCCAATCTGGAAGGGTCTCATTATGGGACTACACTCTGGCTTATTTACATCCCAGCTTCTGGTGTAGTTTCTGGACCAATCTGCCTCATTGGATCACAGACAAGCAGTGGCACTGGGGTGAGGGTTTCCAGGAAACAGTGTCACATGCTATTCTTTCCATTATTAAAGTGTGGTAGAACAGCTAGGGTGCTAGAAAGTGAGGTTGGGTGGGTCCTCTGTGGCTGCAAAGCACAGGATGCTTCTACGACATTTTCTTTCTTTGACTTTAAAATTTTTTTTAATTTTAAAATTAATTTTTATTAATTTTATTAATTAATTTATTTATTGGCTGTGTTTGGTCTTCATTGCTGCACATAGGCTTTCTCTAGTTGTGGCAAGCGGGGGATACTCTTCTTTGAGGTGCGCGGGGTGCTTCTCATGGTGGTGGCTTCTTGTTGCGGAGCACAGGCTCTAGGTGTGTGGGCTTCAGTAGTTGTGGCTCGCAGGCTCTAGAGCACAGGCTCAGTAGCTGTGGTGCATGGGCTTAGTTGCTCTGTGGCATGTGGGATCTTCCCGGACCAGGGATCAAACCCGTGTCCCCTGCATTGGCAGGAGGATTCTTAACCACTGCTCCACCAGGAAAATCCCTTTCCTTGACTTTTTCAGTTGGGAAGAAGGGAGAATGAAAGAAAAGTTAAAGGAAGAACAAAGGGAGAGAAAACTAAGGCGTAGGCTGCCCTATCTGTTCTTTGTTTTATCATATTACAATAATGATAACAACAGTTAACATTTACTGGGGGGACTTCCCTGGTGGTCCAGTGGTAAAGAATCCGCCTTCCAATGCAGGGGATGTGGGTTTGGTCCCTGGTCAGGGAAGTAAGATCCCACACGTTGCGGGGCAACTAAGCCCGTGCACCACAACTACTGAGCTCGCATGCCTCAATGAAGATCCCGTGTGCCGCAACTAAGACCCTACGCAGCCAAAAAAATAAAGAAAAAAAGAACTGTTACTTAAAAAACAAACAAACCAGACTTCTCTGGTGGTGCAGTGGTTAAGAATCCGCCTGCCAACGCAGGGGACACGGGTTCAAGCCCTGGTCCGGGAAGATCCCACATGCCACGGAGCAACTAAGCCTGTGTGCCACAACTACTGAGCCTGCACTCTAGAGCCCGCGAGCCACAACTGCTGAGCCCACACGCCACAACTACTGAAGTGCGCATACCTAGAGCCTGTGCTCCACAACAAGAGAAGCCACAGCAATGAGAAGCCTGAGCACCACAAAGAAGAGTAGCCCCCACTCCCACAACTAGAGAAAGACGGCACGCAGCAACAAAGACCCAACGCAGCCAAAAATAAATAAATTAAAAAAAAAACCCAAAACATTTATTAGGAGCTTACTAGGTGCTAACTGTTCCAAGTATTTTATAAGTACTACACAACCCTATGAGGCAGGTACTATTACCTCCACTTTAAAAATGAGGAACAGAAGCTCAGAGAGATTATATAACCTGCCTAAGCTTGCACAGGCAGGAAGTGACAGAGCAAGGATTTAAAACTAGGTCTGGCTCCAAAGTCTGTTTTCTTAACCACCACACTAGATACTTTTAGTACTGCAGTCATACACTAGACTATTTATTCTAAGTCTTTTGCTTGGAAAGACTATCCCTTCATGTAACTGAAGCATATACCTCCCCACAACAAAGTATATTACTACCTCGGGCATTTGGGGAAATTTCACTCATCTAGCTCCTCAATTATCACAGACCTAGTGATTGTTAGAGCTGGATGGGTCTTTAGAGGTCATCTCTGTAACAGATGGGGAAAGAAAAGCCCAGTGAGTGGAAAGAACTTACCCAATGTTTCTCAGCACTCATGGCAGATCTGGGACCAAATCTGGAGTCTTCATTCCCAGCCTGTGCCTTTAGATGGGCTGTTAAATGAGGATACCAATTCTAAAGTGTTGCTAATGTCACAATGGCCTCAAACCTGGCACACTGTCAGGGAGATCCTAGGCACCAAACAAAAAATGTGACGCTTTCCTTGCACTGGTATCCCTGATGGTGGCTTTGGTCACTATACGAGATTTTTTTTTTAAAGTGAAAGCAGGTTTATTGAGAGAGACACATATTCCAATGGTAGAATGCAGTCCATCTCATAAGGCGAGAGCAGCCTGGTCACTATACTATTAAACAATGTTAGTGGGGAAGGCCCAGAGGGAACAGAGGGACTTCTACCAAGAAGGGTAGGGTGCGGCGGAAAGCCGCTTTAGTCTACAAACACAAGAAGATCGAGGTCCTGTCCCTCTTGGGCTCTGGGAGACACAATTTCAAGTAACTAAGAGGAAGTCCTGCTTTACAGAGTGGTTTGCAAGCTCACTGTTTCTGAAAGCTTAATAAACAGGGTATAGGCAAATCATGAGTGAGGATTCTGGAGTGTGGCAACAGAAATCTAGTGCAGATCAGCCCTAGTGGTGTGCCACTTACAGGTGTACCACGATACTGGTCTCATCCCTCAAAGCAGCCAGAATCCTCAGGGCTGAGCTGCCTTTGACCCTGAGCAACCTGGTATGATTACTCCAATGACGCACACAAATATTTTCAGTGTATGTGATGATCTGACACAGGCTGGGAGGCAATGATAGAGGGGACATGCCTCGCTTTCAGAGGCTGGTATGATGGAAGGTAGCCGGGCTCTTGTATAAAAGGCTCCGAGGACACCTCTGTTAAAAGACTGGTCCGCAACACTAACCATTGTGTTTGGAACAGGACACTAAGAGACAAATGAAAGGAGAGAAACCTGTTAACCGGTCAGGTTAGAACTGCTACTTCAGCTTAAAAGCCCTCTGAGAAACCCTGATTATTGTTTGCCCCAGATCACCAGTAGACATGGATTAAATGCTAATTAGGGAGGCAGTAAGAAAAAGTTCTGGTGGATTTTGAATCTTGGCTCTGCATGAATACTCCTGAGCAAGTGATTTACTCTCCAAAAGACCCAAATTTCTCATCTGTAATGACAACATCATTCAACACTCAATAAGCTCTAATACATCATTTCTCTCTGGGTCTCTCCTGCCACTCGAGAGAGAGTTGAACAAAGTATCTAAGCCTGCCTCTCTCCTACTTAAAACTCTTACATGATTCCTTACTACAACAGGATAATTCCTTTTTGCTTTGACCTCATTTCCCCCGATTTGTAAATGGGTGGTGTTTCTGGCTAGGCTCATAACACATCTGTAGTGGAAGACATGGCCAGCAAGACAGTTTGGAGATAGATTGTGAGGGGCTAAAATGCCTTATTATGTTTAGTTTAAACTTCTGGAAAAAACCTTTCTGCCTGGCCTCAGAGAGATCTGGAATGGCATACTAGATGTACTCTTCAGGCAGAGTACCTGGGGAGAAAGTAAGCATTTTGAATGCATTTTAATACTCAAGCAGGGCCATGCGAGCTGGTGCGTGCGTAACTCTGAACGCAAACACCGCTCAAGAGCTGGAGCTTTGAACAGGAGTTAAAAGAGTTGAGTCCCTAACGACATACAGAAGACTTGCTGGTGTGATTTATTCTGATGTATTTACTTATCCAATTACCAAAACAGCAGGAGATCATTAAATTTTCTAGTTACCAGATGCAGCACGTTCAATATCTTAAATGTTACCAAGGCTCTCTCTGAGCTATTTTGATATTACATTTCACCCACCCAAAGCTTATGAAACTGGAAGGCAGGAATCATGAACAGAGCAGGAGTTTTCTTTGAAGGTTGGTCCAGTGGACGTCTGTACTATGCCAAATTTATACCAGCTCCCAAACTCGTGGATTTAAGGAAAAGTACCGTGATAAGAAACAAAAGTATTTAGGAGAGAAGATGTTAAGAAAGTGGTACTTGAGGGTGGCTGGAGATATGCATTTTACCTGGCCAGAAATTTCTTCATGCTTGTTTCCTATCAGTTCAGTCCTTATGTCCACAGAAGGTCAAGCCTCAGAGTAGAGGAGGAGAGAAGGGAATAAGCACCCTCTGAGCGACCACACACCTGGCTCCTAACCCTAGCATACTATTTCTGACCAACTGTGTGATCATGAAAAAGTCACCTTTCCTCCTCTGAGTTTCCTTGTTTGTTAAACAAGGATGTTGACATCTGATGCACCACCTTATGGGCCTGCAATGAGCATCACCCATCACAGCCTGTCATCATGCAAACATCTCCTGGATAAGACTGAATAGCTTAAAGACAGGACTGTTTCATGTATCCCCAACATCCAGCAAAGAATCTGGTGCATTATATGCTCTCATCAGTGCTTGTTGAGAAATGATCAAACCAGAGAATGTACATCATGGAACATCGAAAAATACAGAGCAAGCCTTTATTAACATTTTAGGAGTAAGTCACAAAATAGACATTTATTCTATTTTCTTTAGAAAAAAAATCAAATAAGTAAAATCTGGGCCTAAACTTCTTGAAAGGGTGGTGGTGGCTTGGCCCCAACACTCTTTACTATTTTGATCTCTAAATACTATCCCCTCAAAGACCTTATGCTCCAGTTGACCAGAGCAGTTTGTTATTCCCCATTTATGTCTCGTGCTTCTCTTCTCTGAACCTTTGCTTATGTTGTTTCCACCACTGGACTGTCCTTTCCGCCCAGTTCTACCTGTTGAAAACTTACACATCCTTCAAAGCTCAGCTCAATTGCTACTTCTCCCGTGAAACCAGGCCTAAGTGACAGAGCATCTTCTCTGATTCACTGGGCCATGGCTCCTGTGACAAAGGGGCCGTACATGTTCACTGTGGTCTCTCCATCATATTCCTATTCCACTGCCCTGCATGTGGCCAATTCATATTTGCTTAACTGATACCTTTGCTTCCCCTTATGCTTCTCAGACAAGGTGGCTTAAAGGTCTGCTGGCAGACTCAAGGTCAGTGTTTAAACTGGAAAACAGGCACAGGCAATGCCAACCTCGTCGTTTGTTAAAATAATACTCTTATACTTTGACCAGGCAAGGCAACCCATTTCTGGGGACCTACCCCAAAGGATCAGCTACAGTCTCATACTGAGTTATCTGTCTGTTCTGTCTCTCACGTTATTTTGCAATTGTCTATGAGTCTGTCTCTCCAGTTACACTGAATTCCGAGGGCATAAATGAGGTCTTATTGGCTATCTATCCCCAGGGCCTACTATACTGCTGGAAACAGTATGAATTCAACAAATGTTTGCTGAAAGACTGACCTACTGAATGACTGAGTGGAGGCTCCCCACTCCTCCCTAAAGCCTCCACCGACCCAAAGTCAAAAGAAGCCATATCCCCAGACCTCTTCCCGTAGCCTCACTCCTATGGCAGGCAGAGCCTGCCACTGATACCATCATCAGGTCACCCAGGCAAGTCCTCTAGCTCTGGACTCTCTCTGGCCCTTACCTCAGTCAGCCCTGCTGCACAGACATAGGGACTGAAAATAAGTTTGCATCAGTTGCCCTTTCAGAAGGGACAGATTTTTCCCTGTCTATTTAAACTGCTGTTGGAATTGGATAATTAGAAGGATTTAAAAAATCTTTAATACTCTAAACAGAGAAAACTGGTTCTGAATTATTAAGCAACATTTTCAATGCATTTGAATAACCTTAAGTGACTTAACTGCCACCTGATCCTAAGCTCTGGCTCAGATAAATAAATGTGGAATATTGTCAAAGCCCCAGCTTATAGGAGCTGCCAGCTACAGTAAATAAAAGCTTAAGTCCCCATAAACTGCCTGGGACAGAGACATTCTCATATAAAAGGAGTGAGAAAAGATGATCTTAAATAAAGCCAGTAGGATGGGGAAGCCAATGGTTTTGTTTTAGTTTTCAGAAGAGAGTTGTCAATTGAGCAGGTATTATCTATATCCAGGTCATTTAATTATAGAATCATATAGTATCAGAGCTGACAGAATATTAAGAAAGCACTTATCTTAATCTCTTCATATTTCAGATGAGGAAAACAGGACCCAGAGAAGTATGTACCTTCCTTGAGATCACACAACAAATGGCTGGAAGAGTAAAAATTCTGTCCTAGGTTGCCTGGCTCCCAGCTTAGTCCCCTCTCCACTACATTCTTCTGAGAATGTCCTGCTGGAGATGTCAAAATAAGAGGCTGACAACTGACTGTTAAGAAACACCTGAAATATCTTTTTCCATCCCCTCACTTTCAATCTATGTGCGTCCTTTGTCCTAAAGTGGGTCTCTTGTAGGCAGCATATTGTAGGCTCTTGTTGGAGGTTCCTTAAAAAGCTAAAAATAGAGTTACCATATGACCCAGCAATCCCACTCCTGAGCATATATCTGGAAAAGACAAAAACTCTAGTTTGAAAAGATACATGTACCCCAATGTTCATATAGCAGCACTATTTACAATAGCAAGACATGGAAGCAACTTAAGTGTCCACTGACAGATGAATGGATAAAGAAGCTGTGGTATACATATACAACAGACTATTACTCAGCCATAAAAAAGAATGAAATATTGCCATTTGCAGCAACATAGATGGATCTAGAGATTATCACACTAGGTGAAGTAAGACAGAGAGACAGTCACATATCATATGATATCACTTATTTGTGGAATCTAAAAAAATGATACAAATGAACTTATTTACAGAACAGAAATAGACTCACAGACATAGAAAACAATCTTATTGTTACCAAAGGGGAAAGGGGGGCAGGAAGGATAAATCAGGAGTTTGGGACTCACAGATACACACTACTATATATAAAGGAGAAAAACAAGAAGGACCTACTGTATAGCACAGGGAATTACATTCAATATCTTGTAATAATCTATAGTGGAAAAGAATCTGAAAAAGAATATATATACATATAGATATATGGTTGCCTTCCTCAACCATCAGGATACCATAAATTATATATGAGTTGCTGCCTGGTGAGATGAGAAATACAAAAACAATAGATGCATGAACGGGTAGGAATATTTTATTTCTTCTCATTAATTTACTAGACAAATATTTCCTGAGTGTTTACTACAATGTCAGAAACTGTGCTGGGCACTGAGATATAATAGTGAACATGGCACTATCTCTGCCCTCAAGGAGTGTAGAGTCTAGAGCAGGACGCACAAGAAATTGGCCCACTGCAATTCAGAACAGTAAAGGGCTATAATATGGAAGAGGGCAGCAGGGGAGCACAAGGAAGGTAAACACCTAACTTGCCCTAGTGTGTCAATCAACTACACATTGCTCTTTCCTCCTTGTCTCATTCTAATATGCACAACTGTTTCCTACAATCTAATTAACCATTTCACTGACATACTTTCATATACAGTAAACCAGTATTAGTCGCTTAGTTATGTGCCAGGCACTGTACTAGGGAACATTCAGATGAATTAGACATAATCCCAAATAACTTCAGACTTCACGTGTACAATTCTTTTTTTTGTTTAAAAAAATGTATATCTTACCCTCATTTTGTGACTATGTAAACTTGGGTCAACAATTTCTGCTTTTGGTGTCTTTGGTTTTTCTATGCCTTGATCAAGTTACTTTCTTTCTCTGCATCTTGGTTTTCTCATCTATAAAATAAGGGTCTTTTCTAGTTCTCACAGTCTAAAATGCGTGCATGGGGAAGGCCTGTTCACACAAGGCTCTTATAACCAGAGGACGGAAAGTGAAATAAATTTGGAAATATCAAAAGAATCTTCAGGTTTGGGATTCAGCCAAAGACACTAAACCTGAATCCTTGAGGTCCTGGTTCTGGGTGAAGAGCAGGGTGTGGTCTGGGTGAAGTAGGCAGGGGCTGGAGCTGGAACTGGCATTGCAGTGAGGCCCGGAGGATCTGGCATCATGATGCACATGCTACTGCACTGGAACTCCAGCACTGGCTTTGAAAATTACAAGGAGTGTCTAGAAAAGGTTAATCTGTGCATATACACATTTGCAGTTGTTTGTATTTAGAATGGGGTTATTATACAGACTTTAAGTGAGCAACACGTGTCTGCAGAAGCACCTGGAATACTGAGCACAGAACTAATGATTTTTTATTTATGGCCAGATGGAGCCAGATTGGATTGTATGTAGAGCCTTAACAAGTTTATTTGATTTCTGATAGAGCAATTTCAAATGATATAGTGCTTTATAAGCACCTTATAAAATTAAATTCTGGGGCAAAGTAAATAATTTTGGAAGGTTTAAATACACCAACATACCTATACACAATCCTAATAGTCACTCCATTTTATTTTCAGCATGGTGTGGGGAAAGAACCTGGGTTTTAGGAATCAAATACTGGTATTGATATTTATTGTGCAACCTTGAAAATTTAAGCTCTCTAAGCTTCTGTGTCCTCATCTGTAAAATGGGGGTGATATGCATCTTTCAGAAAACTAATATACTTGATTGTGCATATAATAGGCATAAAATAAATGGCTTTAGTCATTGTTATAACCCTCCACTGTTCCAAGTACTTTGTAAATGAGTTAAAAAGGGGCAAAGGTAGATTTTATTAAGAATCTGAATTCCACTCAGCTTCCATGAAATGCCTGCAATCACCTCAAACATATTTTAAAAACTCCTTTGTGTATTCCTTTGATCTGGTCAGGGGCATACAATGATGGGTTTTCTTATATAATATCACTGGTTCTCTCAATACCTTTGTGGGTTAGCAAGATCCTTTCCTCTCCTTACCATCAACTTCATCACGACGGCTTAGATATACCGAGCATTTACTGTATACTAGTGCTTTACAAGTATCACTTCATTTTTACAGCAGCCCTGTGAAGCAGGTACTATCATTATCCTTTTCTTATAGATGAGGAAATTGAGTTACATAGAGGCTAAGTAATTTGCCCAAGATTAAAAAGCTAGGAAATGCAGAGTTGAGATTCAGCCTGGGACTCCACAGCTTAGTCTTTTAACTACTGCCCTGTACTGTCTCTCTGTCCCTCATCTCCTTTAAATCTACTCCAGTTACTTCCAGGGCCCTTTTTTTTTTTGGTATTAAACTAGTCTCACAGTTTAAATCTCTTTATCCTCTTTAGAAAGCACCACCTAGACTTTCTCCTGGCACCTCAGACTTAACAAATCCAAAAGTGAACCTGCGTCATCTGTCTTCTTTGATTTCTGCACATGGTAACTAGCATGTTCCTAGTAATTCAGACTGGGAACCTCTAAGCACCTTTGAAAACTCCTTCTTCCTACCCTACCCAGCACCCTGACATAGCTAGACAATCACCAGATCTCACTGATTCTTTCTTCTTCCTGATTCTGTGCCTCCTCTTCATCCCCAATGCTGTCATCTCAGTTCTGACTCCCATAAGCCTGTTGTCTTGTCTACTTCAAATCCTATCTGGTTTCCCTTTCCCAGGCTCTCACTACTCTAATCCTTTCTGATAAAAATAATCAACAGGTTTGAGAAAAAAACAGAAATGTGGCATCAAAAGACCTAGCTGGAGCTATTGCTCTGCAACTTATTAGCTACCCAATTTGTTAGATATTTGACAGCTCTAAGTCTAAATTCCTCATCTTTAATACAAGGCTCAACATCTACCTTGACTTAACTAGTTCAAATTTCCACTAGAATTGGTTTCATGAGGGCAAAAACTTTGTTTAGCCTATTCACTACTGTATCCCCAATGTCTTACGCATAAGTGGTACTCAAATATTTGTTGGATTAATGCAAAGAAAACTCTCCAGTATTTTTCATCTCCTATCTCATTTTCCTCCATGCCCAACTTCATATCCTAAATTCAGTCATAGCAAACTGTGTGCAATCCCCAGTCAGTGGCCCCTAAGCATAGTGCTGAAGTGCTACCTAGTGTTCCTAAGTTTAAGAAGGCTGTGATGTGCCTTATGGAGACTGTGTGTGTGTTAGATAAGCTTCATTTAGGCATGAGTTGTAGTACTGCTGGCTATGAGTTCAATATTAATTAATCAACCTTATATATTAAATAAAGTGTCTTTAAACAGAAACACACATAAAACAAGGTTATGCATTGATTGATGAAAATGGAGGCTCATAGTAATTTAACACTATATTTCCCCTGAGGCAATGATTATTTTCCAATTTAGTGTTTGTGACACTTTATACAACATAACTACAGCAAATCATAAAAACTGACTGTAACACTCAGTTCTAAAACCAATAGCTCCCACAGCCTTCAGAATAAAATTGTAATTTCTTAGCTTCAGGTACATTGCTCACTACAATCTGCACCCCTGACACAGACCTTTTTGTTCAGCCAAATCTGTGTATGCTTCATGTTGTGCCTTGTTTGGTGATATGTGCCACTTGCCTGCTAGGGTGATCTCTTGCTTATTTCCCCTACCAGACTTGGCCTTGTAGACCAAGGCCATGTTATAATTATCATCATATCCTCCACAGTGTGTATACCATCCACCCATCCTCCATCCACCCACAATTCAGGGAGCCCCTACTCTGTGATAGGCCTGTGTGGTCCCTGTGTCAGAAACAGGGGGTGCAAAGGCAAATAAGACAGTATAGCTACTGCCCTAACTGAGTTTACAAAGAGCAGGTCCTGGAGGACCCTGACATAAATGAAGTAAGTCTCCATGAGGAAATAAGCCTGTCTTTGACCCTAGGAAAAATATCATAAACTAATTCAGGAATGTTTCCAACTATGAAAGAAATCTGCTGTCTTGGTAAAACACAGTGCAAATATTAAACTCTAGATATTTCTACCTGAACACCCCCTCAACCTTTTGTTATTGGGCATGTAAGGTAGACTGATATCCTTCCTGGAAAAGCTGGTAGTTTCCAAACAGTTAACAGTGGATAAAGATTCCTTGTCTTCTTGAAACCAAAACACAAAAGAAAAAATAAGGATAGGAAAGATGGAATGGGAGTGAAGAGAGAAATAATCACCACTACCATCATACCAATTACCATTATTAGATTCTTACTCTGTGTTAAATGCTATATATATTAAACATTTTACATTTATTCTTTCAGTTAATGCTCACAACAACCCTTTAAAGTAGCTACTGTTACTCTCATTTTACCAAGAGATTAAGTAATCCCTCTAAGATCACTCAGTGAAAAGTTGATCTAGAATTCAAGTCCAGGTCCATTTGACTCCAGGCCCGTGTATATGCTTGTTTCAGGCTACAATGCCTCTGAAATGTGATTGAAAAGAAGAGGTACTGTTAAATAAATCATCCTTACAGTGTTGATTTATACTTGCTTATAAGACAAGCAAGGAAAAATAAATACCAACAACTCCCCCTTTATTTTAAGTAGCCAGTTTGGATAAAATATTATATCTCTGTGGTGAGGGAAAGTAGCTGCAGCTTCAAGAACAACTGCAGGAGCCCTGAGCAGACCACTACAGATTTTGGGGCAAGTTTACATTGAATATGTTGGTACCCTAGAAAGTAGGAGATGGCCATCTCCAGGGACTGAGTTTCCCTCGGGTTCTCTTGAAAGTCTCCTTTGAAAATACAGGATTAACTGATGCCTGTTAGTATTCTGAAGCTGCTTTTACCCTTCACTACAGGACTAAGTTCTGCTACAAGTGAATATGAGAGGCAAAGTCAAATGCTTAGAAGCTTCCCAGTTTACAGAGTTCCACCTCCATATCCAGTAGTAAACCCCAGAAGTGAATTTGAGATGTGACTATCTTAAAAAATAAAACTATATGTGCACAGAAGAGGCCTGATGACTATTCTTTTGAAAGGCTTGTTTACAAGGTTGGCATCTGGGAACTTGGTTTTCAGGAGGATTCGCACTATTCTGATAATAGTGGTTCACTGTGCCTAAACTGCTTGTGCAAACAACATAGTTTATGCTGAACACCTGCTTTTTTTCTGGGACTCTGAGATTTTGGTATGTACCAGGCAGAGGGTACCTACGTGATCAGCCCCCAGTGAAACCCCTGGGCACTGAAGTCCCTAATAAGCTTCCTTGCTTGGCAACATTTCACATGTCTCAAATCATTGCTGGGGGAATTAAGTTCATCCTATGTAATTCCACTGGGAGAGGACCCTTCGAAGCTTTGCCTGGTTTCTCCTAGACAACCCATGTGCCTTTTCTCTTTGCTGATTTTGCTTTGTATCCTTTTGCTGTAATAAATCACAGCTGTGAGTATGACTACATGCTGAGTTTTGCTATGGAATCATGGAACTCTGGAGTGGTCTTGGGACCCCTGCCCCACAGGTGGTGTCAGAAGTGGGATTCAAAAGCCTAACCCGGCTCATCAAAATATGGTGGAAGCACTGTTTTTGGGGGAAAAAAAAGGATGAAGAAGCAGGGAATGATGAACCTTTGGTGCCTGGGTGGATATAGAGTCATCTGTCCATGGTATGAAACAGCAGCTCAGCTGATGGTCTGTTGTAAGAGGTAAAATTTACCTCACGGAATTTTAAAATGATAGATCCAATTCCAGGAGAGTTGGTTTATTGGCTCCCCTGACTGCTTTTTGGCTGTACTGGCTAACGTGAGGGGAAAAAGGTACAGCCTTGTAATGCCTTTGGTTTTTGTTCTCTTTTCCAGGTGGCAAGAGATTGGATGGGTCAAAAATGTTAGAAGTTTGTACTGTTCTCTCCTTTAAGTGGGAGGGAAAAAAAAAGTTAAATCAGTTCCCTGGACTGGAGCACAATTTTAGATAAACCAGCGGGAAAATTAAGGGAGAAAAATACTTCAGCCATTTCTTGGCTGTTGTTACCCTTGCTGCAGCAGCCTAGTATGGCTCCCTTCCTGACTTCCCTTGCATTCCAGGAGGGATCTTCCCCCAGCAAATTTAATATCATCCTTCTAAATGCTAAATTTACTTCTGGAGGGTTAAGTAAATTTGCAATGAGGAAAAAAAGCGGGAATTAAAAAAATAATCGTTTTGTGGCTACTACATTTGGGTATATGGTAAAAATTGATATAAAACATTATACAGTACTAATTAATTTCATAAATGCTAAAGGAATCAGCTCAATTAGGGAAAGCCGCAAAGAAAAAGTGTTAGTAGAACACGATTGCCTTGCTTTTTGCTGCTGGTGAATGGGTTAGAATTTAAACTCTTTGAATAACAGAACAAGTCTCCAGAACTAATGATTTTTGCTTATTGGAGGCTCTGGAAAAAGGGAGACAACACAGACAAGAGAGGCAATCTCCAGATAGAGATGTAGGGAGTTTTAAAAAGCAGTTTTTAGTTTGATAATGGTACCTATAAAATCAGATGTCTGATCTTTAGAGGCTAATGATTTTCCAGCATACTGTGCATATTTTTGAGTAGGTAAATTTGGACAAGACCAAAAGGGCTTAGGAAAGCCTGCTTGTCACTTGAACTTGTAACACAGCTGTCTGTCCCTATAGCATCTTGGCTTTGCTGCTGCTGAAGAAAAGTTGTTGACTTCTATTGGAATCCTAACTCCACAAATGCTAACTGTCCAGACCTGACCCTAAACTAAAACCTGATATTGCCTGCTGTGAGTGGCTTCAGCATGAGAATGTACTGTGCTGAACTGCAAGCAAGCATAGGCTCAATGAACAGGACTTTGATTCTGGGACCACTGTAGATTTAGGATACCTGTGGGTGGCGCCTGAAATTGTGAAAGCATCATGGATGTTGTCTGTATCACCTGGGTCACATACAAATTCCAACAGGAAAGAGCTTGTTTTTTGATGGGACCATCTAAAATCAAGCTGCTGGGCTTCCCTGTTGGGGCAGTGGTTAAGAATCTGCCTGCCAATGCAAGGGACATAGGCTCGAGCCCTGGTCCGGGAAGATCCCACTTGCCGTGGAGCAACAAAGCCCGTGTGCCACAACTACTGAGCCTGAGCTCTAGAGCCCGCAAGCCACAACTACTGAGCCCATGTGCCACAACTACTGAAGCCTGTGCGCCTAGAGCCCGTGCTCCGCAACAAGAGAAGCCACGACAATGAGAAGCCCGCGCACTGCAATAAAGAGTAGCCCCCGCTCGCCGCAACTAGAGAAAGCCCACGCACAGCAACGAAGACCCAACACAGCCAATAATAAATAAATAAATAAATAAATATATTTTTAAAAATAAGTAAATAAAATCAAGCTGCTGACGGGTTTATATTTGATGCAGAGACTGAATGCATTCCTGCAAGGTGGGGGAGAGCATATCACAAGGAGTGTGACCTCCTTGCCCACTCTTGACAGAATGGACTTTTGACTTCCTTTGGGGGATGTCTCACTGCTCATGACTTGTGTTCAACTTCCCAGAATAGTTGCAGTTTCCAACAGTGGACTAACAAATAGCTTGACTCTACTTCTTTCACCTTTCCCTGGGAGCACACACCTTAGAAAGACAGTCTGATTATTAAATGCAACTGTTCTCAAAAAGGGATTGATCTTTTCTAGGCTGCTCACTGGATAAATGAACAGGACAAAAAGGATGGGAGGTTATATAAAGTTGTTTTGAAAATTTTTCATAATTAAGGATTTTGTAGTAACCAATTCCTAAACATGATGTGCCTTTCTGGTTAAGCTGTATAAAAATGATTTTCTACAAAAATCTTTGGCCCTGTTGCATATACAGTCCTTCCTGAGGAAAGCTCTGGATGAAAGTAGGGGATAATCATAAAAAAAAAAAGGTAAAATTATGACTGCTGAGACACAACGATTTTATAAAGAAGAAAAAACAAAACAAATCAAAACCCTGGCACCTGGCAGGGGAGGGGGGTGCAAGGGAGGAAGAAAGTGTTAAAATCTTTGCTATTCGAAACTGTTCCTGGAAACGTTCCCCTCTTCCTGAAGGAAAACTCCCCATGCTGCCCTTCCAAGCTGCTGCAACCACTTTGAATTCAAGCTGACTGCTGAGTCTACAACCACACATGACAGTGGTGACTATGAGGCAGCAGGAGGTGGCCTCAGCTCCTTAACTTCCAAACAGAACGCATCCAGATGCCTTCTACATTCATGAGGTGAATGAACTGGTGTCACGGATAAGCAAAACTGAGACTGCCTTAGGCAGTCCCTCTGAAACCAAGGGCTGAACTAAATTGCTGACTGAGAACCCAATGGTGGGAGGTATCACAGTGGCCCTGACTAATGTATGTCCTGCTTGGGGTGCTCTAACGCTTGTAAACTTTGTTTCCAGGGGTACCATGAATGCCCTCTGTGATTGTACTTCTGGTGTGTACCCTGATATCATGACACTGCCTCAGTATTGGAAGGCGTTCAGGTCAGCTTCATCTTGGCTAGAATTGTGCTGTACCTGAACCGATTCCTTGGGCAAGGTGAGAAAAAGGGTTAATACAGAAACTCAAAGAGGAAGCCATCTGGCTTTCTAAGACAGACTTTAATGGTTAATGGAATTTGTTTTAACTGGCTGAGTCCAGGATCCCTAAAAAGCATAAATAACTGAGATCAATACTACAGGTTTTTCTCACTCTGTGTGTAGCTTCCTACTGATCATAATTTTTCTGTAAAGATGCCTTGGTCAAGAGCAAAAGGCATGATGTCTGCAGAAAAGAGTTAACATATAGCAGGCCTGACTGCTATTCTTTGAAAGGCTTGCTTACAAAGTCAGCCTTTGGCTGGTGTCTGGGAACTTGGCTTTTAGGAGGCTTCCCACTATTCTCAGAACCGATAAGAGTAGCTCACTAACCTTAAATCGTTTGTGCAAACGATATAGTTATGCTGAACACCTGCTTTCCTTCTCGGATTCTGGAATTTGTTATGAACCAGGCAGAGGGTACTTATATAATCAGCCCCCAACTAAGCCCCTGGGCATTAAGTCCCTAAAAAGCTTCCTTGCTTGACAACATTTCACATGTGTTGTCCCAAACCATTGCTGGGGGAATTAAGCTCATCCTGTGTGACTCCACTAGGAGAGCACCCTTGGAAGCTTTGCCTGGTTTTCCCTAGACTTGGCCCTGTGTGCCTTTTCTCTTTGCTGATTCTGCTTTGTATTCTTTTGCTGTAACAAATCACAGCTGTGAATATGACTATGCTCAGTCCTGTGAGTCCTCCTAGAATATCATGGAACCTGGAGGTGGGTCTTGGGGACCCCCCAACACATTATATGAAAAAGTTTCCCGTTTAGGATAAACAGTATAGGCTCTGGAGGTTTAAATCACAAATATGTCAGTTACTATGTACGTGACCCTGGAAATGGTACTTAATGTCTCTTAGCCTCAGTTATCTTATTTGTAAAATGGGGCTACTATCTATGCTTTAGGGTTTGTATAAAGATTGAGAGAATACTTTCTAAAGTGTCTGGCACAGAGTGGCACATTAATAATTATTATTATCCTTGTCTGACTAAAAGCTGGAAAAGGCTGTGAGAAGCAAAGAGATCACCAAATCAGGCATAAAAATTTCAAAGAAAACTTTCACATCAGCAATCCCTCACTTTCGGAAGGCTTAGACCTAACTCGTCTTGAAACTAAGCAAAAAATTGTACCAACATATTTTACTGAAAACCTCTTTGGTGTTTAGTCACATTTCCATCCAATCCCAACTAAGAGGATTCTGCTTTATGGAAACAGTGATGTGGAAGGAGGAGGAGAGAATATACTTCCTCACAGGAAAGTCTGACCGAAAGTGAGATGGTGTGGTTTCATCCTACACACAGTGCCCTGCCCAGGGGCATGAGCATGGTGAGCTGTGTTATTCCTTCCCAGCACAAGGTCTACATGTCTTAAAGCCTCACATATCCTGAGTACCTACTATGTGTCATATCCTCGCTCTCAAATCACCTCACTTAATTCTTACAACCACCCCATAGGTGGCTATTATTATCTGCCTTTTTACAGGTGAAGGAACCATTTTACAGAGATTATGTGACACATCCAAGGTCCACCTGATAACTCGTTCTTTATACTATAGCATCATGCCCTCTCCCACATCATGACTGCCAACGCTCAGAACACATTTTTCCTGCACTAAAGGAACTACAATAAATAGTGGACTTTCTTCCAAGGAAGGGTGTTTTATAATCCAAGTGACAAAGAGCAGGTCACCTCACATTAAGAATGAGGAATGTGTCTAAAAACTTATTTTTTAAAGGCAAGAGCCAGGTCAAAAGCAGTGACTTCCTGGAGATGGATCAAAGAAACTCAGCATTACCAAATCAAATGGCATGGCCCTCTGCCATTTACCAAGTGTTTTCATTATCACTTTTGATCTTATCATCACAATATATCTGTGAGGATGCTTGATATTATCCTCACTTGAAAGATGAAGTAACTGAAATATAGAAAATAGAAATAATTTACTCAGTGTAACTCAAAAAGTGGATAGAAGTGCCAGCATTAGAATAGGATTCGTCTGACTCCAAGTATAGGGAGGGCCGGAAAAGCTATGGAACCATTTATCACAATACTTAGTCTAGGCATTAGAATTTACATACAACCATCTCTCTAATCTTCCCCTGCTTGGCTGCATTTTTATCAGTCTTATTTTAAGTACTGCAACATCCCCTGACTATTCTGGCTTCAGTCTTTTTCCATGTCAATTCATCTTTCCAAACTGCCAGTGAGATAGAACAGAAAAAGAATCAGCACCTTCATATTTAATTTCCAGCTCTGCCACTTCCTGGCTAGGTGACCTTGCTCAAAACCCTTAGAGTTTCACTTTCTGTATCTGTAAAATGGAGATAATATTTGCTTGGTATAATAGATTCTTGACCTGGGTTTTAAATCTGGTTTTTTGTGCCTTTAATTTTTTCAATTATGGAGTAAGGATAATACCAATCTCACAGGATTGTTGTAAGGATTCAATTAAATGATACCTGTGTAGTGCATAGCATAGCTGCCCAACACACAATGGGAACTCACACAGTGGTAGGCAGCATTATTATTACTTCGCAGGTTGTTTGTCTGCTTCATTCATTCATTCAACAGATATTTACTGATCATCGATTAAGTTCCAGGTACAGTTCTAGGTGCCAGCTATATAGCAGTGAACAAGTAAAGTTCCCACCTTCAAAAAGCTTTTATTCTAGTAGGGTGTAGATAATAAACAAGTAAGTATCTATTATTACCTATATCAGATGGTGATCAGTTCAGTAGAGGAAAATAAAGCAGGGTAAGAGGCATAGGGATTGCCAGTCTGGCAGAGTAGGGAAGGTGGCAACAGAGAAGAGGGAAGGAGGACTGTTTTTTTATATAGGTTGGTCAGAAAAGCCCTCAGTGGAAAGGCAATATTTGAGCAGAGACCTAAAGGAAGTAAGGGCATGAGCAATACGGATATCTAGAGGAAGGCAGTACAAGTACAAGGAGCCAAAGTGGGAAAACGTTTCGTGGTTTTTCATAAACAACAAGGATGCCAGGGTGACTGAAAAAGATTGAGCGGGGTCAGAGAAATGCCAGGGAGTCACATCAGGGAGGGCCTTTCAAAAACTCAGAACTAGGTGGGGAGCCATTACAGGGTTTTGAGAAGAGAAATGACACGATCTGCTTTATATTTAAAAAACCACAAAACTATTTTTTTGTTTTGTTTTTTTAGAAAAAAAGACTGAAAGGGGGAGGGTATGCAGGTGGAGGGAGGACACCATTACAATAATCTAGACAAGAAACCACAGTGGCTTGGACTAGGGTTTAGTTGTGCAGGCCGTGAGAAGTAGATTCTGGACATACATTTTGAAGGTAAAACCAACAGATTTGCTTATGAGTTGGATAGAAAAAGAGAGAAAGAGGAGTCAAGGATAAATCCAAGGTTTCTGGCCTGAACAAGACTGAAGCTGTCATTTAGTGAGGTGAGGATGACTACAAGAGGAGCAGATTTGGGGGAGGGTAGAAATCAGGAGTTCAGTTTTGACTATGTTTAACTTGAGATGCCAATCAGACATAAAATGGAGATGTTGAGTAGGCAGTTGTATGTATAAATGTCTGGAGTTCAGGAGAAAGCTTGGGCTGGAGATACACACTTCAGAGCTACAACTGTATATATGGTAATTGAAGCCACAAGATGCGTGTGATCCCCTAGATATTAAGGGTAGAAAGAGATCAGAGAATTGACATTTACTGAGCACCTACTATGTGCCAGGCAATGTGAGTTTGTACATTATGGAGTAGTGTAGGGCTAACTGTTCTTATGTTGAAGATAACCATGATGACCATGTCATTCCCTTCCTCAACAAACTACATGGAATAAAGCCAAGCTCCCTTTCCTGATATTCTAGGTTTTATACAATCCCCATTCAGCCTTTTCTCAGAACTTTATGATACAAACTCCATATTTCAATCAATCTGGTCTATGCTCCATTGTCTAGCCATGCCTTGAACTTTCCAAAGTTAGATTCTTTCTTTAAGCTGGCCCAAGGGCTGGAGAATGTTCTCCCCTATCAGCCCACCAGAAATCCTATCATCTCAAAATTTTGTTCATCTGCTACCTCCTTTACAAAGCTTTTCTTGGTCACCCAGGCCAGCTCTGACTTCTTTTGCCCTTTTGGTCTGACTACTCTTAGGACCCACTGCGTGAACTGCACTATGAGGATTATTTATATGAGAGGCCAGAGTATTCTCAAAGGAAGGACTGTACCTCATTCCTTAGTACTTAGCACAGTGCCTGGATAAACAGAGTATGAAATACAACTAAGTGTATACTTTACCTACATCTGGCTGTGACTTAGGAATAAAAATTACAAGGACAATATAAAGAAATCAGAGATAATGCAACCTTTCCAAATGTATAGAACTGAGCTTCATTTACACATTGAAAGTATTTTTCCAGATGATAAACTACCTCACTAATTTATTCCTTACCTGGCTCAGGAGCATAATGGCATAGGGATTAAGAGCACAGACTCCAGAATCACACACACACAGGTTTGTATCTGGTTCTGATATATACTATGACATTGCGCAAGTTTTGTGCCTGAGTTTCCCCCCTCTCAGTGCGTACAGTATGAATACTGACCTTTAGAATAGTTTTTAGGATTAAATGAGATAATGCATACAGGACATAGTAAGCCCTCAATAAATACTATTAAAATTTTTTTTAATCCTGCACACTTGGCTATCGGAGAATCATCATGATCATCTTTACTCTTCATATTTGGACAGTATCTCACAGTTTACAAAGCACTCATATACACTGCCTTATTTGAGCCATGCTATGGTCCTGGGAGAAGCAGAATTTATTGCTTTTGTTTTATAGAAAAGAAAACTGGGATACAGAGAGAGGGTGTACCTTGTTGAAGGTTGCACAGCTAATAATCATGTGATTCTCAGTCCAAAGTTCCTTCCTCTATACCATTGTGTTCTCTCTATTCCCCTCTCCTCAATCACTCCAACGATAAAGTAGAGGCCCCAAAAAGCTATGAATTTTCAGATTGATTCTGCATGTAAGGCATTATTAAGGCAGAGGATGCTTCATCTCATTACTTAAAAAACTGAAACTTACAATTTAGAAAATAATAGATTTCTTAAAAAAAATGAATAACCTGAAGAAATATAAACCACCCTTGCTAGAAACAATATTTTTTTCCTTTAATTAGACTGCTGTTATGCCAGATTAGAGTTTCATATATAGACTTATTTAAGAAGCAGCTATATTATTCTTTTAAATCCCTTGCTATTTCGTTTCTTTTGTAAATATTATGTAAACAGTTTACCAAATGACTTCAACCTATAAACTCAAGTGTCCTGTGGTCAAAATACTCCAGGACCATTTTTCCTTACAAAGTTGCTTTTGGAAATAAAGCAATTGAGAAGCCTGGGCTGCAGTCCTGAGTGGTCATTAACTGAATGTGTGCTCTCAAGCAAGTCATTTCACCTCAGGCCTGCATATCTGTTGAATGGCACAGACTACCACCTATCTTGCTACTTCTTCCCAAAGCTGACAAGAAGAGGAGTGCGATAACTGTGAATTATCTGCATCTTAGTAAGATCTTTTGGCTTCTTTCAGTCAAGAAGTTTATTGTGGCTAAATGGTGGGATGCATGTGGTAGAAAAGTAATGGAGGGAGTGAGAAGAACTGAGGGGTTGGGGATGGGGGGAGGAGATGGCATGAGATTATGAAGGCTTTTGTATGCTTTGGAAGGAGTTTACAGTTTTTTCCTGTAGGGCATTAGAACCACTAGAGGCTTTTAAGCAGGAGGGAGATGAGATATCATCAAACCTATGTTTCAGAAAAATAACTTGAGAGACAGTAGGAAGGACTGATAGGAGGTGGGGTAGGCAAGATTGGAATCAGCGAGATGAATTAGGATGCTGTGAGGTTTAATCTGGGCCATGAAGACTTGGGCAGTGGTGTGGGGGCAAGGAAAAGAAAAAAAACAGATTTGAGAGAAGTTTAGAGTCAGAATTAATATTGTGACCAACTAGATACTAATTGCATTCCATCCCACAATCATAGTTCTTATTCTCTGAATCTCGATTATTTAGGGATACTGGAAAATCTCAAATAATTAGATTTGGTGATATACAATATCTGTGGGGAATGGAACAAGCTCAGCAGTAGTAACTTTAACATGTATTTCATTGATTACATGCTTCATCTTGCTTTATCTTGAAATCAAAGCTTTTAAGGTATAGGTAGTTCAATGGCATTAAAGTTTTTCCTTCTGGTTCTTCTTTTTTTTTTTTAAAAATCAAACTCAGTCTAACATAAATTGGAAATCAGTTCCACTGCAATATTAGAGACATTAACATATGAAAGTCACTGAAGTACAGAATATTTTAAAATATTGGTGCTTGGAGATGCAATTTATTGCATTTACTAGGTGGTCTCTAATGTTGATTTTTTAAGTTCTATTATTCTTTGGCTCTAATTTTAAGGTGGAACTCTATAATCTATTAACAGAATTTTAAAAGGAGCCAATGATCTTAAACAGTAATGGTCATAAGAAAACTTGGGTTTTAGGGTCAGCTCTGCTATTGTAATTGACCACGTGACTTAAGGAAAGTGTATAGTTTTACCATGCTTTGATTCTACCATCTGTAAAGTGACAGTTGGCTTTGATATCTCTGAGATTCTTTTCAAACATGAGATATTATGATTCCAAAGATACATTCTTTTGTCTGGTTTGGAGCATTTGGATATTTTAAATGGAAATACCCATCATTGCTCTAGTGGAAGAATTCACCGCTCTCATGCTTTCTTTAGCTGTAAACCTTTCCCACCTCTTCTGCCTCTCTCCACTTAGGACAATTATAGCAGATACTGTTTATTACATGGCAGGGACATAGTAGTTTACATTCACTTATTTAACTTTTATCACAATTCTCTGAGCTAGATATTATTCTCTTTTAAAGGTGAAGAACTAAAAGTTCAGCAGGGCCAAGTAAGTTGCCCAATGTCATAAAACAAGTATGTGATGAGGTGAGATTCAGATACAGGTCTAAGTACCACTGAAACTTTTACTTTTAACTAAGCTATTCCGTTTCCATTCACCCAACAGCTCTCTGTGAAAGGCTCAGGTCAAATTCATTTCCTTTATAATGTCTTATCACTGCAGGCTGAAATTACCTATCCTTCCAACTGTCGGTATGATCTGTAATGCAATTTGCTTTACATGTGTGTTTTTACTAGAATGTGAACGCTTCAAGGTCAGTAACAATTCCTTTTATTTCTATATCATCAGTGTCTGCTATGGAGGTGGGCCAAGTGGTTGCTCAGCAAATGTTTTACTCTATGAAAGAATGAATACCAGCATGACATGCAGATTAACCTATTTCTATTTCCTTATGGTGGCAAATACGATATCCTTGTATTATCAATGAAGTCAAATGTCTTCCAGCAGTAGCTTCTGGATACAGACTGTAAGTTCAACAAGGGTAATAACTATGTTATTGTTTTTCAACACTGTGTTTCCAGTGCTGAGCTTAGTGCTTAGCTTGGTGCTTAGTGTAGCAAAGGTGGATGGGTGACTGAGGAAGGAATCTGTGTACCCTAAATTTGTAAGGCTTTCCTCCCAGTTCATTCAAAGAAACCTTTACTGAAGGTGTACTTTGTAAAAATCCCTGCTAGGAGTTTGTTTATACTCACTCTCCTGTTCCTCTTTGTTCTAGAATATAAAATTTCTGATAATGTATTTCTGCATGCATGTTTGCCTGTTTTGGGGGTTCACAGCTATAGATCTGGAGGAAGAGACGTTCTTGGGGCAAGAATGGGGGCTGTGTGATTATGTAAGTGACAAGGCACACAGGCCACCAGTTCTGAAGCTCACTGCCGTCACCATCCATGTTTCCCAGTAGGCTGCACTCCTTTGATGAATAGAAAGACCTCATGTTCCAGTTGTAGGTGGAGCTTCTCTGAGTGAAGTGGATATGACTATGGAAAAGAAAGAAAAGAGAGGAGGCAGGAAGGAGAAGAGTTGTGGGATTAAACAAACAAAGAAGAAAAAGGAGGGAAGAGTGGAAAGAAGGGGGAGAGGGTTAAAAGGGTGAAGTAGAATTGGAAAGAAGATGGAGCGGTGGGAGAGAAAGGCAGAAAGAAAAGGGAAGAGGAAGGCTGGGAGATATTGACAACTTCACACTGAGTGGTGCCAGACAGTTGCAGGTCCAGAGGGCAATTTGGGCCTGGAGGGGCCCCTTACTCTGACGCCAAGAAAGGGTAAGTAGTAGGGGGGGTCAGCTTTTAGACTCAATTACCTCACTGCCAGGGCAGTGCCCGAGTAAGGCAAATGGGCCAATGATGTTCACATGGCTCGAACATACCCACCAGGTAGGGCTTAATGACGGCAGCTCTGAAATGAATATTACTTCTTCTCTTAGTAACTGTTATTAGCAAAATGGAAAACAACATAACAAAACTAACAAATAACACAGTGTTCTCAGTATCTTGACAATCAGCTTCTCCCAGGAAGGCCCGTGTCTGCTGCTATTTAGGTTGTCCCACAGCGCTCAGTTCAGTGGTATACCCAGCAGACATTTAGTAAATAGTTGGACAGTTGGGAAATCTTAACATGAAGTATTGTTTTGATTTGGGGGTGGGGACGCAGAAGAATGTTTAACAGGTCCTTTGGTGAGAAACTAGTCTCTGCTTTGTGGAGAAAAGGCTAAAGACACAGTAAGACTCCTAGAGCTAAGTCTTATGTTATTTGTTATTAAAAAGGCAAGGTCTTACGATGTGCTTTTTAACAGTCTTTAGTTTGGCTGTAATTTAAGATGACTTTTACAAATTAGATCCTAATCCTTGCAGACACAGATGGCTGTCACAGAATAGCCTTGCAAAAACACTAGTCATTAGACTTGGAAGAGCATTCAGAGAAGGATGAAGGGCCATTAACTCTCATCCCACCCCTAGGTCTAGGAGGTCTAATGAATCCTGGGTGGGCTTTCTGGGTTTAGGCCTGGGTCTGGAATCTGGGAGGGCCTAGGGCACCGGTTCTCATTTGGAACAGCCTCTCTAGTTCACTCTGGAATCAGGAATTTAGGATCAGACCTGAGGTTATTAACACTTGACAACAGTAACTTGAATACTTATATGTGAGGCACCAGGCTGGGAACTTCAGGGGAGATAAGACATGAACATGATATGGACAGTCTCTGTAAATGACTACAGAACAAAAGGACAAGTCCTATGAGAGAGGAATGTATAAACTGCAATGGGTACATAAGTGAGGAGCCTAGGAGATGGGGAGGGCTTCCCAAAGGAGATGACATGTGACTGGGCTTTAAAAGACAAGCTCAGGAGACTGGTTCAAGATGGTGGTGTAGGAGGACATGCGCTCACTCCTTGCGAGAGCAGCAGAATCACAACTAACTGCTGAACAATCATCAACAGGAAGACACTGGAACTCACCAAAAAAGTTACCCCACATCCAAAGACAAAGGAGAAGCTGCAATGAGATGGTAGGAGGGGTGCAATCACAATAAAATCAAATCCCATAACCGCTGTGTGTCTGACTCACAAACTGGAGAACAATTATACCACAGAAGTTCACCCACTGGTGTGAAGGTTCTGAGCCCCACATCAGGCTTCCCAACCTGGGGGTATGGCAACAGGAGGAGGAATTCCCAGAGAATCAGACTTTGAAGGCTAGCAGGATTTGACTGCAGAACTTCGACAGGACTGGGGGAAACAGAGACTCCACTCTTGGAGGGCACACACAAAGTAGTGTGTGCACCAGGACCCAGAGGAAGGAGTAGTGACCCCACAGGGGACAGAACCAGACCCACCTGTTAGTGTTGGAGGGTCCCCTGTAGAGGTGGGGGTTGGCTGTGGTTCACCAAGGGGACAAGGACACTGGCAGCAGAAGTTCTGGGAAGTACTCCTTGGCGTGAGCCCTCCTGGAGTCCACCATTAGCCCCACCAAAGAGTTGGTAGGCCCCAGTGCTGGGTTGCCTCAGGCCAAACAACCAACAGGGAGGGAACTCAGCTCCACCCATCAGCAGACAAGTGGATTAAAGTTTTACTGAGCTCTGTCCAACAGAGCACCACCCAGCTCTACCCACCACCAGTCCCTCCCATCAGGAAGCTTGCACAAGCCTCTTAGATAGCCTCATCCAGACAGCAGAACAAGAAGAACTATAATCCTCCAGCTAGTGGAATGAAAACCAAATTCACAGAAAGACAGACAAAATGAAAAGGCAGAGGACTATGTACCAAATGAAGAAACAAGATAAAACCCGAGAAAAACAACTAACTGAAGTGGAGATAGGCAACCTTCCAGAAAAAGAATTCAGAATAATGATAGTGAGGATGAACCAGAACCTCAGATAAAGAATGGAGGCAAAGATCGAGAAGATGCAAGAAATGGGTAACAAAGACCTAGAAGAATTAAAGAAAAAACACCTAGAAGAATTAAAGAACAAACAAACAGAGATGATCAATACAATAACTGAAATGAAAAATACACTAGAAGGAATCAATAGCAGAATAACTGAGGCAGAAGAACGGATAAGTGACCTGGAAGACAGAATGGTGGAATTCACTGCTGTGGAACAGAATAAGAAAAAAGGATGAAAAGAAATGAAGACAGCCTACGAGACTTCTGGGACAACATTAAACGCACCAACATTCACATTATAGGGGTCCCAGAAGGAGAAGAGAGAGAGAGAAAGGACCTGAGAAAATATGTGAAGAGATTATAGTCGAAAACTTCCCTAACATGGGAAAGGAAATAGCCACCCAAGACCAGGAAGCACAGAAAGTGCCAGGCAGGATAAACTCAAGGAGAAACATGCTGAGACACATAGTAATCAAACTGACAAAAATTAAAGACAAAGAAAAATCATTAAAAGCAACAAGGGAAATGACAAATAACATACAAGGGAACTCCCATAAGGTTAACAGCTGATTTCTCAGCAGAAACTCTACAAGCCAGAAGGGAGAGGCATGATATATTTAAAGTGATGAAAGGGAAGAACCTACAACCAAGATTACTCTACCTGGCAAGGATCTCATTCAGATTCGATGGAGAAATCAAAAACTTTACAGACAAGCAAAAGCTAAGAGAATTCAGCACTACCGAACTAGCTCTACAATAAATGCTAAAGGAACTTTTCTAAGTGGGAAACACAAGAGAAGAAAAGGACCTACAAAAACAAACTCAAAACAATTAAGAAAATGGTAATAGGAACATACATATCTATAATTACCTTAAATGTGAATGGATTAAATGCTCCAACCAAAAGACACAGGCTTGCTGAATGGATACAAAAACAAGACCCACATATATGGTGTCTACAAGAGACCCACTTCAGACCTAGGGGCACATACAGACTGATAGTGAGGGGATGGAAAAAGATATTCCATGTAAATGGAACTCAAAAGAAAGGTGGAGTAGCAATACTCATGTCTGATAAAATAGGCTTTAAAATAAAGAATTTTACAAGAGACAAGGAAGGACACTACGTAATGATCAAGGGGTCAATCCAAGAAAAAGATATAACAATTATAAATATATATGCACCCAACATAGAAGCACCTCAATAAATAAGGCAAATGCTAACAGCTCTAAAAGAGGAAATCGACTGTAAAACAACAAAAGTTGGGGACTTAAACACCTCACTTACACCAATGGACAGATCATTCAGACAGAAAATTAACAAGGAAACACAAGCTTTAAATGACACAACAGACCAGATAGATTTAATTGATATTTATAGGACACTCCATCTGAAAACAGCAGATTACACTTTCTTCTCAAGTGCACACGGAACATTCTCCAGAATAGATCAGATCTTGGGTCACAAATCAAGGCTCGGTAAATTTAAGAAAATTGAAGTCATATCAAGCATCTTTTTCGACCACAACACTATGAGATTAGAAATAAATTGCAAGGAAAAAAAGGTAAAAAACACAAACACATGGAGGCTAAACATAACATTACTAAATAACCAAGAGATTACTGAAGAAATCAAAGAGGAAATCAAAAAATACCTAGAGACAAATGACAATGAAAACACGATGATCCAAAACCTATGGGATGAAGCAAAAGCAGTTCTAAGAGGGAAGTTTATAGAGATACAATCCTACCTTAGGAAATAAGAAAAACCTCAAATAAACAATTTAACCTTACACCTAAAGGAACTAGAGAAAGAAGAACAAACAAAACCCAAAGTTGGTAGAAGGAAAGAAATCATAAAGATCAGAGAAGAAATAAATGAAATAGAAACAAAGAAAACAATAGCAAAGATCAATCACCTAAAAGCTGGTTCCTTGAGAAGATAAACAAAGCTGAAAAACCTTTAGCCAGACTCATCAGGAAAAAGAGGGAGAGGACTCAAATAAATAAAATTAGAAATGAAAAAGAAGTTACAACGGACACCACAGAAATACAAAGCATCATAAGAGACTACTACAAGCAACTCTATGCCAATAAAACGGACAACCTGGAAGAAATGGACAAATTCTTAGAGAGGTATAACCTTCCAAGACTGAACCAGGAAGAAATAGAACAGGTAAACTGACCAATCACAAGTAATGAAATTGAAACTGTGATTAAAAATCTTCCCACAAACAAAAGTCCAGGACCAGATGGCTTCACAGGTGAATTCTATCAAACATTTAGAGAAGAGCTAACACCCATCCTTCTCAAACTCTTCCAAAAAAAATTGCAAAGGAAGGAACACTCCCAAACTCATTCTATGAGGCCACTATCACCTGATACCAAAACCAGACAAAGATATACAAAAAAAGAAAATTACAGACCAATATCACTCATGAATATATCACTCATGCAAAAACCCTCAACAAAATACTAGCAAACAGAATCCAACAACACATTAAAAGGATCATACACCATGATCAAGTGGGTTTCATCCCAGGGATGCAAGGATTCTTTAATATATGCAAATCAATCAATGTGATACACCATATTAACAAACTAAAGAATAAAAACCATATGGTCATCTGAATAGATGCATAAAAAGCTTCTGACAAAATTCAAAACCATTTATGAAAAAAACTCTCCAGAAAGTGGGCACAGAAGGAACCTACCTCAACATAATAAAGGCCATATACAACAAACCCACAGCAAACATCATTCTCAATGGTGAAAAACTGAAAGCATTTCCTAGAAGATCAGGAACAAGACAAGGATGTCCACTCTTGCCAGTATTATTCAACATAGTCTTGGAAGTCCTAGCCACAGCAATCAGAAGAAAAAGAAATAAAAGGAATATAAACTGGAAAAGAAGAAGTAAAACTGTTTGCAGATGACATGATACTATACATAGAGAATCCTAAAGATGCCACCAGAAAACCACTAGAGCTAATCAATGAATTTGGTAAAGTTGCATGATACAAAATTAATGCACAGAAATCTCTTGCATTCCTATACACTAACAATGAAAAATCAGAAAGAGAAATTAAGGAAACAATCCCATTTACCATTGCAAGAGAAAGAATAAAATACCTAGGAATAAACCTACCTAAGGAGGTAAAAGAACTCTACTCAGAAAAGTATAAGACACTGATGAAAGAAATCAAAGATGACACAAACGGATGGAGAGATATACCATGTTCTTGGATTGGAAGAGTCAATACTGTGAAAATGACCATACTACCCAAAGCAATCTACTGATTCAGTGCAATCCATATCAAATTACCCATGGTATTTTTTACAGAAATGATTTTTTATGAACCAAAAAAATCTTAAAATTTGTATGAAGACACAAAAGACCCTGAATAGCCAAAGCAAACTTGAGGGAAAACAACGGAGCTGGAGAAATCAGGCTCCCTGACTTCAGACTGTATTACAAAGCTACAGTCATCAAGACAATATGGTACTGGCACAAAAGCAAAAATATAGATCAATGGAACAGGATAGAAAGACCAGAGATAAACCCACGCACCTATGGTCAACTAATCTATGACAAAGGAGGCAAGGATATACAATGGAGAAAAGACAGTCTCTTCAATAAGTAGTGCTGGGAAAACTGGACAGCTACATGTAAAGGAATGAAATTAGAACCACTCCCTAACACCATACCCAAAAATAAACTCAAAATGGATTAAAGACCTAAATGTAAGACTGGACACTATAAAACTCTTAGAGGAGGGCTTCCCTGGTGGCGCAGTGGTTAAGAATCCGCCTGCCAGTGCAGGAGACATGGGTTTGAGCCCTGGTACGGGAAGATCCCACAGGCCGTGAAGCAACTAAGCCCGTGCACCACAACTACTGAAGCCCACGTGCCTAGAGCCAGTGCTCCCAACAAGAGAAGCCACCACAGTAAGAAGCCTGCACACCACAACGAAGAGTAGCCCCTGCTCACCCCAACCAGAGAAAAGTCCGCGTGCAGCAATGAAGACCCAATGAAGCCAAAAATAAAATAAGTTAAAAAAAAAACTCATAGAGGAAAATATAGGAAGAACACTCTTTGACATAATTCACAGCAAGATAATTTTGACCCACCTCTTAGAGTAATGAAAATAAAAACAAAAATAAACAAATGGGACCAAATGAAACTTAAAAGCTTCTGCACAGCAAAGAAAACCATAAACAAGATGAAAAGACAAGCCTCAGAATGGGCAAAATATTTGCAAACGAAGCAACTGACAAGGGATTAATCTCCAAAATATACAAACAGCTCATGAAGCTCAATATCAAAAAAACAAACAGCAGAATAAAAAAAATGGGCAGAAGACCTAAATAGACATTTCTCCAAAGAAGACATACAGATGGCCAAGAGGCACATGAAAAGATGCTCAACATCACTAATTATTAGAGAAATGCAGATCAAAACTACAATGAAGTATCACCTCACATTGGTCAGAATGGCCATCATCAAAAAATCTACAAACAATAAATGCTGGCGAGTGTGGGGAGAAAAGGAACCCACTTGCACTGTTGGTGGGGATGTAAATTGATACAGCCACTATGGAGAACAGTATGGAGAGTTCTTAAAAAACTAAAAATAGAACTACCATACGACCCAGCAATCCCACTACTGGGCATATACCCTGAGAAAACCATAATTCAAAAAGACACATGCACCCCAATGTTCACTGCAGCACTATTTACAATAGCCAGGACACTGAAGCAACCTAAGTGTCCATCGACAGAGGAATGGATAAAGAAGATGTGGCACATATATACAATGGAATATTACTCAGCCATAAAAAGGAACGAAATTGAGTTATCTGTAGTGAGGTGGATGGACCTCGAGCCTGTCATACAGAGTGAAGTAAGTCAGAAAGAGAAAAACAAGTATCGTATATTAACGCACGTACGTGGAATCTAGAAAAACGGTTATCGATGAACCTATTTGCACGGCAGGAATAAAGACAAAGACATAGGGAATGGATGTGTGGACACAGGGTGGGCGGGGGGGGGATGAACTGGGAGAATGGGATTGACATACGTGCACTGCCCTGTGTAAAAGAGGTAGCTAGTGGGAACCTGCTATACAACACAGGGAGCCTGCTCGGTGCTCTGTGGTGACCTAGATGGATGGGTTGGGGATGGGGGTGGGAGGGAGGGGATATGTGTATACATGTAGCCGATTCAGTTCACTGTACAACAGAAACTAACAGAACATTGTAAAGCAACTATATACCCCAAATTTAAAAAAAATGTATCTTAGAGATAAGCTAGTCTAAGCCCCTTTTCATATAAAGTAGGAACTCCAGGAATGACTCCTTCTCCCTTTTTATCCATTACTATAAAAAAAGTGATAACTCAGTAGTGCTTCGTTATCTCCAAAAATAGAAAAATCACTACCTCACAACACAAAATATTCTTTTCTTAGAAAGTGGCTTTCTTACATTGGGCCAAGTTTGCCTCCCAATAACTTTCAACTTACTGGTCCCACTTTATCATTGAAGCTGCACAAAATCAGATTCCTCTTTTTCACGGCAGGCTTTCAAGTAGCTGAAGACAAAAATCACATCTCCCATGGCCATGCCTTCTCTAGAGGAAAATATTTCCCCAAATGATATGATTTCCACTTCCCTTCCCTTCCTACCAGCCCTGTTCTAGATAAGCTCCTGTTGCTTTTTTTTTTTTTGGCCATGCCATGCGGCATGCAGGATCTTAGTTCCCTGGCCAGGGATCGACCCTGTGCACCCTGAACTGGGAGCGTGGAGTCTTAACCACTGGACTGCCAGGGAGCTCCCAATCTCCTGTTTCTTCAGGCGACAGCACAGAGGTTCAGCATGGAGTCTAAGGACTACTCAGGGGTAGTTTATCTTTGTAAACAGTTGACTATGACTTGTTATTCTCTTGTTGGGATTATACCTCTAAAAATGCAGCTGGCTTTTTGTTAGGAGTCACAACAGATTATTAATGTATATTCAGCTTAATTCAACCACAATAACCTCTACTAAAGCATTATTCTTTCATCCCAAACTTGAGCAATTGGTTTTCTAAGCCTATGGAGGCATCTCTTTCTATGTCTATATATTTCTGTAAAATTTTTCTAGGTTCATTTTTGCCTATTATTTCACTATTTTAAGGCTTTCTTGAATCTTATTTTTCATAATCCATAAACCTGATAACGTCTTCATTCAAGTTGCCAATAAGTGTGATGAGTAATAAAGAATTAAATATAGAGCCTCTTGTTTCCCTCCAGGGAGAGGGCAGTCTCTTAGTCAACAGTTTCTGGACACATCCATTTAATCAGCAATGAATCTACCTGCCGATTTACATCTCTCTATTTTTCCCCAGAATACTATGAGAGACTATCAAAAGCCTTGCTGAAATACAGATACACAGTGAATACAGGTCACCCTCCCTGACTTCCCAGGCTAGTAAGAACTGTCAAATCACAAAATACTCTTGGTTTAGCATGACTCGTTCACGAACCTATAATCATTGACCCTGATCTGACTGTTAAGCTGTTAAGCACATAATTCTCAGATCTACCCTAAGGTATACAGAGATGAAATCTTGGGAAAGCCTGTATGAGTGCTGGAATAGGGGAAACAACTAGGAAGGAAGACCTAGTACCTAATTTCTTACCTAGGCTACTAGGCACATGTCTGCTGGCCTGGGAAGCCATACCTTCTCCAAAGGCTGAGGAGAGAAAGGGGTGCAGAACAAAGAAGGACTCCTGAGTGTGTGGTCTTGTGGTAAGTTGTGCCATGGCACTTTTCTTGGACTACTTTGTCCAGCCCTAATGATGGGCTATCTCCCATCTGGACACACTTCCCGAGATAGGCATGGTAACTTACATCTCTCCTAGGAAAGGTACTCAGTAACTTGAATTCATCCCATGGAAATCCTTTGGAAGCTACAAAATCAAAGACGATCTGGAGCTTATTGCTGGCCAGGAAACGCCGCTCGAGGAACTCGCCACTGGGTGTCCGGATCCGCAGTTTGCTCACAGGCTCAGCATTTTCTTCCTTTGGCTCTGGAGGCAGGGCCTGCTCTAAGGAGAGTCTGATGGCCTAAAGAGGGCAAAAATCAGG